>NW_012123487.1:6044556-6058542 GCF_000951035.1 Colobus angolensis palliatus
GTTCAAAATGCAGAAATCACCGGTCTTCTGTGTCCTTCGCGCTGGGAGTTGGAGACTGCAGCTGTTCTTATTCGGCCATCTTGCTCCGCCGACAAGTATTTCTTTATAGCTGCACAAATGGACTAAGACAGGCTCTCTTAAGCATTTATTTTAGCACTGGTCTAATGATGATGAATTCCCTCAGTTTTTGCTTGTCTGGGAAAGACTTTATTTCTTCTTCAGTTTTGAAGGATAGGTTTGTTGCATGTAGTATCCTTGGCTGACAGGTTTTTTTTTTTTCCTGCACTTTGAGTATATCATTCCAGTTTCTACTGGATTTACATAAAGTTTTTGTTGAGAAATCTGCTGTTAGTCTGATAAGGATTCTTTTATTTGAGACTTGACACTTTTCTCTTGTTTTTAGAAATCTTTGTCTTTTTCTGACAATTTGATGATAATGTGCCTTGGGAAGAGATTTTTGAGTTGAATCTATTTAAGAATTTTTGAGCTTCCTGTATCCAGATGTCTATATCTATTACAGATATTTTCAGATATTATTTCATTATATAGGTTCTCTGTATTTTGCTCATCTTTTCTCCTTCCAAATCATGCCACATTTGAATATTTAGTCACTTTACAGTGTCCCATACCTTATATAGACTTTCTTCTTCTTTTTTAAAAGTTCTTTTCCTTTGTCTGGTTTATTTCTATAAACCTGTTTTCAACGTCAAAAATTCTTTCTTCTGTTTGACTTCATCTATTGTTGAGCTCTCAGGTGCATTTTAAAAATTTCATTGATTAAATTTTTCAGTTCCAGGATTTCTGTTTAGCTTTTTTATAACTTTTTTTGAATTTCTCATCTAGATCATGACTTTTTAAAGTTTACATATGTAATAATATGACATATCTATGTGTAACATTGCTAGGACAATTGAAGAAACTATACAATGATGTTCAGCATTTTCCCCTTCCCGTATGGAGTTTAAATTAAGGGTGATAGCATGAGGAAATGGAGCCAGAAACACAGAAAGTATATACAAGTAACAGCCAAGGAGTCTAGGGGCCAGGGACTCCAGGTATACTGCTCTCTTCATTCCTTCCTCACCAACTTTCTCCTGTCCAATCTGAATGACAGCCTGACAATTGAATGGCCAGTCAGAAGAGAAGTACATACACACCTTATCCCCCTGTATGCACATCAGCAAGTTCATCAGTCATTCTCATTGGGCCAAATGTTTAGCATATTGGAATTTGTGATATAAGAGGGCAAGGGAGGATTACAGAATCTTGCTCTCTTGAATAGTTAGTTATCACCCTGGCCTTCTCTGTTATAACTAGCAGGTTGTATTCAGTAAGATTCAGTCCAAGCTGGTGAACTAGACTGTAGATGCTGGTCACTTTCAAGTCCTTTCCTCCTCCTGTTCATGAATCACCAGCATTGCTGCTTCTACACATCACACAAGAGCTGGGTTGCCAAGTTCTGGGAAGGCAGAGATTTCTCAGTCTTCCTCATCTCCCTAAACACTTTCCCCAGCTTTCTCCAAGATGAATCATCTCCTAAGTACCTCCTCATCCAGCTCCGCTGTAGTACTAAGCCCCAAAGGCTAGTTCAGTTTATCCCTTTTCTTCCTCTTTCCCCAAAATACACCTGGTATCATATTATATCTGACTGCATATGCATGCATGATTGAGCATGTCTTCCCAGGTGCACAGTTCTGCTGCCAGAGCAGCTTTTAAGAACCTAAGGCCCCAGTGTAGACTGGAAAAGTGGGCTGCATCAGAGGCAAGAAGCGTCCATGGCTAGCTTCTTCTTCTTCTTCTTTTTTTTTTTTGACCCTCAAGACCATGCCCTACACGAGGTTCAGGTTCACTTGTCTGAATTTGTAATTCCCAAATCTCAACTTTCTCTCTTGTCATATAGTCCTCAAATAGTTCCCCTGTGTAATACTTTCGCAGTATTTCAAAGCACCACAGTATTACTTCATCACCTGTTGCCTTCCTCACTTTTAATTTTACAATGAGCAATACGGAGTTTTTCTGCTGAAAGTTATAGATGTTTAGAATCAGAATCAATCTTGTATATATTTAACTATATTTTAGCGATGAGGAAATCAAAATCCAGAGAGGCTAAATGACTTAAAGGTTATACATGAGCCCTGCTAAGACAAAGTAGAACTAGAACCCAGATGCCTTGACTCCTAAACCAGTGCTTTTCCCATTATCCCACAATACTTTCAAAAGCAACATGCTGGAAGAGAGTGAGAGAAAAAGTGCTCATTTTCTGTGAGTAATGTTTATCAATCTTTAAATTATTTAAGAGCCAGGGCAAACTGCAAGAGATACTAAGTAAAGGGAACTATGTGGGCATTGTAGTTTTAGGCAAGCAAGTCTGTCTGTCTTTTTAAGGATTTTTTAAACCTGCCATAATGGAAACATGAAGCAATAGCAGCATAAGGGACAAAACACTTAGAAGCACAAAAACATGTCTCATTTAATCTAAATTTCCCAGCTACGTCAGGTTAGCTTTTGGATGTAAAACCTGCCATATTATTCCCAAGGCTCAGCTTAATCAATTTTGGGATATTCTCCTCCAAAAGGAGAAATCACATCTCTCCAGTTTCTCACAAGAGAGAAAGCATTTGCAGCATTATCCAGTCTTAGTCTTTCCTATTTCTGGGCCCTGCCTGTACTATAGGGAGGATGTAGGAGTCTCAATTTAACCAAAGAAATGGACTCAGAGCCCCCCCTTAACTTACATTACCTTCTCAGCAGCCACTAGGAGAATCAATCATTTCTGCCTGGAAACTGAGATCTGACTAGGTGCCCATTTCATCCCTGCCTATAATACATAAACATCCAGTGGGGTGAGGAGTAGGAGGAGGGGGCAACCTGCGTTACCCTGTAAGCTTGCTGGTGATAACCAAGGACTTTCTCTGGGGCAGAATGTGGTCACTAGTCACCAGGTTCTCGTTTGCTTCTGCACTTGGCAGCCGCTTATTCTTCGTCTTGGCTTTGGCCATGTTGTAGTCTCCTGAGACAAAGTACCTTTTCCCTTTCTGTAATCTCTTCATGAGGAAGTCGGAGCCCCTGGGCTCTTGTCCTAGGCTTGGGTATTTGGACTTTAGCTTTGGCTCCTGAACTCTCTCAGAGAGAATACCTTCTTTATCCCGCATCTTTGTTTCTGCTTGCTGGTCTTCTCCGCAGGGTTCTCTCTTTCTTGTTACTGGGATGTGGTGAGACTGAGTCCGTGGAGTGTAGGAGGGCCCAGAAAGTCAACCTGTCAAGGGAAAGGGGAAGGGAAATGGGGACAACCTATGCTGCTGCTTTGGCTCCTGTCACTAGGGTTGCTCAGTCAAAATAGCTATAAATTGTTTTTCTGATTTATTTGTATTGTTTATCTGTATTCTCTTGCATCTGACTTAGTTTCTTTAATAACATTATTTTGAATAATTTTCCAGGCATTTCATAGATTTTCTTTTCTTTGGGATCTTTGACTGGAGAAGTGTTGTTTTTCATTTGAGGCATCATGTTTCCTTGCTTTTATATGTTTCTTGTGTCCTTATGTTGATATCTGTGCATTTGGTATGAGTTACTCCTTTGAATTTTATGGATTGGCTTTTGTACAGAAAGACTTTTTTCTATAGATATATCTATAGCATTGGTTGGGTAGGATGATTTGGCTTTGATTCTGAGTGGCTGCAGTAGTATAGTGTCTGTATAATTTTTTCTGCTATAATCAGTGTATGTGAGTTCCTCAGTGGCTTAGGTTGCAGTGGTTAGCAGAGTCTATGGTGAGGTTTTGCACAGGACAGGGATGCCAGGAGGGCCAGTCCTTGGATGTCAGTGGTGGCAGCAGCGAGCTGGGTGTGCCTGAGTAGTGTGTGTGCATGCCAGCAATGGTGGGCCTAGGCAGACCAGTCCTTGGGCCTCCAAGTAGCTTGCTTGGGTGCTGGCAGTGGTGGGCCAGGTGCGCCTTTTGTTCCTGGATGGCATGCATGGCATTGGTGGTGGTAATTGTGGCAGCAGGCCAACCTGAGTGGCATGCACAGGTGCCAGCAGTGGTGGTGGTAGGCTGGCTGAGCTGGTCACCAGGCCCCAGGGAGGTTCATGTGGGTGCTGGTAGTGTGGGCAGAGTGGCCTCATTTCTTATGTCCCTAGACATTGCATGTGTGCACTGGTGGCAGCAAGCAGGGCAGGCCTACTCCCAGGCCCCAAGGCAGCATGCACAGACAGCAGTGGTGATGGAGTGGGACTGTCCTCAGAACCCCCAGTAGTGTGTGCAGGTGCTGAAGGCCACAGGTGGGGCATATTGATCCCTGGGCACCTGGATGACATGCTCATTCATGCCAGTACCCAGGCCCCCTGAAGACGTGAGCAGTGGCCTTGCTGCTAGAGGAAGGGAGGTTGCTTACAGTGGTAGCAGCAGCCCTGGGCATGCAGCTCTCAGGCTCTGGGAGGTGTATGCTTTAGCTCCCCTTGTTCCAGTGGCAGCCTCCTTGTTACATTTCACCTCCTCTTCTTTGGGGTCTAGGATATTGTGTGGCTAGAGTGCTAGGCAACGTGCTGTACTGCTGGGTCCAGTTGACATCATAACACTACAACCCTCCGAGGGTTGGCAGTGGGGCTCCAGGGTTGTGAAGATTCAGGTAGAGCAAGATGTAGTTAGGTGGAAAGTGGGGTCTCAAAATGGTGCTGTGCTGCAGTTGCTTGGGTCTCGATAGTGTGTGGGATCCAGTGCAAAGTCCGTCTCTGGAACCAAGCCCTTGCATGGGCTCCAGGCAACTCCAGGCAACTTGGGGCCCATGTGGGGATGCAGGAGTTTGCATGTGAATGTGGCTCGCTGGGGATATTTTGCTTACATTTTCCCCTCAGTGAGGAGTTCCTCCTGGCTCCAAGCCAATACTGACTAGGCTGACTGCTTTGATTCTCTCTCCTTTGGTGCTTCAGAGGTTTCCTTGCTGAATTCCTGTGTTCTGTCTTAGAAGCTCCATTCAACATGGGGCTATCTACTTGCTCTTTTGTCCTTCTTTGTGGAGGAGGTGAGTGCTGGGTACCTTTAGTCAGGCATTTCGAAGCTATCTAAATTGAAGTGTTTCATAGATGCCATGCAATTAGTAATATCTTTAATAAATGCCTGAAATTCTATCAAAATCATGGAATATGTTTGTTGTATACAAAGGTACAATGATTATGTAGTTCTGATAATAGTTCATATTGTTTATTATATTTTCTTTATATGGTTTTAAGGTATGAGTAATTTCTTGATTACTCATACTCTTTCTAGATTACTCAAGAAATTAATTTCTTGAAATAAATTATTTACATTCTTAAATAAGGAGATATTCTTAGATGAAATGTCTTTCTTTCTAAGCCACATAATTTTTGTAACTTTAAGAATATAAAGAATATTTTCTTGAGCTATTTTTCATAATTACTTACTCTCAGTAGTATAGAAAAATTATAAATTATAATTAAAATTTATCTTTACATTGAATTCTTAGTCATGCACAGACTCCATGTCACCTTTTAGAATTAGAAAGGAGAGATTTAAATAGTATATACTATTTAAATAGTATAGACTCCCTCACATGAGGGAGATCTAAAAAATGTCTGTAGTCTAAAGTCTTGTTCTTTACAATGTAGTAAAAATATATGAAATACAAATTTGGCTCTGAACTTTAAACTTGAAGAACTCTACAAACAGTACAGGAAATATGTTTCGAAAAATAGCCAGAAATCAAAGGTCAATTTAATATGCCTAACAAAATGAGAGATTACCAAAAGTGGTTTTCTTTTTTATTCCTTCCTTTTTTTATTGAAGGAAAGCATTCTATCTGTAAATGTCATTCTCTTTAAAATGCTCAAAATAATTTCCAAAAGAATAAATCTTTTATTGAGATTTTTACACTGCTTATCAAAAAGTTTTCATTCTCTATTCCTCACTTACTTTTGCCATTATAAATGTGTATCTCTTGAAAAGCATCTTTTATTAAATAAATATTTACATGTGACTCAGTCTACTACTAGTCCAGGCAGTATGGATTTAAAGGTGAGAAGACATAGTCTTGATTCATGAGGAGCAGTGGGCATTTCCTAATGATTTAACAAGTTTAAAAATCATTATTTGAGAAAGACAACAAATATTTTCAGCCTAATGTCATGTGAAAACAAATTGTATTTTATCGCTCATTTAACATAGGAGGGTGTGTGTGTCAGTTATGTGTGTGTGTCAGTTATATATTATTATATAATAAATTTTAGTGGCCCAAAAAATATACCATATTTCATAAGGCTTGACAGGTTCATCTGGATTGTTTTAGTCTATTTACTCTTTGTCTCAGCTGAGGCTGCAGACATCTGCGGGTCTGACTGGGCTCCATCATCCAATATGATTCATACACATGACTGGCAGTTAGCATTGGCTTGTATTTTGTTTCTTCTTCTCATGACTTCTCAATTTGGCTTAGACTTCTAAGAATGTGGCAACTGGGTTCCAAAATAAAGTATTTCAAGCAATGAAGGCAAACACTGTAAATTCCTTGAGACTTAGTGCCAGAAGTTACATAGTATTTCTTGTACTGCATTCTATTAATGGAAACATATTACAGGGATAGCCAGGTTACTGAGAGGAGAAGTAGAATCCAGCCTCAATAGAAGGAGGAATCAAATAATTTACAGCCATCTTCAAGTAACTACAGGGGGAAAAGTCTCCATGTTTGGTGAGAAATTGACGCGGTACCCTATAAACTGTTTCAGACTCTGCCATTACTTAAATGATTATTTGCTTTTTCTAAACATTGCTCCTTTTTGCACAGTGATTGAAAACAGAGTTCATTGTATTGGGCATTATAACTTTTTGATCTGGCACACAGCTTTTGAAAAATATATATAAGTAACATGGCTGCAGGATAATTACCACTGGCACGTAAAAGTAGAAGAAAAACTTAAAAGTTTACATTTGATTTATGGAAACTTACTGAAAATTTCTAAGTGCAGTTTATAAATACAACTTGTTTATGCTCATTGTTTGGTTAGACTCGAAATGACAGAAATTTTGATGATTGTTACACCACTCTTATAGCAGAGATTTCTAGGTATTGCCTCCTTTTCACTTTCTCCTCCTTCCTTAGTGTAGATCTGCATACTTTTAGCTTAACTAAAGGATTACACTTCCAAGGGTCTGTTACAGTTAGTTGTATGACGAAGTGTCAGTGATCAGTCATAAGAAGTGTTAGGTGAGCCCTTTTTGTCTTCTTTCATTTTACTGTTCAAAGTAGATGATACTGCTGAACAAGGATCACATCCAGATATGGAGTGGGAAGCTGAAAAGAGTCTGGTTTCCTGATGACATTGTGGAACACTTATGCCAGCCCTTGACTGCCAACCTCAGGATTGCTTTTATGTGAGAAAAATAAACTTCTGCTTGTATAGCTACTTTTATTTGGGATTTTTGTTGTCGCTGTTGTTATAAGGATCCAAGCCTAATCCAAACTGATTCACCTGCTAAGCAAGTTCTCTATCCTGAACTTAAACTTAATGAAAATATAGTCAATTTTGAGAGTTATCTTTTCTATGGGTGTTTTAAACATGATTTTGCCTTTTTTTCTTTTCTTTTTGACCTGCCACTTACTTGGTGGCTTCAATGAAAGAAATATTGTATGTGTGCACATGTACTCATTTACATGCAAGGAAAATTAAAGAATTGTTAAAGCTGACCTCAGATAATATTCTGGTTGTTGTTTGCCAAGTACTAATTGGCCAAAAGCTACACCAAAATAAGTGAATTCTTTTATGGCTATTGTTTAGATTATCAGAGCTCTATTGAGAATCTCAAGCAAGAAATGAGTAAGTCTAATTAAAATCAAGTGCAAAGTTAAATACTTTAGCATTAATATGACTAACATGTAATCAATGGTTGATACAAGTAAAACTTTACATTTTATATAAATGGAAATATGTAACAATGGCTCTGAAAAGTTGTATACAAATCTTCGTGTGGACATATGTTTGTATTTCTCTTGGGTATATCCCCAGGAGTAAAATTCTGGGTCATATAGTAACTCTACGTTTAATAACTTTAGAACCAACTAGACTGTTTTCCAAAGTGGTTGTACCATTTTACATTGCCAGCAGAAGAGTATGAGGGTTCTGCTTTCTCTACATCCTTGACAACAATTACTGCTGGACTTTTTGATTCAAGACATCCTAATAGATGTGAAGTAGAATCTCAAATGTGGGCTTTTGTTTTGTTTTGTTTGAGGCACAATCTCCACTTACTGCAACCTCTGCCTCCAAAGCTCAAGCAATTCTCGTGCCTCAGCCTCTCAAGTAGTTAGGATTACAGGCATGTGCCACCACACCAAGCTAATTTTTGTATTTTTAGTAGAGATAGGGTTTCGCCATGTTGGCCAGACTGGTCTCAAACTTCTGGCCTCAAGTGATCCACCCAACTCGGCCTCCCAAAGTACTGGGATTACAGGCATGAGCCATGGTACCCAGCCTCTCATTGTGGTTTTGATTTACATTTCCCTGATAACTAATGATGTCAAATATCTTTTCACGTGCCTATTGGCCATTTGTTTATCTTCATTGGAGAGATAGGTCTATTCACCTTTTTGCCCATGATTTGATTGAGTAGTTTGCCTTTTTATTATTGAGTTGTAAGTGTTCTTTTTATATGCTAGATACAAGTGCCTTGTCAGATATACAATTTGCAAATATTTTCTCCCATGCTGTGAGCTGTATTTCTACTTTCTTGATGGTATTCTTTGAAACAATACCTGTTAAATTTTGATGATGTCTTATTTATCTTTTTTTGTTTTTTTCTGCTTTTGCCACTTGTGCTTTTGGTGTCATATCTGAGAAACTGTTGCCTAATCTGAGGACATGAAGATTTACTCCTATATTACTTTCTAAAAGTTTCATAGTTTTAACCCTTATGGTTAGATCTATTATCTACTTTGAGTTAGTTTTTGTATTTGGTTTCAGATAGGAATTCTGCTGAATTATTTTGCATATGGTTATCTGGTTGTCCCAGCACCATTTGTTGAAAAGATGATTCCTTCCCCACTGGAGGACCTTAGCATCCTTGTCAAAAATCAATTGACCTTCAATGTAAAGGTTTATTCTTGGGCTCTCAAATTCTATTCCTTAATTTATATGACTAATTTTATGCCAGTATCACACTATCTCGATTACTGAAGTTTGTAGTAAGTTTTGAAATTGAGAGATGTTAATTTCCCAAATTAGTTCTTCTTTTATTAGATTGTTTTAGCAGTTCTGTCTTTTGAATTTCTATATGAATTTTAATACCAGCTTGTACATTTTTGCCAAAAAAAAAGGCATGTGGAATTTTTTTGGGAATCACATTGAATCTGTAAATCAATTTGGGGAGTATTGCTATCTTAACAATATTAAGTGTTCCAATATATGAACATAGAAATGAGGTTTTATATTTAGTTTTTATTTTTTTATTTATTATTTATTATTTTTATTTATTTATTTATTTTTGAGATGGGGTCTCACTGTGTTGTCCAGGCTGGAGCGCAACGGCATGATCATGGCTCACTGCAACTCCACCTCCCAGGTTCAAGCCATTCTCCGGCCTCAGCTTCTCAAGTAGCTGGGATTACAGGAACCTGCCATCAGGCC
This sequence comes from Colobus angolensis palliatus, assembly GCF_000951035.1. NCBI lineage: Eukaryota > Metazoa > Chordata > Mammalia > Primates > Cercopithecidae > Colobus > Colobus angolensis. Next base: position 6,054,187 of record NW_012123487.1, read on the forward strand.
TGGATAATTTTTGTATTTTTGTAGCAATGGGGTTTCACCATGTTGGCCAGGCTCGTCTTGAACACCTGAGCTCAAGTGATCTACCCACCTCAGCCTCCCAAAGTGCTGGGATTATAGGGGTGAGCCACGGCGCCTGGCCTAGTTACTTTTTAAATACTTATTTCAATGATGTTTTATAGCTTTTTCAGTGTATAAGTCTTACACATCTTTTGTTAAATTTATTCCTCAATATTTTTGGTGCTACTGTAAATAGAATTGTTTTATTAACCTCATTTTCTGATTTTTTATTATTAGCATATAGAAATACAGTTGACTTTTGTGTATTGATCTTATATCCTGCATCCTTGATGAATTCATTTATTAGTTTTAACAGTTTTTCTGTGGGTTTCTTATTATTTTCTATATACAAGATAATGTCGGGTATGAATAGAGTCAGTTTTATTTCTTATACTCAGATGCCTTTTATTTATTTTTATTTCATAATTGACCATAATAGAACCTCCAGTACAATGTTGAATTAAGTGGCAAGAGTGGACATTCTTGTCCTGTTCCTTATCTTAGAGTGAAAGCAATCAGTCTTTCAGCACTAAGTCTGATGTTAGCTGTGGGTTTTCAAAAATACATGCTCTGGCCGGGCGCAGTGGCTCACGCCTGTAATCCCAGCACTTTGGGAGGCCGAGGCGGGCGGATCACGAGGTCAGGAGATCGAGACCATCCTGGCTAACACGGTGAAACCCTGTCTCTACTAAAAAATACAAAAAAAATTAGCAGGGCGTGGTGGTGCGCGCCTGTAGTCCCAGCTACTTGGAGGCTGAGGCAGGAGAATGGTGTAAACCCGGGAGGCAGAGCTTGCAGTGAGCCGGGATCTCGCCACTGCACTCCAGCCTGGGCGACACAGTGAGACTCCGTCTCAAAAAAAAAAAAAAAATACATGCTCTTTATCAAGTTGAAGAAGTTCTGTTCTAATCTGTACCTCGTTTGCTGAGTATTTTTATAATGAAAAGGTTTTGGGTTTTGTTTTGTTAAATGCTTTTTCTCTATCTATTGAAATGATTATGAAGGTTTTGTCCTTTATTCTATTAACATAATGTGTTGCAGTGACAGATTTTTATATATTAGAACAACTTTTCATTCCTGGGACAAATGCCACTTGATCATGATATATAATCCTTTTTATATGTTGCTGGATTCAGTTTACTAGTATTGTGTTAATGATTTTTCTGACTATATTCATAGGAGATGTTGGTTTGTTGTTTTCTTTTCTTCTGATGTCTTTGTCTGGTTTTTGTATCTGGACTCATAAAATAAGTTGGAAAGTTTTTCCTCCTCTTGTATTTTTTATGGAAGAGTTGGAGAACGATTGGTGTTAGTCTATTAAATGTTTGGTAGAATTTACCAGGAAAGCCATCTGGACCCAGGCTTTTTCTTTGTGGGAAGTTTTTTTTATTACTAGTTCAAATTCTTTTCTCTTAAAAGTCTACTAAGATTTTAAAATTTCATCTTGAGTTAGTTTCAGAGATGTGTTTTTGTTTTCAGAAATTTGTCCATTTCATTTAGGTTAATCTAATTATTTGTTATACAATTGTTCCTAGTATTTCCTTATAATCATTTTTAATTTTATAAACTCATTAACAATGCCCCCTCTTTTATTCCTGATTTTTAATATATTTTTCTCTCTTTTTTTCTTGGTCAAGCTAAGCAAAAGTTTTGCCAATTTTCTTAGTCCTTTCAAAGAACTAATTTTGGTTACATCGATTTTCTCTCTTGTTTTTCTAGTCTCTCTTTCAGTTATATACACTCTCATCTTTATTATTTCCTTCCTTCTGCTTGCTTGTGACTTAGTTTGCTCATCATTTTTTAGTTTCTTAAGGTATTAGGCTAACTTATTGATTTGAGATCTTTCTTTTCTTCATATAGGAATTTACAGGTATAAATTTCCCCCTAAGTATTGATTTAGTTGCATCCTATAAGTTTTGGTACATTGTGTTTTTATTTTCATTAGTATCAAATTATTTTCTAATTTCCCTTGCAATTTCTTATTTGATCCATTGTTTAGTTAGGAGGGTGCCTACCGCTGATGTCAAATTATAGTATACAGGGGAAAATACCGAAAGGAAATTTTAATTATTTATAGTGTGAAGTACGTCCTACTCTGAAAACAAATTACTTGCATTTAATAGAACATACCATTGCTTCACCTCATGACTGTGTTTATTATCACATATTCCAAGATGGTGTGGGTAGATCTCAAGGTTTTCATTATGTTTTTACCACCTACAATATCCTTTATTTTGTCTGATTCAGTTTCAGTTTCTCTGCTTGTTCAGCAATCAGTGCAGCACGGTGGTTTTTCTCCTTCATCTTCAGGAGGCCGTGTGGTTAGCAAAGAAAGTCAAACATTTATTATATTTTCAATTTTCAACATAACAAGAGTTCCAGCAGAAGAGGACTGACATTTAGTGGACCTGTAATGTATTTCATGTGTTATTTTAAATTAATTATTTCAAAAGAATATGGTAAGGAAAATTGTTCCCATTTTCCAGTTGAGTCTCAGGAAATGTCAGTAGTTTTTCAAAAAGTCAAAACAATAAATCATAGACGTGGGATTTAAACTCAGTTTTGTGCTATGTTAGTGCTCATACTCTTTCCACTGCATCTGCTTCCTGAGGAGCAAAGAAGGAGGACCATCATTACTAGATTTGGGGAGTTTTATAATTAGCACTAGAAACATGGTAGCTATGTCAGGTTCCACAATCTTTCTTTACTTTCTCAAAGCTTTTACTTTTTAATTATCTGTTAATTCTCAACTAAATGTTCTCCACCAGATGATCCACTTTAAAATGAGTTGGTTTACAGAGTGTTTGATACTACAATTCTTCTTCTTTCTATTAGATCTGTTTATTGCATTATCCACATTCTAGCCATGATTTACATGCCACCAAATCTTGGTGGTACCTAAGATAGCATCTGTAATTTTGCTGCAAAATCCTTTGCCTGTTATTTTTCATGTTGTATCCCAGTAGATTTGAAGTTAATAGTACTATTCCTATCATTTTACTCTATCCTTCGCCTGTTCTTATTCTTTTTGTCCTAGCTGTTGGCCTTCCCCATCTTGTCATATTTTTATGGTGTTTTCTTCATTTCCATGGTCAGCTTAAAGCTCATAAGTTTAGTGGTTAAGATAGATTCTAGTGTGCATAGAAGTAATAAAGGTACATTATTATTGTAGTTTAAAGGTTGTATATGATAAGACATTTTGTTTTTACTGAATGGTCTATTCCCCATCCCAAGGCAAGCATGAATAAAAATAGGTTAAACGTGAGAAAAAAAAGATGGATTCTGAAGCCAGCCTGTTAGATTCAAATTCTTTCTCTGACAACTGACCTGAAATGTAAGAACTTGGGTTTGTTACTTTACCACTTCAACCTACCTTACAGGGTTATTGTGAACTTAAATAAGTAGACACATGTAAGATGCTTTATCAGAGTTCAGCATACAGTGTTCAGCAGCTTTAACTCTTATTTCTCTTATTAGTATTATTCATTAAGTCAGTCACTATGATTCACATATAATTTTCTTTCAGTAAGAGTATAAGCTGGAACCTAGAATTGTAATATTTTTTAAAGAATTTCTACATGATTAGCCATTAGCATCCTACAATCCTCTCACTTTTTTACTATCACATTCATAGCTTTTCTTGAATAAGTTTTTATAAATTCTGGGCATCTGGCAGCATGCCATAGTAGAAGAATTTAGAATATCGGGCTAGAAAAGAGATTCGTAAACTTAATAGGGTCTGACTTCTCCTTGTTTGATCAAGCACAGGACAATCAACATCCTTCCAAAGGTTTGGGCTGCCTTTAATGAATGGGATGCATCCTTATATGATTCCAGGAGGGCACACTTCCTCCTCTCTTCCACTAACTAACCTCTCCACCATATTTTGATTTTCCTGGAACTCTGCATCTTCTATAACAAAACACATTCCTCAAGTCTTGTCTTTTTGCAGAGAGATCTTTCTTAGAAAAACAAAGCATAAACTCTGCAGGATATTGGATCACCTCTCTTTAGCCTTGAGGTGAAATATAAGCTTTTTTGTTTCCCTATGGATACAACTTTTACAGGATATATGGGTAGAGGATTAGAAGATAAATGCTTTTGAGATGAGGACTCAGCTTTTCTGGTTCACCAATTTCCTTCTGTTCTCTATGCCTTCTCCTACCCAAGCTTCTAATTGAAGGTAATTTCAAGTAACAACAGGTTTCTTCAGCAACTGCCATGGAATGAAAATCATAGGAGATATTTGTAAAATTATAGTTTCAGGGTCTGACCTTGAGCTCTTTTTTTTTTTTTTTT
>NW_012123487.1:6062122-6078558 GCF_000951035.1 Colobus angolensis palliatus
GTCTAAGTCTCTTTGTAAGTCTCCAAGGACTTGCTTTATGAATCTGGGTGCTCCTGTATTGGGTGCATATATATTTAGGATAGTTAGCTCTTCTGAGTTTGAGGTTATACAAATCTGTATTTTTAAAAATTCCATCCAGGATATACACATTTTCTCTATTTTTTTTCCTTTATATACCTGATAGTAAATGCATATGTGTACATATATATTTAAATAAATATTTTATATATATATGTGTATATATATATGTTTAATGTTAATACAAGATGAGCATCTTACTATATTGCTCAGGCTGGTCTCAAACTCCTGGTTTCAAAAACCGCAGCCTCCAAAATAGCTGGGATTACAGGTTCAAGGCACTGTACAAGGCATGATAGTAAAATTTGAACTGCTGGGTTTATTTTTTTACTTTTTTAAAAAAATTTTTCTTAAATTATTCAAACTTCTCTCTGTTAGTTTACCTTCTGGGAGATTACCTTGCTTTATTTCTATCTTTTTTATTTAAAAGCTTATTTCAAAAACTGATTTCTAGGTACACTTCTTGTCTTCTAAATGTTATAAATTTCTTGTTTTATGCAGGTGGGCGATATCCTCTCCCTATCTTCAAAGATACAAAGTAGCTTCAGTTTCATCTGGGGTGAGTTTTCCTATTTGTTTATTTTGGTTTTCATCTTTAATGTTATATATTATTCTCATCTTCTGGTGACTGTCGGGGGAACCCACCCCCAATAGTTAACGTGGGTTCTTTTCTATTTCCCTAAGTGTCTCAGCTGGTCTGAGAAATAAAGGGAAAGAGTACAAAAGTGAGAAATTTTAAAGCTGAGTGTACACGGGAGACGTCACATGTCAGCAGGTTCTGTGATGTTTCCTAAGCCATAAACCCAGCAAGTTTTTGTTAGCAATTTTCAAAAGGGAAGGGAGTGCACGAATAGGGTGTGGGTCACAGAGATCACATGCTTCACAAGGTAATAGAATATCACAAAGCAAGCAGAGGTAGGGAGAGATCACAGGACCACAGGATGGGGCAAAATTAAAATTGCTAATGAAGTTTTGGGCACACATTGTCATTGATAACATCTGATCAGGAGACAGGGTTTGAGAGCAGACAACCTGTCTGACCAAAATTTATTAGGCAGGAATTTCCTCATCCTAATAAGCCTAGGAGCACTACAGGAGACCAGGGCTTATTTCATCCCTTTGACTTCAACCGTAAAAGACGGCCACCTCCAAGGGGGCCATTCATAGACCTACCCTCAGGGCGCATTCTCTTTCTCACGGATGTTCCTCACTGAGAAAAAGAATTTAGCGATATTTCTCCTATTTGCTTTTGAAAGAAGAGAAATATGGCTCTGTTCCATCCGACTCACTGGCAGTCAGAGTTTAAAGTCTTATCTCCCTTGTTCCCTGAACATTGCTGTTACCCTGTTCTTTTTTCAAGGTGCCCAGATTTCATATTGTTAAAACACACATGCTCTACAAACAATTTGTGCAGTTAACGGAATCATCACAGGGTCCTGAGGTGAAATACATCCTCCTCAGCTTACGAAGATGATGGGATTAAGAGGTTAAAGTAAAAACAGGCATAGGAAATCACAAGGGTGTTGATTGGGGAAGTGATAAGTATCCATGAAATCTTTACAATTCATGTTCAGAGATTGCAGCAAAGACAAGCGTAAGAAATTATAAAAGTATTAATTTGGGGAAATAATAAATGTCCATGACATCTTCACAATTTTTGTTCTTCTGCCGTGACTTCAGCTGGTCCCTCCTTTTGGGGTCCCTGACTTCCCGCAACAGGTGACCTTGGATATTGAGTCAAATTTAATATCTAAGAGGGATTATTGGGTAGGAACTCTGTTTATGGATAGAGTTAGTAATACCAGGCTTCTTTCAGAGCGAGTGTTAAGGGAGCTACCTATTATTGTCAAGTGTCAGAACTAGGAGGACTGTACCGAAAGGCACTAACACACTCAGTAGCTATCCTAGTTATCTCTAGATTTTTTTAAAACCATCTAACAATTATATCTTCACTTTTCCTTTTTCATCTTGGAAGGACATACAAGCTATATATAATATTCTGTATAAAAGGGTGGGGAAATGGGGTGAGGTAAGTTGGAATCAACTTTTTTTGTGGTACACACAAACTTCTAATCAATTCCCCTATTTTCTGCCTCCATTGTCACTCCTGTCCTTTGTCTTACCTGCTTGTTGTCTCAGTTCTGGAGCCTTGATTGATTTTCTACTGCACTAAATCCCATTTTGTTTCAACTCTAGGCTATGGCTTCCACAAATTTGTCTCATTTATCAATACTATTTTCACGTGCTTTTCTCTTGCAGAAATATGTTGAAATAATTCATTTGCTGAAGCCTCTATCTCATGTTAATAGACCTTAGTTATCTGTTACTGTCATTTGAATGGGGATCAATAGAGAGGAGAGACAAAGCATATGCACAGCTGAACCACCATCTTGGACAGCTGATATAAGGTTGCTCGGCAGTGACAGTTATTCCAAGTGGATGTTCCCATCTTTTGCAAGGCTCAACCTTGAATTCAGCTCTGATTTCGCTAAATTAGCCTGATCATGTGATTCCCCAAGATTCTTTCTACTGAGATGCTCTTCCACTGATAAGAAGTGTCTTCTTATCAAGGAGCATTTTGGTGTCTTCTTTTGTTCTGGCCCATGTGTACTGTATCTGCCAAAGATTTCCTAATTTCTAACATAGCTACATTTTCCCCCCCATTTAGACCATTTAAATAGAAATCTGTCCAGACTGGAGATAAATGCCCATCTCAGTTGCCATTTGACTAGAAATCCTCTCCAAGCTGTTATGGGATGAATTGTCTTCCACTCACACCCAATTTTTTATATTAAAATCCTAATACCTAGTACCTCAGCATGTACCTGTCTGGGAGATAGGATTTTAAAGAGGTAATTAAGTAAAACTGAGGTCATGAGGGTAAGTCCTAATCCAATATGACTATTGTCCTTCTAAGAATTGATCAGGACACAGATGGGCATGCAGAGGGAAGATCATGTAAATACATAGAAGGCCATCTGCAAGTCAACAGGAGATGCCTCAGAAGAAACCAACCTTGCTGACACCTTTTTCTCAGACTTCCAGCCTCTAGAACTGTGAAACAATTAATTTCTGTTGTGTAAGCCTCCCAGCCTGTGGTACTTGGTTTTGGAAGTCCTGGCAAATGAATAGACAAGCTATTAATTGAGACAAGCTCTTGTCTTAAGACAAGGACATTAAGATACAGCAAAGAAGACGGCTAATGAGTGGGGATGGTAGACTTACACTCAGGGCTTCTGACTCCCTCCTAATTCTCTTTTGTATTACACTACCCCTGTCTTTCTCCTAGCTGGTTCCTAGAACATATATTATCCAAGGGTCACTAAGAGCATGGACCACAGGTCCTGTATCAATAGTTCATTCCATATGTCTTTCAGTTTTACATTCTGACTGTTGAATTTCTCTTATTTATGTTGAGCTGAAATTTGTAGCCCAGTAGCTAACACTGGTTGGTGCTGGATGTTCCTTGAAGGAACAAGAATAAAGATAATTATTTTCCATGTAGTAAGTCTTCATTAGCATACTTTCCCCTTTATCGTCCACCCCATAATTGCTTCTCTTTTCTGACTGAGCAGGTTCCTTCAGCAGCTTCTTTTTAAAATCTTTTAAATTACAGTAAAATACATATAACATAAATTTACCATTTTAGCCATTTTTAAGTGCACAGTTCAGTCGTACTACATACATTCACATTGCTGTGCAACCATCACCAATATCTAATTTCAGAAATCATTTTATCTTACAAAACTGAAATTCTATACCTATTAAACAACAACTCCTCATTCCCCCTACCTCCTGCTCCTGCCAACCATCATTGTACTTTCTGTCTCTATGTTTTGATTTCTCTAAATACCTCATATAAATTGAATCATGAAGAACTTCTCTTTTTTTGTGTGTGACTGGCTCATTTTACTTCACATAATGTCCTCAACCAGTTTCTTCTATAACAGGATTTGTAGCTTCTTCCCAATTTCAGTCATTCTTCTCCGAAAACTCTTTGTTCATATCCCATTCAAGAAAGTGGAGTTCAGACAGCACATATTAATCCAAGCATGGTCTGAGAGGCAGAGAAGAGAATTCATTCTGGATATTATGTTTCTAATAAAGAACATGTGAGATCTTTTTGATTGCCTCCTGCCACTGTTGACTCATTGAGCTTTACTATCAACTCAGAGCCCTAAGTCCATTAAGGCACTTCTTCCCACTGTCCAGCCCCCTACCATTGTGTATCACCAGGCACAAGGAACATTAGCAATTGCATATCAAGGTCATAATGAGACTGAAAAAAGGATCTACATAAAAAATGAATTTTCTTATGCAGTTTCTTCTATAATAGCATTTCACATTTCCATTAAATTCTAGTCTGTAGGTAGAATCAATGCAGTGACATTGGGAGATAGAAAGTAATAAAAATTATTAATATACACTGACCCTGCTTTCCAAACGCACATTCTGTAATGACCCAGAATTACTATGCTGAGCACATTTTTTTTCACCGAAAGCACAAACATATCAAACTGAACATTTTTTCTTTTACAAATACACACTCGTTTGCATTTAATAGGCAGTTCTCAAAAATGATGCCAAGACACAATTATATATATGTGATAAAACAGGTTGTGAACCCAGGTATGGTCATTTGTTATTAATGAGAACTCTAAAGTTTTATAAATGAGGTACCTTTTGTTAAAACTTGAGGTGGATCCAAGGATATCTCTCTCATTTGTTTTCTGGTATGGAAGGAAAACGGTTGAGTTATAATTAGTTAGCTAGGTGGAAATTGTTCATAATTCAGTCTTCTTGGAATGCAACTGTTATTAATGTACTGATAATACCTGAGGGATTATGAATCACTTAAATTATTTTAAGTTGCAATTTTAATTATTTTTTATTTTACCAAGTGGATAAATTTATTATAAGGAAGAAAATTATAAAGAAAATGTAAATAGGAATGTGAATCTTATGTCTACATTACATCCATAGGACTATTTAGAAATGCTTTAGTTCCCAGCTGTTTCTTTGTTTCATCAAAATCTGTGTAACCATGGGAATGTGAACATGTGAATATCACCCATCCCATATATTAAAACCATATATGTGTGTGTGTGTGTGTGTGTGTATGTGTATATATAGAGAAAGAGAGAATCACTGATGAAGGCAATTTGGATAATACATATAGCTGGGAATACAAATATAGTATTTTACATTATAAAAACCTTATAATGTGTAAGATTATATTTTACAAGACACTTGAAGTATTGATATTTAGGCAAGTGACTATCTCATGCTAGTCAAATTCCCTAAGTATATAATTCACTGATTCCTGCTAGGACAGCATTTTGGTAAAGTAGTCATCAAGCTAGATGGCATTTTGACCTGTGAAATGGACAGACTGTATAGCATTACGTTTAACTTTGAAGTTGGAAAATTGTTTAGTGGTGTCATAGTTTGCTAACAGTTTCCCCCTAAATACCTATAGCTTCTTAAAGCTATAGGAGACTTTCAGACAATATCAGCACCTTCAGAAAATACATATTACTCAGGAAATGATACATTTGCTAATAAAAATAATTTACATATTCATTTATCAATAAATAGGTTCAGAGAATCATCCTATACTTTTTGTTGAGAATCATGTACAAAAAATGTAGTCAAGTTACTCAAATTGTCTTTCTAATAGACCATTTCTTATCAGCTTTACTTGGTCCATAATTTTCAGTGTGACTAGCTTTTTTTCTGATCTTTAGGTCATACTTCAATTAAGTAGTATTTTTTTTTTTTTTTTTTTTTTTTGAGACGGAGTCTCGCTCTGTCGCCCAGGATGGAGTGCAGTGGCCGGATCTCAGCTCACTGCAAGCTCCGCCTCCTGGGTTTACGCCATTCTCCTGCCTCAGCCTCCCAAGTAGCTGGGACTACAGGCGCCCGCCACCACGCCCGGCTAGTTTTTTGTATTTTTTTAGTAGAGACGGGGTTTAACTGTGTTAGCCAGGATGGTCTCGATCTCCTGACCTCGTGATCCGCCCGTCTCGGCCTCCCAAAGTGCTGGGATTACAGGCTTGAGCCACCGCGCCCGGCCAATTAAGTAGTATTTTATTGATACAAGCTTTTTCTAATTAAATTACTGTCCTGTGCTGCATAGCGGGTTTCAGTCAACAACAGACTGCATATATGATGGAGTCACCTAGTAAGCTAAGGTTAATTTATTATTGAAGAAATAAAAATATTTTAAAATAAATTTAGTGTAGCCTAGGTATGCAGTGTTTAGAAAGACTAGAATAGTGTATGGTAAAGTTCTAGACTTTCACATTCACTCACTACTCGCTCACTAACTCACTCAGAGCAACTTCTAGTTCTGCAAGTTCCATTTATAGTCCATTTATAGTAAGTGCCCTATACAAGTGTACCATTTCTTATCATTTATATAGTATTTTACAGTTCCTTCCCTATGTTTAGATATCTTTAGATATGCATACTTTCCACTGTGTTACCACTGCCTGCAGTATTCAGTACAGTAACATGCTGTACAGGTGTGTAACCTGGGAGCAACAGTTATACTGTATAGCCCAGGTGTGTAGTAGGCTATACCTTTTAGGTTTGTGTAAATATACTCTGATGTTTGCACAATGACAAAATCACCTAAAGATGCATTTCTCAGAATGTATGTCATTGTTAAGTGACATGACTGTATTCTACTTAAACTGCATAAAAATCTCAACTTTCTCTTTTAGGATGAATATAGATTTTACTGCTTCTTGTCTTTGTTCTTTTGCTTTGTGCATCCACTTGTGTATTGTTTTACCCTACTGTATTTTATCATTTATTGTTTATTATAATTATTTTTTGAGACAAGGTCTCCCTGTGTTATCTAGGCTGGAGTGCAGTGGTGTGATCTTGGCTTACTCCAGCTTCAACATCCTGAACTCAAGCAATCCTCCCACATCAGCCTCCCGAGTAGCGAGTAGCTGGGACTATAGGCACGTGCCACCGCTCCTGGCTAATTTTGTTTATTTTTTGTAGAGACAAGGTTTCACTATATTGTTCAGGCTGGCTTCAAACTCCTGGGCTCAAGCAATCCTCCCGCCTTGGCCTCCCAAAGTGTTGGGATTATGGGCGTGATCCACTGTGTCCAGCCCCCACTATATTTTAATTTATCACTGCCTGTACCCTCTTCAGCAACTATAATCTTAATTATTTCCAAGTTTGAATTGACAGAATTTAGCTTCCTACTAAATGACTGGAAATTAACTTTCTCATATATCAAATGTCCCCAGGTTTTGCGAATAGGTAGCAAGGTTTCAGTGTGACACTATTTGAGGTTCTGTAGGCAGTTAATGAAGTTTTTCTTTTAAAGAAATCTTTTCCTTTTCACTAAATGGCCTCCAGATTGCTGGGCTGGCTGGACTGGTGTGCTCTTAGCAGTATCCTCAGGGCCTGACATAGGTGGAGCTTGCCCCTTTCCTGTGCTGCTGTGGTTGGTATCCTCCTGCTGTTGCTGGACCTGCTCCCATTATTACTGCCTCAAGCCTCTGCAGTCAGTTCTCTTAGTTGCTCCCTTGACACTTTGCTGTACTCATCTTTCCCAGTCTTCCAACTAATCTGCCTTTGGTGTTGATAGGCCTTTTTTTTTTAAAAGATTTTATTTTCTTTATCCGGATAGGAAATTAGACATTTTACCAAAGTCTAACAATGACTGATTCTTCAAAGTGAGCACAGTCTTTTAAACTCAGGTGATGCATGCAATAACCTTGTGGAACTGGTTCAGCCAGCTCTTCACTTGCATGAAGGCACAGGGTCTGTCCTTTTCTTTCCAGAGGCCCCCTGTCATATTCCACTGCCAGTTTCTGTTAGGCCTGACTTTTATAACAATGGTATTTCCTTCCTTATGGTTATGAAACCAATCAACTGCACACCAGGTGTATAGCATTTCCATACTAACTTTCAGCAGCTGACATCACCACTGATGCAGATTCACGCCGTCTTTGGGCTATGCCACCTTTAGCATGTTGATTCTTCTCATATTGGCCCCAGCACAGACACAAGATGACTGTAACAGCTCCAGACATCACACAGTAAGTTTCAGGGTCTGAAAGAGTGTCTATCCTTTTATAAGAGCCGAGAGCACTCCTCTATAAGTCACCCAGCAAATTTGCCTTCACATTTCAATGGTCCAAGCAGCATTGTTGGACCCACTCTGAAACTGGGAAGGGAAATGGAGTGGCCTTGATTGGCTTATGCTACCCAAGATTTATCCCCAGAGTTGAGGAGGGGCCTAGGTTCTCCTGAAACACATGGACTCTTATACAGAATCCAAGTTCTATTACTAAGAAAAGTCCAGGGATAGGATTGGCTATAGAATAGGCCCCAGTCATGTCTGCTGCTGGAATAAAAAACTTTGCTTGAACAGATGAGAACTGTGCCCAAAAATACTGAGACGAGCCTTTGGGAAATAAACTCTCCAAAAGGCCTTCTGCCAGACTGCTCTAGCAAAGTGTTCTTTTGATTCCTGTTGCACTTGTTAATGTAACACTTATTGACACTTAGCACATCTGACCTTTTGGGGTCAATTATCCTATGTTCTGTTTCCCCAACTAGATGGCAGATGAATATTTTAGCAGGTTGAGATTCATGAAAGGGCAGTGCAGGAATTAAGTATCTCACCATGTTTCTACTCTCAGTTGCCTTCCATGTGCAGAGCAAGGACTGGCCCTGAGCACTGGATGAAGTCAGCTGACTGGTCTTGCCTTCCCCAGTGCAGAGCCTGCAAACTGCCAGCTGTGGGCTGTGTCAGGCTAACACACATGCTGTTTTAACATTATAATGTTTTTTAATTTTTCTAAAAGAAAACTGAATAGTTTTTAACATTTAAAAATTGGAAAATGTTCTATAAAATCTTGATTTCTCTTTAAAAAAAAAAAAATCTGATACTATGACACCACTGAGTCCATATCCTTTTAGAGCAGCTGGCTTGGGCTGCCCAGTGCTGGCCTTTTTGGAGTGGAGCCTGGGCTTTCCTGTCTTCCAAGGTGCTGCCCGGATCTTGTTCTCCCCACAATAAGAGCATTTAAGGTACCTGTTGGGCTTCTGTAACATTTATGTTTGAGATTGCTATTGTACATCATCCTGTATATTGATGCCATGTTAATTTTAAAAAATCTGCTGCTGCACACTTTTGATTACTTTCAATTGTCTTTTTTTTTTTTTTTTTTTTGAGACAGAGTTTCATTCTTGCCCAGGCTGGAGTGCATTGGCGGTGATCTCTGCTCACTGCAACTTCCGCCCCCCCGGGTTCAAGCGATTCTCCTGCCTCAGCCTCCTGAGTAGCTGGGATTACAAAGGCCACCACCGCTTCTGGCTAATTTTTGTGTTTTTAGTGGAGACGAGGTTTCACCATGTTGGCTGGGCTGGTCTCAAACTCCTGACCTCAAGTGATCCACCCGCCTCGGTCTCCCAAAATGCTGCAATTACAGGTGTGAGCCACCGCACCCAGCCTCAGTTGTCTTTAAATAAAGTTTTCGGCCTCCTTGGTGGTGTTTTGCCCATCACATACATGGAGATTCCCTATCTCCACTGCACATTGCCATTCCTCAAACAATGGTATCCCTACTTGCTTCCATGACTTTGTTAGAAAATGGCTTGGGTCTGGAACACCTCCGTGGTAAGCTAAATAATGCAGCTCCTGTTCACCAAAGATGTCCATCTCCTAATCCCTGGAACCTGTGAACATGTTACCTTCCATGGCAAAAGGAGATTTTTGCAGATGTGATTTAGTTAAGCATCTTAGGATGGGGAGATTATTTTGTATTACCTTGGTGAGCCTGATATGATCACAAGGGTCTCCTTACAAGAGGAGACCAGATTGGAAGAAGGTAATGTGAAGTCAGAAGGGGAGTTTTTAGAGTGATGCAATTACAAATTATGAAATGCCGGCCGGGCGCAGTGGCTCACACCTGTAATCCCATCACTTTGGGAGGCCAAGGTGGGTGGATCATGAGGTCAGGAGTTCAAGACCAGACTGGCCAAGATGGTGAAACCCCGTCTCTACTAAAAATACAAAAATTAGCCAGGCATGGTGGCAGGCGCCTGTAATCCTAGCTACTCAGGAGGCTGAGGCAGACAATTACTTGAACCTGGGAGGTGGAGGTTGCAGTGAGCTGAGATCCTGCTGCTGCACTCCAGCCTGGGTGATAGAGTGAGACTCCATCTCAAAACAAAAGCAAAACGAACAAACAAAACAGAAATGCCAGAACAGCCATTAGATGATGTAGGAAGCATGGGTTGGCCTCCAGAAGTAAGCAGACCTGCTGACATTTTTAACTCCCTAAGATGAAGTTTAGACTTCTGCCCTTCAGGACTATAAGAGTAAATTTGTGTTGTTTTTAAGCCACCAAGTTTGTGGTAATTTATTATAGTTACAACAAGAAAATCACTATAACTTCCTTCCTCTATCTTTCCTTATAAATGTTACCTTCTCATTGAGATCCTTGGGAATCATCAAAACATGCACAGTCTCACTGATTTTATGTGCATACATATCTTAATTCCCCTACTAGTTTACAAGCCCATTGAGAATAGGCCCTTTGTGATTCAATATGGTGCTTTTCCCAGAACTTATTGTTATTATTTCTGAGATGGAGTTTCGCTCTTTTTGCTCAGGCTGGGGTGCAATGGCACGATCTCTGCTCACTGCAACCTCCGCCTCCCAGTTTCAAGTGATTCTCCTGCCTCAGCCTCCTGAGTACTTGGGATTACAGGTGACTGCCACCACGCCTGGCTGATTTTTTTTTTTTTTTTTGTATTTTTAGTAGAAACAGGGTTTCACCGTGTTGGCCAGGTTGGTCTCCGACTCCTGATCTCAGGTGATTCGTCAGCCTTGGCCTCCCAAAGTGCTGGGATTATAGGTGTGAGCCAATGTGCCCAGCCTTCCCGGAACATATTTAAGTGCTTGATCATGGCTAATAGTTAATAAATATTTGTTGAGCGAAAGAAAGGGAAGACTAGGAATATTAGTGACCAAAATGGCCATGAGGTGCAATTATAGGTAAGTTTAATAGTATGCTTAAATAACAATAGTTTATATGGCTTGGTATGTTGGAATTTTAGTACCTCTAGATTAGTTGAATTCGCCTAATGAACTTTCAGGAAAGGATAAAAGAAGAGAGGAAAGGAGAGGAGAGGAGAGGAGAGGAAAACTTGACAAAAACCCAAAGAATAGACTTTCTCTGCTTCATCTTTATTTTGGGTATGGTGTGAATCACAGAAAGACATTTCCTGTTGGAGCACTAGAATAAGCAACTTTTCTCATTAAGTTTTCAATTCCACTTCTATTGATGGCTCGTCCTAGATGGTATAGATTATAGAATTCTAAAGGCATGTTTGTCTTATGAGACCTTTGGTCAAGAATGGCATTCTACTCTAGATGTTGTAGATTCCCATAGCAAATGAGGTCAAGAAAATTTTTTTGGTTTTGTGACACATATTAGATCATAGTTGTCTAAGTGAACAATGTACTATTTCAGTGCTACTTACACATTGGCATCCAAGCAGTTCATCTCCAGGGAAAGTTACACATTTGCATAATGTCACTGAAGGTTTGTGTTCCTGAATTAACTGACAGAGATGGGCAATGACAGGCTACCAGGCAGCTGGGTTGATGGCAGAGCCTCTGAAAATAGAGAGTGCACATTCTTTCAAGGTGACATTGGCCTTCAATTAAGGGAAGGTAGGAAGATACCCAAAGGAAGGACAATGGGGAAAAGAGAAAGAGCGAGCTACTAAAGTGTTGGAATGATAGACGGTAGCTTTGATTACTGAAGGAAGGAGGGAAGCAAATGTTTTCATTATGTTGGACTTTGGATGACAGAATGTGATACTTGGTACACATGAATGAAACATTTTATTTAACTCAAGGATTAATGAAAGAGGAGAACAAATAGATTAAGATTAGGCTAATGTTATTACTGTTGTTTTTCCTTATGGATTACAACTCAAAATCTTGTCTTTCTTACGCGGAACCGCAGTGAAATGTGATCTTACCGTCTATTCTTGTGTAGGTTCATGAGAGCAAACTTTGTTTATACATCTTGCCCATTCCGATGAAGAACACAGCACCTGATCTAATTCTTCAAAAAATCTGCTTTACATATGAACAGCTTAAAAATGAGACATGAACATTACTTATTTTATAGAAAATTTGATTTATATGTGTGTATGGGGCATTGATGGTGGTGGTGGTCATATCACACAAATCACCAGCTCTGTCTCAGCAACTGCTATGTAATGTATGTTCTGAAACTCACTGAAAAAAAAGGCCTCCAATTAATAGGGCCCACTAATTTTAAAAGGCAGATAGCAATTACCTTTTGCTACTTATGCATTCCTTTGGAGTTGCAGCCAACACCTCAGTGGCTCAGTGTCTTAGGTTGTGTTCCCTAGAAGCAAATGCTGAAATGAGGATTTGAGCACAAGTGATTTATTGAAGGCGTTTCCAAGAGAAACTGGAAAAAGAGTAAGGGACGCAGAATGCAGAAGAGGAAGAAGCCAAGCAAAGGTACAGCCTTAGGTGAAGTCCTAGACTTGCCCCTATCCAGTGGCATAGAAATTACACCTCACAGTTGGTGATTGGAGGCAAGAAAGCTGGGCTTCCATGCTCTGGTACCATTAATCATTGGCCAAGCGCCAACTCAGTGGGCTATAAACCCTCACGTATTTGAGGCTTTCCCTGTGTACAGTTTCCTGAGGGCCATCCCTCAAAGAAGAAGCACTGTTGTGGGCCCTGACAGACAATCACACATTGAAGATGGGGAAAAGCGGGGACAAAGAAACAGGAAGAGGGATCCAAGAGAATCTTAGCTAAATGCTGACACTGACTGCTACACTTATCAAAGTACTCTTTTCGAATACCAAGTGCCTCTTCAAGGGGAATTCTTGATAACAACATTTCTCTCTCTCACTTTATTTTTATTGCCCTTCACTAAAATATTTTCCTGCCCCTGATTACTATAACAGTATTAATTAAGGTAAATTGCCCTGTAAAAATGGTATAGAAAATGAAATGGGCTATACAGGTCAAAATTTGCTATCAACATGAGCCCTTTATTCCCTTGACTCCATTTGAATACTTTGCCCAGACTGACTTCTTGGATTCTGGTCCTGTGCCCTAAGGACTTAAAGTTATGGTATTTCTGGATTTTTTTCTAGTAACTCTGTAGACTTACTGGTTTTGAAGTGAATATGTCAACAAACTGCTTTCCTTTCCTTCCGTGACCTGCCTAGGTTTTAACTCTATTGTGCATTACTGAGATTTATTCCTAGCTTGTTAATGATAATGACCGTAATAGTAAAAGTGACAGCTATCATTTATTGAGTTCTTTTGTGTATCAGGCAATTTAGAAATAAATTCTCACATTGTCCTTGATAATTGGGTATTACTATTTTCTTTTTATGAATGAAGAAACTGAAGCAAAGTGGGAGAAAAATAAAACTTTCCCAAGGACCTCTCCTTTTTTTCAACATGCTACATTGGGGTTAGCCTGTCTAAAAACCCATACCCGGCTGGGCGTGGTGGCTCAAGCCTGTAATCCCAGCACTTTGGGAGGCCGAGACGGGCGGATCACAAGGTCAGGAGATCGAGACCATCCTGGCTAACACAGTGAAACCCCGTCTCTACTAAAAAATGCAAAAAAACTAGCCGGGTGAGTTGGCGTGCGCCTGTAGTCCCAGCTACTCGGGAGGCTGAGGTAGGAGAATGGCGTAAACCCGGGAGGTGGAGCTTGCAGTGAGCTGAGATCCGGCCACTGCACTCCAGCCTGGGTGACAGAGCGAGACTCTGTCTCAAAAAAAAAAAAAAACCCATACCCCTTCTCCCCTCACATCACCACTCACTGCTATCTCTGAGCAACTTGAATTTTACAAAATTGGGGCAAATTAAAGGCAAATACATATTTGTTTTTTTAAGTTCAGTAGCAAGTTGTCTTCTTCAGTGAGGCCTGCTGGTAAATGGCAATTCATTCTTCAACTCCTACGTGTAGACTGTCAACTAACAGCAAAAGAGATAGTAGTTCTTTTGTAGCTTAATATCTTTTGAATTAATTTTTTCTGTCCTCATTAAAGGCTCTTAGCATATCAAAAAGGTGTTTTAAAAATCACCCTGAGAATCCAAAGAGCAAACCCAAGCACATTTTGATATATTCATAATGAGGCCAGCTACCTCAGTTAATAAACAGGCCATAGCACTATGAACAGAAGTGTCCCCCAAATAGTCCACAGGGATGAGACTAGTGATGTCAAAGGCCTCTGGCAGTTTGGCAATTCTCCAATGTTCTGACTCCTGTGATGCCATTGAGAGGTAAGAGGGAGGAGATTATCTGCACTGGGACCTCGTCTAGGCTGCTTTTAAGTCTAGGTTAAATGTTTTAGGTTATTTTTATTTTCTTTCTAAAATCCAGATTGGACTTATTTTATCTGTCTCTCAATGTAGGATCTTCATTTTCTACTATCTTTGGAAGATCTGGTTGGTTATCTATTGCTGTGTAACAAAGCATGTCAAATTTAGTGGCATTCTTAAGAAAAGTATTTATCAAGTAGGGAATCCTTTCCCCATTGCTTGTGTTTGTCAGGTTTGCCAAAGATCAGATGATTGTAAATGTGTAGCATTATTTCTGAGGCCTCTGTTCTGTTCCATTGGTTTATATATCTGTTTTGGTACCAGTACCATGCTGTTTTGATTACTGTAGCCTTGTAGTATAGTTTGAAGCCTGGTAGTGTGATGCTTCCAGCTTTGTTCTTTTTGCTTAGGATTGTCTTAGCTATACAGGCTCTTTTTTGATTCCGTTTGGAACTTAAAGTAGTTTTTTCTGATTCTGTGAAGAAAGTCAGTGGTAGCTTGATGGGAATAGCATTGAATCTATAAATTACTTTGGGGAGTATGGCCATTTTCATGATATTGATTCTTCCTGTCCATGAGCATGGAAGGTTTTTCCATTTGTTTGTGTCCCCTCTGATTTCCTCGAGCAGTGGTTTGTAGTTCTCCTTGAGGAGGTCCTTCACATCCCTTGTCATTTGTATTCCAGGAACAGAAAACCAAACACCTCATATTCTCACTCATAAGTGGGAGTTGAACAATGAGAACACATGGACACAGGGAGGGGAACATCACATACCAGGGCCTGTTGGGGATTCTGGGGGAAGGGGAGGGATAGCACTGGGAGAAATACCTAATGTAGATGACAGGTTGATGGGTGCAGCAAACCACCATGGCACATGGATACCTATTCAACAAACCTGCACGTTCTGCACATGTATCCCAGAACTTAAAGTATAATTAAAAAAAAGAAAACAATTTATTATATCAAATTTTTGTGTGTGTGTGTGTGAGGGATATTGTTTTATACCATGTGATGTCTATTAGATCACTCTGTGATCTTCAGTTAGTGTCTGAACTATTAGAATAATAACTTAATGGGGCTGGGTGCGGTGGCTCAAGCCTGTAATCCCAGCACTTTGGGAGGCCGAGGTGGGTGGATCACGAGGTCAGGAGTTCAAGACCAGACTGGCCAAGATGGTGAAACCCCGTCTCTACTAAAAATACAAAAATTAGCCAGGCATGGTGGCAGGCGCCTGTAATCCTAGCTACTCAGGAGGCTGAGGCAGACAATTACTTGAACCTGGGAGGTGGAGGTTGCAGTGAGCTGAGATCCTGCTGCTGCACTCCAGCCTGGGTGATAGAGTGAGACTCCATCTCAAAACAAAAGCAAAACGAACAAACAAAACAGAAATGCCAGAACAGCCATTAGATGATGTAGGAAGCATGGGTTGGCCTCCAGAAGTAAGCAGACCTGCTGACATTTTTAACTCCCTAAGATGAAGTTTAGACTTCTGCCCTTCAGGACTATAAGAGTAAATTTGTGTTGTTTTTAAGCCACCAAGTTTGTGGTAATTTATTATAGTTACAACAAGAAAATCACTATAACTTCCTTCCTCTATCTTTCCTTATAAATGTTACCTTCTCATTGAGATCCTTGGGAATCATCAAAACATGCACAGTCTCACTGATTTTATGTGCATACATATCTTAATTCCCCTACTAGTTTACAAGCCCATTGAGAATAGGCCCTTTGTGATTCAATATGGTGCTTTTCCCAGAACTTATTGTTATTATTTCTGAGATGGAGTTTCGCTCTTTTTGCTCAGGCTGGGGTGCAATGGCACGATCTCTGCTCACTGCAACCTCCGCCTCCCAGTTTCAAGTGATTCTCCTGCCTCAGCCTCCTGAGTACTTGGGATTACAGGTGACTGCCACCACGCCTGGCTGATTTTTTTTTTTTTTTTTGTATTTTTAGTAGAAACAGGGTTTCACCGTG
>NW_012123487.1:6078608-6147549 GCF_000951035.1 Colobus angolensis palliatus
CGTGGTGGTGCACACCTGTAATTCCAGCTACTCAGGAGCCTGAGGCAGGAGAACCACTTGAACCTGGGAGACAGAGGTTGCAGTGAGCCGAGATCGCGCCACTGCACTCCAGCCTGGGTGACAGAGCGAGACTCCACCTCAAAAAAAAAAAAAAAAAAAAAAAAAAAATAACTCAGTGGATGAGTTGAAGTGTAGAATGAATGCAATTGAGGTAAGAATTAGTGAATCAGAGGATCAAGTTGAGGAACTCACTCTGAAAACATAAAAAAAGGTAAAAAAAATAGAAGGAATGAAAGAAAAGTTAAGAGATATGAAGGGTACAGGTAAGAAATACCAATGCCCCTTTAATATGAATTCCAGAAAGATAAAAGAATTAATGCAAGGGAGAAAAAAATAAACAATGATGATTACAAGTTCAACGTACAAAAATCAACAGCATTCTTCTACAAAAGATAATATAGCTAAGTAAGAAATACAGTAAAATAAGATGCTTTTGGCAATACAAACTATGAGATATTCAGGAATAAGGCTAACAGAATGCACAAGATCTTAAGCAGAAGAATTTTTTTTAATTGCTGAAGTTAATAAAAAGAAGAATTAAATAAGTCAAGAGATATGGTATATCCAAGTATGAGATTACATAACATAGGAAAGACCTAATTTTCTCCTCAAAATTAATCTTAAATATAATGCCATTCCAGTTAGAATTCCTGGAGGATTCTTTCATGAAATTTGAGAAACTGGCTTTCTAAAATTAATATGGGAAAATAAAAGCCCATAAATAAATGTAAACTTTTTTAAATAAAAAAAGGGGAAACGTGTCATATCAACACTTGGGATCTAGTACAAAGAAGTAAAAACAGCATGACTCTGGTGCAGGAAAAGAGAACTGACTAAAGAAACAGTATGAAAGTTCCAGAAGTATCATGTGTTAGGTTGGTGGAAAAGTAATTGCGATTTCGTACCATGAATTTTAAATCATTATAAGTAGGTTAAAACACATTTTTATTAATCAAAATAGGAACCATTACTATCAACACATTTTTGCCATTGAGAAGAATGTTACTTAAAAATTTGTACTTTGGGATTCCATGAACTCTTGGAAAGCGTTTTCTGCATCCTGCTGGTTATGCGAGCATTTTCTCTGCAAAAAGCATGATGAGGTAATTTAGAGAAGAGAAAACCAAACGGCTAATAAGTGTAAAATAAAAAGATGTTCAAGAGAAATGTTAAATTTATGACTAATCACTAATTTGCCAAATGTCAAACATGAGAAAGTCATGTTGAGGTTAAGGAGATCAAGGAGGAGGGAATCCTCATATTCAGTCATTTGGGGGAATATCCTGGCAGTGCTTAGTGATATTAGATACGGATGTACCATTAAACCCCACAAGTCCGTTCCAGTGTGTATACCTGATAGAAACTCAAGCACAGACCCATAAGGAGCCATGTTTGAGGACACTCACAGCAGCATTTCTACCAGGCAAAATTTTGTCTCAGATAGATGACTGCCCTTAGGGAAACTGACATTTAAGCTGTGTTATAGGCCGGGTGTGGTGGCTCATGCCTGGAACTCCAGCACTTTTGGAGGTCAAGGTGGGTGGATCACTTAAGGTCAGGGGTTCAAGACCAGCCTGGCCAACATGGCAAGAACCCATCTCTACTAAAAATACAATAAATTAAATGAATAAATAAATAAATTAATTAACTGGACATGGTGGTACACACACCGGTAATCCCGGCTACTTGGGAGGCTGAGGCAGTGAGCCGAGATTGTGCCACTGCACTCCAGCCTGGGCAATAGAGCAAGACTCTGTCTCAAAATAATAATAATAATAATAAACTGTGTTATCATTCCATGGTACAATACTATACTGTTATCAAAAGGAATCTACTGCATTAACAGATGACAGTGTGGCTAGAACTTAAGAATAGTATAAATTAAAAAAGAAAATATTTAAATCCAATATCATTTATAAAACTATAAAATTCTTAAAATTTATTTCAAGAATATGTATTTATTGAAACACAAATACGAATGATGTATGAGAGCACATATTTTTAATATAATAAAGTAGAAGGCTAGAGATAGGGGAGGGGGGACAGAAAGACAAAAATAAGGAACTAAAACACAACAAAGTCTGTTAACCAGTGCTGACGGTGTGCCATGAGCAGAGCAGCATTAGCTTCTTTAGCTTCTTTCTGTGCACCAGAGGGAAAGTAAATCAAGATGGAGAAACAAGAAAGAAAGAAAAGAAAGGGAAGGAAGGAAGGAAAGAGGGTAGAAAGGAAGGGAAAGAGAGATCAAAGGGAGAGTGAAACAGCATAAAGAGACTTTTTTTCTTTTTTTTTGAGACGGAGTCTCATGCCGTCACCCAGGCTGTAGTGCAGTGGCGTGATCTCGGTGCACTGCAGCCTCCGCCTCCCGGGTTCAAGCAATTCTCCTGCCTCAGCCTCCTGAGTAGCTGGGACTACAGGTGCAGACCGACACGCCTGGCTAATTTTTTGTATTTTTAGTAGAGACGGGGTTTCACCATGTTAGCCAGGATGGTCTCGATCTCCTGACCTCATGATCCACTGCCACGGCATCCCAAGAAGGGACCTTCTTGAGGGGGAAACTTGAGCCACAGTCCAGGCACTGTGCTGTCCCGCAGAGCAAATCACCAATTTAGAATTCCCAAAACTTTGATAATTCTTTTCATTCATGTATTCGACCTATAGATAATTTCCCTTCAGCGTAGTTGTTGGTGATAATGATAATGGTGATGTGACGATGACTATACTTGGTAGAAATAGCATTGACAAAACATGAAATAAATGCAATACTCTTTTAACTAAAGCCTCCAAAAAAAAATCACAGAATTCCGTTGACTGAATTTCAGCTCCTATTAAAAGTGAACTGTTTTTGAATAATTATTTTCTCATTACAGTCATAGGCAGAATAATCTATTTAAAAATTGTTTGTAACATAAATGTTCATTTAATCATGGACACTAAAAGATTGAACACTGTCAGACAAGAAACCAAAAAGTCATTTGAGTGTGAAGTCACACCTATTGTATATTTTCCAGTTAAGACTCTGCTGTCACCATGAATTTGGAAACTTGGATCTTGATTGACATAGGTGCCCAGAACCTCTTCTGATGAAAACGCGTTGGCAACCGTTTTGGGAAATGTAAGATACTAGATTTCTTTCCAAATAGGAAACAGACTCAGAGAATTGATTAGTAATATTTGAGATTTTTCAAAAACTTATGAACTACATGCCAAAATTCTGATGATTTTTACAGCAATTCTTGGCTTCAAATTCTAGAGTAAATATGACTGTAATGCTTGCTCCCTTCTATTTTGGTATAATCATTTGGTGAGTGTTACAGTCATATTCACCCATTTCATGGGATTATAATGAAGGATATTGCATATTGTTTCTGAAACATACTCCTTTTGGGGACTGCTCCATATAAAGAGGGAGGTTTGGGGATTGGGTATGTAGAGAGCAGAGACCTAGATACATTTACTGTGGCTCCAGCTTTCAGGGCACTCTTATTGCCTACTCTCACCTCTGACCTGACAGAGTTTTGAGAAAACCTTGAAGCTTGCAGTTTTCATGCTGTATCAAATAATGAACTGGATTCCATAAGGAAGACAAATAATACAGGTAATAGAATTATTCTGCCTTTAGAAAGTCCCTCGTTTTGTTCTTCAGTCCTTGTGTTTTTTGAGTATGAAGTGACGCTAGGAATGCATCTTCAGCCATTCCCAGTGAAGACTACATATCTGAAGTGATTATCAAATTGTTTTTTTACAAACCCTCAGCAGCAGATTTTATTTTGATTTTTTTAAAAAAATAGGATATATACACGCAACATATGTATGTATACATACATATGTTAAAAAGTTTGCAAGAGTTTGCATTTATATACATACTGAGGGAGTTAGAATATGCTATCGTAGCATATTGACTATTTAAATAGGTAGACTCTTGAAAAGCAGCAGGTGCAAAAAGATCACTTTGACCTTCATGCTGTTTCATAAGAGCAAAAGATGAAATTCCCAGGTGAAAGACACTCTCCCTGTACTAGAAGAAAAGGCAACATCCTTATCTTCAAGGACAAGAAGTTGAGATTGAGAGAACACTGTACAGACCTTGTTATAATAACTCTTGTCTTTTAAACCTCCCTGCATAATTTAGTCACATTTTCACAGTTTACTATTCGTTGTCCAATTCAGTATAAAGCAACTGACTCTAGATGCTTTTTCGGTCTTCATTTCTTTATGAGGGTACCTGTGCTATGTAAAATGTGTATTAAATACATGTGTATGCTTTTCTCTTGTGAATCTACTTTATCTCAATTTAATTCTTGCACCTAGCCAGGACCCTAAGAGGATGGAAGTAGAATTTTTCTGCACCTATAGTTTATACATACAAACATATATATACACAGACATACACAGAGTTCGTAACAGAATTTGCATATATATGCGAATATATGTATACGTGTGTATACACATACACACATGTGTATGCATATACATACATGTGTATACGTGTATACACATATACATAGGTACATACACGTGTATACATATGTATGTACATAAACATATAAATTCCAACTGTTGCAAACTGATATAAGCCCATTTGGTCTGTCAGAAATTATTTCCTGGATGCTATCTGCAGTATCCAGTATTTGGAAGTAGGTGAGGGGCTATTGGTTCAGTTTGCTTGAACCAGGCTTTGTGCCTATTATGCCCTTCAGTTTAGTAGTTTAGCACTCTTAAAAGTGTCCTCGTTTGGATGATAAATTATATGGCTACCTTGCTTTGGTTCCTCCTCTACAAGCTGTTTACCAGGTAGTGTATCACATTGAAAACAAATCTTAGACCCAATTTTGTCATATATACAAACTTTTGTTAGCAAGCACGTTCAAAGACAGTCATACAACCCATTTGAAAAGCTTGATGAGGGGCCATCTCTGTGTTTTCACAGGTCCTCCAGCAGCAGCTTGTCTAAAGGTCTTGTGTGGCATAAAGCTTAAATAATTCTGAGGGGGCTGGGCGCAGTGACTCATGCCTATAATCCCAGCACTTTGGGAGGACGAGGCAGGTGGATCACCTGAGGTCGGGGGTTCAAGACCAGCCTGACTAACATGGAGAATCCCCATCTCTACTAAAAATACAAAATTAGCCAGGCATGGTGGCACATGCTTGTAATCCCAGCTACTCGGGAGGCTGAGGCAGGAGAATCGCTTGAACCCCGGAGGCGGAGGTTGCAATGAGGCGAGATCATGCCATTGCACTTCAGCCTGGGCAAAAAGAGCGAAACTCTGTCTCAAATAAATAAATAAATAAATAATTCTGGGGCTCTCTTTAAGAAAAAAGTGATACAAAATTTCAAATACAAAACTGAAGATAAAAATGAATATTTACTTAGTGAAAAGAAAACACAACAAGTCACACATTTTGTGGAGCTGACAGATACCATAAACATCAAACAATTCAGACAAATACCCCAATATCCTGCCGGGCTCATCACTATAATAGTTTTTTTCTACTTTTGTTGTTGTTTTTACAATGACTTTGGTTATTTCCTCCTATATTGGCAAATTAAAAATGATTTGTTAGTGTTTCATTTACTGACCAATATTTAACTTATTATATTTACCGCTTTAAAATTTTTTATTGGCTATTCTAGAATTTACAATACATATTTTTGCTTTATCAGAATCTACTTAAAAATATTATACCACTTTGGCCGGGCACAGTGGCTCACGCCTGTAATCCCGCACTTTGGGAGGCCGAGGTGGGCGTATCACCTGAGGTCAGGACTGTGAGACCAGCCTGGCTTACATGGCGAAACCCCATTTCTACTAAAAATACAAAAATTAGCCAGGCGTGGTGGTGCACACCTGTAATTCCAGCTACTCAGGAGCCTGAGGCAGGAGAACCACTTGAACCTGGGAGACAGAGGTTGCAGTGAGCCGAGATCATGCCACAGCACTCTAGCCTGGGCGACAGGGTGAGACTCTGTCTCTAAATAAATAAATAAATAAATAAATAAATAAATAAATAAATAATATTATACCACTTTAAGTAGTGTACTTTAAAAGTACCAGTGACACTATAAAACAACCACACAAACAAGTCTGCATAATAACCAGCTAACATCATGAGGACAGGATCAAATCAACACATATCAATACTAACCTTGAATGTAAACCAGCTAAATGCCTCAATTAAAAGGCACAGAGTGGCAAGCTGGATAAAGAGCCAAGACCCAGTGGTACGCTCTCTTCAAGAGACCCATCTCATAGGCAGTGACACACCTAGGCTCAAAATAAAGGGATATAGAAAAATCTGCCAAGCAAATGGAAAACAGAAAAAAGCAGGAGTGTGAGTCCTAATTTAGGACAAAACAGACTTTAAACCAACATAGATCAACAAAGGCAAAGAAGGGCATTACATGATGATAAAAGGTACAACTTGATAAGAAGACTAACTATCTTAAATATATATACGCTCAAATAGGAGCATCCAGATTCATAAAGCAAGTTCTTAGAGACCTTCAAAGAGACATAGACTCCCACACAATAATGGTGGGAGACTTCAACACCTCACTGACAATATTAGACAGATTACTGAGACAGAAAATTAACAAAGATATTCAGGACCTGAACTTAGCACTGGAACAAATGTATCTGATAGATATATACAGAACTCTCCACACAAAAACAACAGATACACATTTTTCTCATTGCCACATGGCACATACTCTAAAATCGACCACACAATCAGACATAAAACACTCCTCAGCAAATGCAAAAGAACTAAAATCATAACAACCACTCTGTCAGATCACAGTGCAATAAAATTAGCAATCAAGACTAAGAAATTTGCTCAAAACCATACAATTACATGGACATTAAATAACCTGCTCCTGAATGACTTTTGGGTAAATAATGAAATTAAGACAGAAAACAAGAAGTTCTTTGGAACAACCAGAACAAAAATACAACATACTGGAATCTCTGGGACACAGCTAGAGCAGTGTTAAAAGAAAAACTTGTAATACTAAATATTGACATCAAAAAGTTAGAAAGCTCTTAATTTAGCAACCTAACACTGCAACTAAAAGAACTAGAGAACCAACAGCAAACCAACCCCAAAGCTAGCAGAAGACAAGAAATAACAAAAATCAGAACTGAACCAAAAGAGATTGAGATACAAAAAAACCATTCAAAAGATCAAAGAATCCAGGAGCTGATTCTCTGAAAAACAACAACAACAACAACAACAACAACAACAAAAATTAATAAAATACACTGCTAGCTGAATTTATAAAGAAGAAAAGAGAGAAGATCCAAATAAACACAATTAGAAATGACAAAGGGAGTGTTACCACTGACCCCACAGAAATACAGATAACCACCAGAGACTATTATGAGTACCTTTATGCACACAAACTAGATAATCTAGAAGAAATGGATAAATTTCTGGACACATTTACCATCCCAAAACTGAACCAGGAAGAAAATGAATCCCTGAACAGACCAATAAGGAGTTTCAAAATTGAATTAGTAATAAATAGCCTACCAACCAAATAAAGCCCAGGACCAGACAGATTCACAGCTGAATTCTACCAGATGCACAAATAAGAACTAGTACCATTCCTACTGAAACTATTCCATAAAATCGAGGAAGAAGTACTCCTCCCTAACTCATTCTATAAAGCAAACATCATCCTGATACCAAAACCTGGCAGAGATATGACACAAAAAGAAACTTCAGGCCAATATCCTTGATGAACATTGGTGCAAAAATCCTCAACAAAATACCAGCAAACCAAATCCAGTAACACAGGAAGAAGCTTATCCACCACCATCAAGTGGGCTTTATCCCTGGGTTGCAAGGTTGGTTTAACATACACAAATCAGTAGATGTGATTCATCACATAAACAGAACTAAACACAAAAACCACATGATCATCTCAATAAAGAAAAGGCTTTCAACAAAATTCAATACTCCTCCATGTTAAAAACTCTCAATAAACTAGGTATTGAAGGAACATACCTCAAAATAACAAGAGCCATTTATGACAAACCCACAACCAACATCACACTAAATGCACAAAAGCTGTAAGTATTCCCCTTGAAAACTGGCACAAAAAACAGGATACCCTCTCTGATCACTACTATTCAACATAGTATTGGAAGTCCTGGCCAGAGCAATCTGGCAAGAGAAAGAAATAAAGGGTATCCAAAAGTCAAACTATTTCTGTTTGCAGATGACATGATTCCATATCTAGAAAACCCCATAGTCTTGGCCCCAAAGCTCCTTAAGCTGGTAAACAACTTCAGCAAAGTCTCAGGACACAATATCAATGTATACAAATCACCAGCATTCCTATACACCAACAATCATCAAGCCAAGAGCCAAATCAGAAATGCAATCCCATTCACAACTGATACAAAAAGAATAAAACACTTAGGAATACAGATAATCAGGGATGTGAAAGATCTCTACGGTGAGAACTACAAAACACTACTCAAAGAAATCAGAGATGAGACAAACAAATGGAAAAACATTCAATGGTCATGGATTGGAAGAATCAATATCATTAAAATGGCCATACTGCCCAAAGCAATTTGTAGATTCAGTGCTATTCCTACCAGACTATCAATGAAATTCTTCAAAGGACTAGAAAAAACTATTTTAAAATTCATATGGAACAATAACAACAAAAAAGCACAAATAGCTAAGGCAGTCCTAAGCAAAAAGAACAAAACTAGAGGCATCACATTACCCGACTTCAAACTATACTATAGAGCTACAATAACTCAAACAGCATGGTACTGGTACAAGAACAGACATGTAGACCAGTGGAACAGAATGGAGACCCAAAAATAAGTCCACAGACCTAAAACTATCTTATCTTCAACAAAACTGACAAAAACAATGTAGAAATGACTACCTATTCAATAAATGGTGCTGGGATAACTGGCTAGCCATATGCAAAAGATTGAAACTGTACCCCTTCCTTACACTGTATACAAAAATAAACTCAAGATAGGTCAAAGACTTAAACATAAAATCCAAAACTATAAAAACTCTGGAAGACAATCTAGGCAATACCATTCTGAAAATAGGAACAGGCAAGGACCTCATGACCAATATGCCAAAAACAATTGCAACAAAAGCAAAAATTGACACATGGGATCAAATTAAACTAAAGAGCTTCTACACAGAAAAAACACTATCAACAGAGTGAACAGACCACCTACAAAACGGGAGAAAATATTTTCAAGCTATGCATCTGACAAAAATCTAATATCTAATATCTATAAGGAACTTAAACAAAGCTACAAGAAAAAAAAAAACAACCCCATTAAAAAGTGTATAACAGACATGAACAGACACTTTTCAATAGAATACATACCTGCAGCCAACAATCATATGAGAAAAAGCTCAACATCACTGATCATTAGAGAAATGCAAATTAAAACCACAATGAGTTACCATCTCACAGTTTGAATGACTACTATTAAAAAGTCAAAAAATAACAGGTGCTGGCAAGGTTGCTGGAAAAAAATGCTTATATACTGTTGGTGGGAGTGTAAATTAGTTTGATCATTGTGGAAAACAGTGTGGCAATTCCTCAGAGACCTAAAACCAGAAATACCATTTGACCCAGCAACCCCATTACTGGGTATATATCCAAAAGAATATAAATTTTTCCATCATAAAGACACGTGCACACATATACTCACTGCAGTGCTACTCACAATAGCAAAGACATGAATCAACCTAAATGCCAATCAATGGCAGATTGGATAAAGAAAGTGTGGTACATATACACCATGGAATACTATGGAGTCATAAAGAATGATATCATGTCCTTCTCTGGAACTTAGATGGAGCTGGAGGGCATCATTCACAGCTAACTAATGCAGGAACAGAAACCCAAATACTGCATGTTCTCATGTAAAAGTGGGAGCTAAATAATGAGAGCAAATGGACACATAGAGAGGAACAACAGACACTGGGGTCTACCAGAAGATGGAGGGTAGGAGGAGAAACATCATCAGGAAAAATAACTACTAGGTTCTAGGCTGAATACCTGGGTGATGAAATAATCTGTATAAGAAACCCCCATGACATGAGTTTACATATATAACAAACTGCACATGTAACCCTGAACTTAAAAGTTAAAAATAGTGTACCTTCATTTCTCCTTCCTGCCCCTTTTGCTATTGTTTTTATCATTATATTTCTTCATGTCTTATGAATCCCACAATATATTATAATTATTTTTAACAAATTAGAAAATTCAAAAATATAAGTAATATATTATCCACGTATTAGCCTTATCCACCTGTCTTTATTCCTTTGTGGAGATTTAAGTATTCATGGGTTACCCTTTTACTTGAATCAGAAAAAACCTTATATAACATTTATTGTGTACAAGTCTGCTAATGACAAGTCTGTCTGTTTTTGTTTATCTGAAAAAGCCTTCATTTTCCCTTCTTTTTGAAGTATATTTTCACTGGATAGCAAATTGATAGTTTTTCTTCATCACTTTATATATGTCATCCTATTTTTTGTTTGTTCGTTTTTGCTTGAATTAGTTCTAACTAGAAATCAGTGTAATTCTCCTTTTGCTTTTCTTTAAGTAATGTCTTTTTACTCTGGTTGCTTTTAAGGTTATCTTCTTATCACTGGTTTTCAGCAATTTTACTATGATGTTTGTGCTTGGGATTGGTTGAGCATATTGAGCCTCTGTAGGCTTACAGTTCTCATTAAATTTAAAAATACTAGGTTATTCAATTCCTCTTCCTTCACCCTTTTTGATTCTTGAATTTAAGTATTTTTATCTCATAGATCTCAGAATTCTTGATATTGTCCCATCAGTAAATGCTTGCCCATTTTGTTCAGGATTTTTTTTTCCTTTCTGTGATTCAGTTTGGAAGGTTTCTTTCACCATATCTTTAAGTTATTATAGTGTTTACTTTGATGTTAAGTATTTACAGGAAGTTTGTCATTTCTGACATGTAATACTCATTTCAATAAGTTTCACATCTTTTTAAAAATAGTTTTCATGTCTTTCTTCATTTTGTTCATGTTTTCCTTGGTATAGTTGACCCTTGAACAACATGGGGTTTAGGGGTATTGACCTCTCCATGCAGTTGAAAATGTGTGTATAACTTTTGACTCCATAAGCACTTAAGTACTAATAGCCCACCGCTGACTGGAAGCCTTACCAATAACACAGTAAACACATATTTTGTATGTTATATGTATTATACTGTATTCTTACAATAAAGTAAGGTAGAGAAAAAATTTTACTAAGAAAATCATAAGGAAAATAAAAATATTTATTCCTCATTATGTGGAAGTAGATCATCATAAAAGTTTTCATCTTCATTATCTTCATATCGAGTAGGCTGAGAAGGAGGAAGAAGAGGAGGCGTTGGTCTTGCTGTCTCAGGGCTGGCAAAGGCAGAAGAAAATCCATTTATAAGTGGGCTTGTGTAGTTTGGATTCATGTTATTCAAGGGTCAACTGTATTCTACCGTGACTTTTTCCTTTTATTTAGTTTTTGTTGGTTACTAACCGCATTTTGCTACTTCTTTACACGTCTTTATAATTTTCAATTGGATGCTAGATATTTTCAAGAATCAATATTTTGCTGTCTTTTTTTTAAATGTGGAATTTTATTTTATCAGTCAGTTGAGATAAGGCTGTAGTTTTGAGGCTTGTTCTGAATCTTTTTTAGTGTGGATCCTGAGTTGTCCTTACTGTAGCTCTAGTTAGTCCTATTGCTAGGGCAAGACCCTTTTGGGGTCTGTATTCAATGGCCTAGTGCTTCAATAAAGTCTTCGCTTTGGTTAATTGGAACTTGGATATCTCCCAGCCCCATGTAAGCATTGAAAATTGCTCAGCTGGGTGGTGGGTGAGGGGAGGGAGAGCATTAGAACAAATAGCTGATGCATAAGGGGCTTAAAACCTAGATTACGGGTTAATCGGTGCAGCAAACCACCATGGCACACGTATATCTGTGTAACAAACCTACACGTTCTGCACTTGTATCCTGGAATTTAAACTACAATTCTAAAAAACTTACTCAGCTTACAGTTGCCCTGTAGTTTTCTTACTCAAGAGAATACCTTTGTTTAGCATGTCCTCTCCAGTGTTCTACTCTTTCAGCTTCCTCCCTGTACTCTGAACATCCTCTCTTCCTGTCAGCAAGCCCACAGTGGTTTGCTTAGGTTTTCTCCATTTCTGTGCTACAGCCCAGAAATTACTTCTATGAAGCAGACCAGGGCAATGGTAGGATTCACCTTGTTTGTTTACTTTTTCGTAGGGTTTACTGTCCTGGACTTCCTGTATTTTAGTCTCTGTAAACTCTTATTTAATACTATGTTAAATTTTCCAATTGGTTTGGTTTGAGTGGAAGTCATTAACTCATCATGGCTAGAAATAAAACTCATACCTTCTAATTTCATCCATAAAGAAAACCTTTAAAAATTATATTAGATCACTACAAGAGTAAGAATTTTTATTCTGTTCGCCAATATAGGCCAAGTGCTAAAATGCCTGTGCTAAACTACTAATTATGTAGTTTCTCAATAAATATTGATTAAATACTTGAATAGATTAATAAAATCTATTTTTAACCAATTTGACCTCTGTTATAGCTCAGAAAGGAAGACTGATGATATGATTATGTTAGCCCATTTCTGGAATGTATACTTTTTATCACCACTTTTAAATGCCAATTATTATTAATAATTATTTAGTGGCATATTCCTGATTACAGCACTTCAAATATTATCTAATATTTGGAGGGTACAGGAATAAGTTAAAAACATTGAATGTGTACATATATACCACCTTACCTATATTGAAGTATTATTTTATTTTATTTTATTATTATTTTTTGAGACAGAGTCTCCCTCTACTGTCTAGGCTGGAGTGCAGTGGTGTGATCTCACTCGCTGCAATCTCTGCCTCCCAGGCTCAAGCGATCCTCCCACCTCAGCCTCCCAAGTAGCTGGGACTACATGTGCACACCACCATGCCCAGTTATTATTATTTTTTTTTTGTATTTTTGTTAGATATGAGTTTTCACTATGTTGCCCAGGCTATGTTGAAGTATTTTAGACAAAACTACAGATAACATATAACACAACAGAAAAAGGCAATAAGTAAAAATTATCCTTCCCACGCCCGATTCTTACTCTCTCAATTCCTTTCTCACAGTTGCTCCTTTTAAAAATCCGCCTGTGCATATACAACTTACAAATACCTGTCCTTTTGTGTCACAAATGATCACATATTAAATATACTAAACTGCATCTTTCTACTTTAACTATATCTGTGAAGAAGAGTTTCATAAACCACCTCACTGTTTTAATAGTTGCCTAGTATTTCATTGAAGAGTTATATCATAATTTATTTAAAACATGTTTTTTGATGAAAATCTAGTGTTTCTGCAGTTAACTGCAGTTATAAGCATTGCTGCAATGAACAGCTTTGCATATGTCATGGTGCTTCTCACATGCCACAGTTCTATACAATTGTATAAAGTAGCAATAAAAACTACCTCAAACCAGGTAATGAACAAATAATCCTTCTATTAAACAGTTTTTTATTAGTGGAAAATAATTGCATAGCCCCAGTTAAAATTATTATAATAAGAAACCTCAAGCACACAAAATGACCCAAAAATATTAACACTGCTTTGTAATATACCGTTGCCTCTTCTCAACTGGCTCTGTGTAACAATGTGTGGTATTACTATGGTAAAAGTTGTTTTTATTAAGGAAAGAAATTACATCCTTGCACTTCCTTGATCTTGGGATTAGAGAAAAGAAATTGCAAACCTTGAGCCTTTTTGTATGTGTGTGCAAAAAAAAAACCCAAAAACCAAAACAAGAAACACTTACGTAAATGAAGAACCAGAATCTTGTTTGCATTTTCTGCATTTAAAAAAGTCTACTGTGTAATTTGTTAAATTAGCTGTTTGCATTCATAGGAGAATTGCATTTGTCTTGCCTTTATTTTCTCATTAAGTTGTGTTGGGACACCCCCTCCAACAGAGAGAACCATTGTTCACAGTTCCGAAATGCACGATAGTCTTGTGCTGATAAAATTGTGGCTACAATGAGTTATCTCTAAGAAGATGAGGCACAAATATTCTTTCACATGTTAGAAAAATTCAACTTTCCCAAAGAATAATTGTGGGTCAGGAAGTCCTTCAAATACTTTTCTTGTTCTCCTATTAACATCTTTGAGTATTGAAGAAATTCCCCATGGAAGCCTAAAGACATTATTAAAACAAAGCAGGAGCTTGGATTTTGTAATGTAAAGATTCTTGATAGACACATGAGAGCCTGGACGTGGAATAATTCTTAACTCCTCACAATTAAAGGTCATTTTGTATGACATTGAAAATGTAATTTTCTTAAGACTTTGATTCTTAATTGTTTTTTTCCTTATCAATACCTGGAGGGTTTCCCAGATCTTCCATACTTCACAGTGTTCCTTTTATAATAGCTACCCAAAACATTCAGAACAAGCGATCTTCGAAATGTCTTGTTAAGAGCGAGAAAAGCCAGAGGACCAGTTCTCTGGGAGACAGTCGGCTAGATTTGGGGTTCAGGCCACAGCATATCTCAGCAATAGGATGGGTGTGAGATGAGGGAAGAGAGAGAACCAGGTTTTTTGGAAAGCTAGTGGATTCTCATGGCTATGAGAATAATAATAGAGTGGGTAGCCCTCCAGGAACTGCTTCTGATGACACCCCATTTATTCTATCACTGTCTTAGAGGCTGGGGTAAATTCTGATTTGACCAGCAACTGTGACTTGCAAATAATTGGAACTTACGGAACAAAACCTCTCCCCTGATAGCTAGCTCTACAGTAATGACAGCTATAAGGAAGTAACTGACAGCAAACCATTGTTATTATTTAACATTTACAGTCAACAGCAGGCTGGGTGGTGTGAAAAATGAGGAATACAATACTGAGATAGTTTGATGAGTTTATGTTGTCAAGTAAACAGTGGCAGCTAGAACAGTACGCTATCCTCTTAAAAGGGACGGGACAAATTTGCCGAATTCAATGGTTTGTTCCCCACCCCCCCCCGGCTTGGTGTTCTTCTTTGATGACTCATATCTCACAGCTCAGGGGTTTGACAACTTGGTTATGCATTGGAACCATCCAGAGGATTTTTAAAAACACTGCTGCCTGCTTCTCACCCTAAAGATGTTGTTCATCAATATAGGCCAAGTGCTACAATGTCTGTGCTAAACTACTAATTGTGTAGTAGTTTAAAACCTGGGGCTCTATCACTCTTCTTTCATCTTGTAGCCATTTTACTGCTGAGATATGCTATGGCCGGAACCCCAATTCCAGCAGGCTGTGTCCCAGAGAACTGGTCCCCTGGCTTTTCTGCTTCTGAAGAAGACATTGTGAAGATCACCTGTTCTGAATGTTTGGGTAGCTATTATAAAATGTCAAGCTATATAATAAATCAAGGGCATTTTCTAGGCATCAGGATTTTGAAAACCTCTCTATATAATACTCACTGGTCTCCTGCTCTTCTGCTAAGTGGATTTCAAGGGGGATCTTTTGAAGACAATGCCTTATCCCTTATCTGCAGCAAAGAATCTAGTGGTATAGATTTTTGGCAAATTGTTTGATAACAAGTCTCTAATTAACGTGTGAATCACATTTTAGCCATTAGTCTGTTCGCTTGGGATAGATATGTAAGAAAGACTCCTGTTAAGCTTTCCATGTCATGCTTCCAACCAGCTTCAGCTAATTTATTCTGGATCGAAGGTATGTTCTTCCATTACCTAGTTCCTTTATATAGACCTAGAGAGTCCAGATTGAGTTATAACTGCTCCTGTGGCCACCCCACGTCCTTCCTGCTTTTCTCCCATCATCTAAAAAGCATATTGGATGTTTTGCAGGCTCTGAGATGCCACCCTAGAAGTAGCCATTAGGTCAAGGTGAGGCTCCCCCAAGGCCACAGACATATCAGATGTAGGATATGTCTAACTCTCAATGTTCTGCAGTAAGTTGGTGTATTAGTTATTTACTGCTTTATAACAAATTACCCCACAACTTAGCATGTTTAAAACAACAAACATTTATTATCTCAGTCAGTCTCTGAGGCTCAGGAATCCAGGAATGGCTTTGCTGGGTGGTTCTGGCTCAAGGTCTCTCAACAGGTTCTAGTCAAGCTGTCTTCTGAAGTTTTAACTGGGGTGAGAGGATCTACTCCCAACCTCACTCATGTGGTTGTTGAGAGGTCTCAGTTTCTTGCTAGCTGTTGGTCAGCAACC
Organism: Colobus angolensis palliatus; assembly: GCF_000951035.1. Lineage (NCBI taxonomy): Eukaryota > Metazoa > Chordata > Mammalia > Primates > Cercopithecidae > Colobus > Colobus angolensis. The sequence goes on from NW_012123487.1 coordinate 6,094,961, forward strand.
TCAGTTCCTTACTAGTTGGTTTCCCCATAAGGCTAGTTATGAAATGACACTGGTTTACTCCAGAATGGGTGTTAGAGAAAGAAAGACAGAGAAACAGAGAGACAGGAAGATATAAACTGCAGTGCCCTTTGTAACTTATCTTGGAGGTGACATACCATCATTTATGCTGTATTTTATTGGTCACTCAGACCAACCTTATACAACGTGGAAGGAGATGTCACCCCTGTAACACTCCACTAGAGTGTCAGTACCAGGATTTTGGATCACTGGGGGCCAGCTTGGAGACTGCTTACCACAATTGGGCCAGACCAACACAGCAAACTCATTAGCAAGATTAAATATGCTCTTCTTAGTTGGCTTTTGTTTATTGCTCATCTTCCATCGCTTGGATCTCTCATTTCATGCTTTTGCAATACTAAGCTACTTGTAGTTCCCCAAATACACCATGCTATTTTATTGCTGTGCTTGGTCCGGCCCAACTGTGGTAGCCAGCCTCCAAGATGGTTAGGGATGGGGGTCTCAGGAGGGATGGGAGAAAAGGATTTCGAAAGGCCACTAGGAAACTTTCAAGAGTGATGGATATATTCATTATCTTGATTTCAGTGATGATTTTATGTGTGTATACACACACCAAACTAATCAATTTCTGCAGTTAAATATGTGCAGTTTATTATTTGTCCATCATGCCTCAATAAAGCTGCTTTACTAAAAGTAAAAAAATTAAAGTGCTAGAACAACAACCACAAAAAAGAAATCCCTAGGGTACGAGTCAGAGGTCTGAACCATCCTCTCTTACTCAAAATACCACATATATTAGAGGGGTTACAATGTAGCTTCAGAAGGTCATCCTGATGATTTGGATAATCAACAAGTTTCCTTTCCCAGCATAATTCATGGCAAGGAATGATCTCTTGCCACTTCTGATGGTGGATTACCGTCGAACATAATATAGTATAATTATAAGGAAGATTCAGAAGCCAAAATGTGGGTGACAGTTAGATACAAAGCACAATGTATTTATATTTCAAATAAGTCGAAGCAGAGCAGGGATGATGAACATTTAACATTGTTCTTCTGTCAATCACTGGGAGAAAAAATCTGCTATTCAAACTAAGTGCCTTGTAGTTGTCCAGTAGAGTAGACGGGTTTTGTGGATTCTACAGAGCCACCTCTAAGAAATGCCCAGTTGTGAGAATATTGACTTTTACACGCCCCCTTTAGTTGGCCAGGATGATGACAATTAGACACTGAGTAGAGTATTAAATGGGAGTAGGTGGTAAATATCACTAAAAGTCACTAGTGAAGTGTTTTAAGCAAGAAATACAAACTGGTTAGTGTTTTGGAAAGATTGCTTTGGTGCCAGAGTAGAAAATTGATTTAAATGCCTGTTCTCATTACTGAAGTCAAGGGATTTTTATTTCATCAATATTTTATTGTTTAATTGTCATAAATTAGCATTGATTTGTACAATTATATTTCATTACTAAAGGACAAAAAATGACTCTTAAAACAGAGAAGTAATTCCTTGACATGATTTCAATTTAAACAGCCAGATAAATATACCGAAAGGTTTTTTTTTCCTTTAATGTGGCCTTAATTTAGTAATGACAGTTTGAAACTACTCCCTGCTCACATTCAAACATTAAAAGTCTCCCGTGGCTGAAAAATGTGTGAGTGGGAGGGTGAGCCGTGATAAACAGCTCCAAATGTAGTGAGCAGAAGAAGCCGTCTCCTCTAGAGAGAGGTGAAGGGACAAGTTGCCCTTTAGAAATGAGACTCATAGCCTATTCTCTACTAAAGAAGGAAGCGGGCTTCACAGGCCACAAAATGTCATGCCACATTTTCAGAAAAATAACAACCCCAACTAACAGAGATCTTTAATATTTTATTCTCCTGGACAGACATTGAGACCTCTTTACAGATCCGGAATATCTTCTTGTCCTAAACAAGCACTGCGACCCTTTATAGATCCTAAATGTCTTCTTGCATCAATCATGAGATCTCTCTTCAATGTATGTTATCATTATCATTTCATGTAGCCTTTGTGTAGTTAGCTAAATTGTAAAAACACATTCTATCTCTTCCTTCCCTCTTGAATGTCTTGAGATCTCATTTTGCTTAAATTAGTGTCATGTCATTGCCCTTCCCAGTTGACCACGTGGCAAATCATGAAGAGTTTTGAATTATACTCATGTGTCAACCAAAGCTTGCCATACTGAGTAGTGTGGTCCCTTCCTTCAGTGCTCCTTTCTGACTGTACAGTAGCTCTTATACATTGTGAAGGCTTCTTTTCATATTTTGAATCTGGATTGATTTTTCCTCAACAGTACTTGACTTAGCCTATGGTGTTTTAGGCCCTTCATTATCCTGGAATGGAAAATTGGGTACTGGAAAAATGAAGCAAGACTAGAAGAAATAAATTAGCATGACAGAAAAATTGCAAAAAATATCTGAGTATGTAGAAATGAAAGAGCCTAGCCTGAATTCTAGGCTTGCTGTCGGATATACCTGGAAACTCAACTTTTTCTTTAGTCAGTTTCACATAAATACTTAAGGCCATGTAGTGTACTTTCTTTGTAACTGTTGAGTACATAATCAGAGACTTTAGGCAGGTAGGAGAGGAGGCCATGAGGATATAAATGTTGCCCCAAGACAATCCAAAAGCAAACTTACGTGCCTGGTTGAACTTCTAGGGAGAGGGGTAGGTGGTATTTCATCTGTTATTCTCATGGCAAACTTTGAAGACCTGGGAAGCACCCATGAGGGTGCCCATAGTTTCGTCTTTAGGACTTTCTCTCTCTGTGCTGTTAAAGGACTTCTTCAGCCTCTATTCATGACCATAGTTACATTCTATTAATCAAATCATCATCCTGTTGAAACACACATGTACCTGTCATATGAAATGAATAGAAATAGTCAGTGTGCTAGGAAAATCGTACTCCCAAAATGGGAACAAGAAAACATGATAAATGCCTTCAAATATTTGATGGACCACCAGGAGCTAGAAGGATTAGGTCATTTATGTGGTTTCCAGTAGTAGAATCAGGAACAGAAAGAAGACATAGGTCAAGATAGGGAAGACTTTTTGTACAGTAAACAACTTAGGTTGGTCATAAGCAGTTTTTCACCACTGAATGTGTTTGCATGGAAGCCTACTGCTGTCCTGTTAGATCACAAAGGATGCTTTCAAAATTCAGTCAAGCTAGATATTTTCTATATCTCTTTAAACTGTAATATTCTAGAATTCAAAGAGTAGGATAAGCTCAGTATCAATATTGTGAACTACAATTTTCATAAAACTTTCGTTTTCTATCATTGGAGATAATTGAGACTGTACTCAATTTTTTTTTTTTTTTTTTTTTTTTTTTTTTTTTGAGACGGAGTCTCGCTCTGTCGTGCAGTGGCCGGATCTCAGCTCACTGCAAGCTCCGCCTCCCGGGTTTACGCCATTCTCCTGCCTCAGCCTCCCGAGTAGCTGGGACTACAGGCCCCCGCCACCTCGCCCGGCTAGTGTTTTGTATTTTTTAGTAGAGACGGGGTTTCACCATGTTAGCCAGGATGGTCTCAATCTCCTGACCTGGTGATCCACCCATCTCGGCCTCCCAAAGTGCTGGGATTACAGGCTTGAGCCACCGCGCCCGGCCGACTGTACTCATTTTTGTTCTGCATTGTGAGATGTTCTTGCTCCTCTCTGTGATTGTTGCCATTTTGTGTCTGGCATCTATTTTAATTTGTTATTTCATGTGTTTATTGTTTATTCAATCAACCATTTATACAACAAATATTGTTGAACTATTCTATACTAAATATTATGCTAAGGATCCCAAAGTGGAAATGACTTAGTATCTCCCTTGTCCTCATAAAAACGTGAGTCTCTGCTCAGCTGCTACCAAAGTTGGAGCTTTACCCTTAAATGTATGTGATACTTCTAGTTTTTAATGGATTGTTTAGGCCCTTAAAAGGTACTATTATTCATTCAACCTGCTGTTTCCAAGTATGGATGAACTTAAATATCCCAGGAGTCAGGTGAGAAGACATTTGAGACACATCATTTGGCTCCATATTTAAATACTGTTTTTTGACCACGACTGAGTGATTGAACTTGTTTATGATCAGTGCTTACAGGCATGGGATACAGGTCAAAGAGCAAGTTTCAAATCCTGCTTCCTCTGATTACCACCTATGAAACCAAATTACTTAACCTTTCTGTCTTGATCTTCTCATCTGGAAAAGGGAACTGTGGCAGAACCTACCTGTGAGGATTCTTATGCACAATAGAAATACTGTTTGTACAACTGCTTGCCACAGGACTTCATGTGTAGTAATTACTGAACAACGAGAAACAATTATTATGGTGCTTTCGATGAGGCTCTCCTCTGTGCTTACTTATATTTTAGCACTTATTGGATTGAATTTTGGTAACTATAGTTCTTTTCTTACATCTCTGTCACCCTCACTGAACTGTGAGGTTTCTAATTCCCTGACCTTACCTCAGTCTTCACTAGATCAGTGTTACAGGGCTTTCCAATCTTGTTCATGCCAGGAAAATACTGAAAATCTTAATGTTTGAGTGACACATCAGGGAAATGAAAAAGACTGATCTGGGTGAAGGTGAACAACCTGTGGGCTCTAATAACCCTGAACTGCCCAGCCTCCCTGAGGGCTGAGAGCATCTATCTCTCGGGACACCAGGAACTATGGCAAGGTGGCTGGAAAGCTCTGGCCTCATCCAGTGTCTGATGGACTGATAATCAGGGAATAGTTGGTTACTGTTCTGTTGACTTTTTTTCTTGGATTAGAAAGACTTCCACCTCCCGGCTCCATTCTGGTGCTTTAGAAATGAAACATTCTATTTATGTTTTTCTGCTTTTTGAGTGTAAATCCTATATCCTGAAATATTGAGCTTTTTCACCAAAATTTCCTTCACAGGGATCTACGGGCCCTTACTGAAAGGTATGTGATTCATCTCGTAAGCTGTCCAGAAGACTTGGAGTTTCCAAGGTGGTTTAGGCCTCAGTGTGTTGTTTTATTATGAATTACTTGCATGTACATAGGAATTTTATAATGGATCTCCAGGAATAAGCTATAGGGATATACAATATCTAGGTACAAACTTCTCAAATATTCATAAGTGTTATGGGGAAATGCTTCTTTCCCTAACTCTCTGTAGTCCATGACGAGGGATTTTTTTTCCTTAAATGTTTTAAGCCTCTTGCCTCAACTGTTCTTGTCATGGAGGTTGAATAAGCTTGTTGGTTGGTGGGTGAAAATTATTTATTCACAACTCTCTATTGGGTAAAGCCAGATACTGATAGTTCTTAGGCATGGAGAATCCTGTCTCTTGTTGCTGTCCTCCATTCTCCTGAACCGTGTGCAGCACTTATCCTCAGGAGGTGTGTGTGTGTGTTCAGACTCAAACTTTTTTTTGGGATGGTTGACTGTTCCAAGGTATAAACCAGGAGGGGACAGGATTAGGGTGTTTTAACAATTCCATTTGTATCTTCACTCAGCCATTTCCTTCAGTATGACTTTATCAGAAATGGTTTCTACCTCTCTGTTACCAGCATCTGATCTCAGTTGGTTCTGAGTTCAGGCAGAAAAAAGTGTTATCATTTATCAGACTCGCTAGAATGCCAACAGCAGTCAGTTACTATTTATTAGTACTCAATCTGGATTTAAAAATAAATCCTTAAAAGAGAAGTGAGACATGTATATGGTAAAATAATTCAAACCATATACAAGAACAAAGCGAAAAGTAAAGTTCTCTTTCTTTTCCCTTTGTCTCTCCTCACAAAGTTACCAACTATTAACATTTCTGTGAGCGTATAGAGAAAAAGCACTTATGCTTACATACGTATTTATGTGCTTTAGAAAATGCGCACAAAAATGTTGGGTTAGGCAACAGTTTCTTAGACACAACACCAAAAGTACAAGTTATAAAAAAAGATTGATATGTTGCATTTCAAAATTAAAAACTTCTGTGATTCAAAGGACATCATCAAGATAGTGAAAAGACAACCTATAGAATGGGAGAGAATATTTGCAAATTATATATCTGATTAGGGATTTGTATCAAAATATATGAATAACTCTTAAAACTCAATAATAAAAGATAAACAGCTCAATTGAAAAATGGGCAAAGGATCTGAATAATTTCTCCAAAAAGATATAAAAATGACTAATATGCACATGAAAAGATACTCAACATAATTAGCCATTAGGAAACTGCAAATGAAAACCAAAATGAGATGCCACATCACATCACTAGGAAATCTGTAATAAAGAAGATGGAAAAATAACAAGTACTGTCAAGGATGTGGTGAAAGTGGAATCTTCATGCATTGCTGGTAGTCATGTAAAAGGCAGCCACTTTGGAAAAGAGTCTGATGATTTCTCTAAACGGTAAACACAGAGTTACCATTTGATTCGCAAATCCTAGATAAATACTCAATAAAAATAAAAGTATATGTATAGGCTGGGTGCAGTGGCTCATGCCTGTAACCCTAGCACTTTGGGAGGTTGAAGGGAGAAGATCATTTGAGGTCAGGAGTTCAAGGCCAGCCTGGGCAATATAGTGATACCCCATCTCTACAAAACATAAAAATGTAGCCAGGCATGGTGGTGTGCACCTGTAGCCTTAGCTACTCAGAAGGCTGAAGAGGGAGTATCACTTGAGCCCAGGAGTTTGGGGCTGCTCTGAGTTGTAATTGCGCCACTGTACTCTAGCCTGGGTGACAGAGTGAGACCCAGTTTCTAAAATAATTTTTAAAAATGACTACACAAAAGTTGTACATAGACTACAACGCGGTTGAACCTTGAAAACATGCTAAGTGAAAGAAGTCAATCACAAAAGACCACATATTGTATGATTCCGTTAATATCAGATATTCAGAATGGGCAAATCTAGAAGCAGAAAGTAGTTTAGTGGTTACCAGGAGCTGGTGGTAGCGAGAATGGTGCATGACTGCTAATGGGTACAGGACTTCTTTTTGGGAAAATGAAACCTTCTATAATGAGATTATAGTGATGTGTGTACAACTTTATAAATATACTTAAAATTAGGGAATTATACACTTTAAATGGGTAAATTATGACATGTAAATTATATTTCAATAAAGTCAGAAAGATAAGAAGATACACATATATGACTCTTTTACACTAAACACATTTTAGGGTGTTCCCCCCCGTATAAGCACATATAAAGCTGGTATGTTTTTACATGGTTATGAAATATCCTAAATTATGGGACAATTGATTGTTTTCTGTTATTTGACTTTCTATCAAATAATTTCCTGAAGTGGAAAGGAGGCTTGTTCTTGGCCTGTTCATATCCTACAAATGACCACAGTTAGGGCATGAGAAGCATTTAGAATGGATACAGCAGAAGATCAGGGAAAGAGGTGAATAGGCTTTGATTCTATAGATGAGGCTTGGAGTTTTGGAGAAGAAGCAGAACAGCTGTAGCTCAGTCGTTGGTGCCTGAGAGCCTTTCCTTGTCTGAACCAGTAGTTTTCCGGATATTAAAATTGGACCACCAGGCCTGTCCCAAATATGATGAACTTATTCAGAGTTAACTCAACGCACCTCTGTGGCTGATGATTTTGCTTTTTGATTAGGCCTGCTTTGCATTTCTTTGTGGGAGTCAATAGGTCATTTAATATTTCATACCTTACTTTAATATTTTTGCCTTCTCTCCTATCTCAGGCTTGTGAGTTTATTTTTATTCATAACTGAGACCTTGGAAGTTGTACCTTTTATGAATATTTATAAATGGATAGAAAAAGAAAAACTCATTCTTTTATGAATATTTGCAAATATATTTTGCTGTTGGTTTCTGATAAGTTCTTTTTATCAGGTTAATGTTATTTCTTCTATTTCTTGATGAATAGAGTTTCTTAAAAATCAGAAATAGATGTGGAGTTTTACCTGATTTGTGGGGACATTCACCACTATGGTTGTATATGTATTTATTGTTTCTTCTTTAATTCATTCATATGGTTAATTGCATTAATGCATCTCCTAGTCTGTTTTTGATCATTCATTTGGAATTCACTTCACACATATTTATTTAGTGCCTTCTACATAGCAGATGATGTTTTGAGCACTGATGAAACAGTAATAAGCGAAACCGACATTATTTTTTAAAAACTATTAAATATGATCGACTAGCATTTAGGGTTTTTTTGTATTAGATGTTAGAATCCATCTCAAGAAATATTTAAAGCTATGAACAAGGATATATTGATAAAGAATGACTATTGCAACGTTGTTTATAAACATTAACGTGCTCATCCCTGGGAGAAAGTTAAGGCAAATTTTAGTTCTTCCACCTATTGAATAATATGTAGTAGTTTGTTTACAAACATTAACATGCTATTCAATGGGGGAATGTTGAAATATATTTTAGTTATTGACCCTATTGAATAATATATAGTAGTTAAAAAGAATCAGGTAGCTCAGCATATACAAATATGGAAAAAAATCAGTTTGCAAGATTTATGTTTCCATAACATCATGTCATTTTTGTAAAAATGAAGAAAATCTCTGTGTGTTTGTACTTTCTATAGGCATAAAAATATCTGGAAAGATATGAAACAACAAACTATTAACTGTGGATTCCTCTGGCTTCTGGGATGACGAGTAGGGAGCATGAGGACGTATTTTTACTTATTAATGTGGCACTATTGTACTGCTTGTTTTTTTAAAAAACAACAGGCAGGTATTGTTGGGATTACAAAAGGAGAAAAATTAAATGTAGAGCTTGAGCATTAGAAGGAGAGCATAGAAAAACATTTTGAACACAACTCCATGGGTTAGTGCTCAATTGCAAGCAATGGAACTGTCATAGCTAGTTTTAAGCAGAACGCTACTTATTACTATGTATTAGATGATTTGTAGTATCATTGGAAAAGCCAGAGAAGCAGGTGGTAGATGGAATTTCCAGAAACAACTTCCAGCCCCAGAATCATATGGTCTCTGCTGTGATCAGGGTAGTTGTCACCACTGCCACAAGCAGCTGCAGACTCAGGAGGCTGATGACTCCAGAACCACCCCATTTCTGCTGTGATCTGCCACCATCTGTGACACATACCCTGCCTCCCTCCCCATTCAACTCACTTCCAAATTCTATAGCGTCACAGGAATGTGTCTAATGGGCAAAACCGAAGTCTCATGTTGAACCCTAGCTGCAAAGGAGTCTAAACCTGTGATTTTGTGTTTTCCAAACACCACAGTAAAGGAAGATGTGCTAGAAGAAGTCTTGAATAAATATTAAATATGCAAGCCAAACATAGCATCTACCTCAATAAGCAAATAGCACATTGCTTTTCAAATACAATAAATAGTTATTTTCCCACAAAGACTGAGAAAGTCATCAATTCATTGGCAAAATACTTTTTGATATATAAGAAATATATGCTTATTGTTAAAAAGTGGCCAAGTAAGAAGCACATAACAAAAAGGTAGATAAAAATAATCTGAAAGCCCATCCTCCAATGTTAATATTTTGATTATTAACATTGTTAGTATTTTTACCTTTCAAACACCTACACACACAATTCCTGGCCCCACACACTTAAAAAAAGAATCATATTAAACATCGACAGAATCTGTTTTAAATGTGTAGCAAAGCTGGATGCAATGTTTAAAAAGTAAAGTTAATTAAAAACCATAAAACATGTATCGACTTAATAACTTAGTTTAAAGACTTATTGAATTAATAGACGCCGAGTTTATAAAATGAAATTCAGTTTTAAATCACTTTCATCGGGTCAAAAATAGGCTATCTTTTCTTCATTTTTAATGAACTCTAATTTTTGATTCCAAAGGTTTTGTTTTTAATTAACTTTTTAAACAAATTTTGAAAATATCTCCCTTAATACTGCCAGTGGCCCTCAGTATTCAGAAAATTCTGTATACGGTTTAGTTTTAAAACAATGGAAAGATCAGTCGTTAGCCATCCCTATGACCCATAAAAGTCATGAAACCTGTCAGTACCTTTGTTTCCATGTTTGCAAAGCCAAGATGTTGAACTAAATTATCTCTAAGGGTTCAGAACTATGAGATTGAACATTCCGTGAAGAGATTTCCATCCTTAGGGAAAAGTTTCAGATTGCGAAATCCTGGCTTTGATTTTCAGGACTGCTTTTCATGTACCGGGTGACCTTGGGCTCATTATGAACTGCTGGATGCCTCCACGTATGAATTTGAGCACTGAGATGAAAAGTAGCTCCTATTTACTTCCTGGAGTTTGATGAGGACTGCCAGCTCCCTTGCAGCAAATGTCCTATATACATATGATACCTAATTAAAGTAAGGACTGTAATGTGGTCCAAGAGATAGCTAAACAGAGTTCTTTAATTTCAGTGTAGATTTTAATCTTGAGATGACTTTGAGAGATGTGAAAACAACAGTGACAGCATTTTAAGACAACAAAAGAGTACAGGAATTTATTTCAGGTAATGAATGGATTGTATGATCACTTCAAATAAAAAGTTTACCTAGCAATATAGATTACTCAGTCTATAAATCTACCAGTGTAGAAACATACATTTCATATATCCTCCTATATCTGAAAAAGCTTATACAAATTAAATGTGATTATCTCTGGAGATAGAATTACAAATGATATTCAGAGTTTTCCAAGTTATTAATTGAATTACTTTTGGTAAGCCAATAACATTTTCTATGTCTAGAAAAAAACACGATTCAGTGCCTTAAAAAATGTAAATGAAAGTTGTGCTTTGTTGCATATATTCTGAGGCTGGAGCAGGTAGGTGGGATAACAAGGAAAGAAAGAGTACCTCTTAAATTATTCTGCCTGTTTTGAGAGAGAGAGAGGGATTGAAAACGCTAGTGAGTAGAAAGTTCCAAGACCCTTTCAATCATTCATGACCCTAACTTCTCACCTGTCAGATGACCTTAACTTTTGCTTCCAGTTTAAGATTTACCTTTAGGAATCAATATTGTCCTTTCTGGGCAATCACTTAGCCTCATCTTGTTTAGCACTTGCAGTGGTGGATGCCAGGAACATTAAAGGCAAAAGGTGACATATTCCCAGGCCAGACTGTCTGCAGATGTCACTAGGACTATTTCAGTAGGCTTGTTTCTCACTGTCTCCATTTCCTCCCCTAATCCATTTTACAGTCTTCTTGCCATTGTTTTCTAAAGCACAGCTCTGATATTTGCATTCCTTTGCTCAATAATCACAAGCACTCCCCTAGTACAGAAAAGTAAGAAAAACAGAGACAAAATATCCTCCAAATAACTTCGGTGGATTTTCAAGACCCTCTTTGTGCCCCAACTTACCTTTCCAACCTTATTTTTCCTTCAGGCCGCAATCCCTTCCTTTACTGCTCTCTGCCTTTGCTTATGCCAGTCCCTTGGATCAGCCGCCTTTATTTCTATGCCTCCATATCCCTGTCATTTAGGTTTTAGCTCAAACCCCTAGAAGGCCATCCCAAATTCCCTTCCCTGAAACACTCTATACCTGCCTCTCAGCTCCCATAACACTCCATCTTTTCTTCTCTTGGGCACTTACTACCGTCCACCCTGTGGCTATTTGTGCTCTCTGGGAGCTCAGCCATCCACACACTCAGTCTCGGCTCTGATTTGGTATTTTCTATTGTAGGACTGTAATAAATATGTGCTATTGAAGAATTGGGTTCAACATTGTTCTGGGCTAGATCCCATCAGAATAGCTATACAACGAATGCCTATTAAGCTTTTGAAAAAAAAAAAATTAACTTCTGCAGGCCACAGAAGCACCATTTAGTGCACAGGGCTATGATTTATTAAATAATCCTCTACCAGACTCAGGTTTTTTTTTAAGATGAGTCGCTCATAGTTAACACTACACTGTCTTTTTGGGGGATTGTGAGCTCTTTCTTGGCACTAGCCCCTAAATCCACATCGATGTCTCTGAGGCTGTAAAATGGCAAAGTCGTTAATCAATGGCATTTGAAATTGTAGGCAATGGAACAAATTTTCAACTTTTTGTCACACTTAGCCCACTTTTTCTTCTCTGCCTTCTTTCCCCTTTGATTTATTTGTTTATATTTTTCTTTTTTAAATAGGTTGGATATAGGCTATTTTTCAGAGTGATTCAGTTGGAGTAGCTGCCAATCTCTATTAATGACAATGTGTGAGTGTTTGGGGAGGTGAGTGGGAGTTTGGGGAGGAAGAGGTAAGAAAGGCTTCCCCCTCCCCAGGGAGTGGGGGGAGTGGGTGTTTCATCAAGGAGAGCAGAAGACCAGATTGTCTTTCCCCAGAATTGTGTAAACCATCTCACCTTCACCTGTGACTTGATTAAGAAAACCTAAAATCAACAGATTACCATGAAATGAGCAATATTAAATTTCTCCACTTAGCAGCCTGAAGTCATAAAATTGAAGCTAAATTCAAATAGGAAACATAACAAGTAATATTTCTTGAACAACTAGGTTTGTGATCTAAGATTTGTGTCCACTACATATATATCTTATACGTCACTCTTAGGTAATTTTGTTTGGCTACCCTGAGTCTGATACATTCTGGCTGCCCTCATCAAGTTGAATTTCTAGAGTGAAGAGCTGTGGTTAAACTTGTAGATAATGGTGATTTCCCCAATGATGTGCTATTCTTGAAAACCTTTTCTGGGTAGCCTTGTAGACTTCCCTTAGTTAAGTCTGTGATCTTCTTGCCACGACTCTTTAAATTATTAATACAAGAGATACAAGGGAGAGAGGAGAGAAGTGGCATGATGTGGGCATCAAGACATGTGAATAGAGTTGCTTTGTTTTGTTTATACATGTGGCAAAATTCTAAGAAAGGCTTGTACATATTTTTATAACTACAAATTTCAAGGAGCTTTTCCTATGATTGACTTAGTTAAGAAATAATGTTTAAACATTTTGTTGAACCAATCTATATACAACTGTTGCCAATTTCTTTCCACAATATTAGCACTGAATACTCATAGAAAAAAAACCACTCATTTTTCCTTTAATAATCAAATAATTCATGTTAATGTAGAAAAATGAGAAAAAAGAGAAAAACCTACAGGAGTGAATAATGTAGCAGCATGTTAAAATGGTACAGTTTTTTCTTATATCTTTGAGTTTCAGCAGAAACAGCAAAGGCTACAAATAATACAGTAGATTTTATGTACCTCATATTCTAAAGTACCATGTGGACCCTGTATGCAGGATGCACTAAGAAATGAAGGGTTATTTGACACATATAACCTTGGGTGGTCTTCCGTGTTGAGAATATACAAGAATTGCTTCTTTCTCACCTCAGCCAAATGAGATAAGGGGTTTGAGAACATCTACTCAAAGGGATTAACATTTGTTCCCTGGTGTTTGGTGAACTCGGAACTGGGGTCTGTTTGTTTTTCCAGGAGAAATCCTAAGATGAGAAACGGACTTGAGTTTCTGAGAGTGAGCTGTGCTTTCTTTGAAGGTGGAACAAAGGTGTGTGTTTCTTGTGGAACAGATGTAGGTCCCATTGAAAGGAATGGCCTGGAATCATATTAAAATAGACCCTGTCCAGAATACTATGTGAAGAAGCAATGTGACCCCAATGCGGATGTGGAATACTGCAAGTTCAGCTGTCGAGAGGGTATCCAATGTGTGTCAGAGGAGATGCTGCGAAGATGTGAAGGGAAATTATCATTAGAGGTGCGCAGAGATGACTTTCAAAGGATTTTGCAAAAGATCTCTATAAAGCCAACAGTCAGTTCTGGACTGCCATTTCTAAAGAATGTAAACACCAGATCACAGATGACTCATTCAAAGAAGACTGTTTTGACTGGGCATGGTGGGTCACGCCTGTAACCCTAATACTTTGGGAGGCCAAGGCGGCAGATCACTTGAGGTCAGGAGTTCAAAACCATCTTGGCCAACATGATGAAACCCTGCCACTACTAAAAATACAAAAAAAAAAAAAAAATTGGCCAGGTGCAGTGGCTCACACCTGTAATCCCACCACTTTGGGAGGCCGAGACAGGCAGTTCATGAGGTCAGGAGTTTGAAACCAGCCTGGCCAACATGGTGAAACCCCATCTCTACTAAAAATACAAAAATTAGCTGAGCGTGGTGGTGGGTACCTGAAATCCCAGTTACTCAGGAGGCTGAGGCAGGAGAATTGCTTGAACCCGGGAGGCAGAGCTTGCAATGAGCTGAGAACACGCCATTGCACTCCAACCTGGGAGACAGAGTGAGACTCCATGTCAAAAACAAAACAAAACAAAACAAAACAAAAAAACCCAAAACCAACCAACCAACCAACCAACAAACAAAAACAACGAACACTGTCCCTACACCTTTACATCTGTTCACCTTTTTACCCTCATCCAACTCTGGAGAGGCCATACCTTTCAGCTAGCAAATGGTGGAGGATGCAAAGTGAGAAAGAGAGAAGCTAAGATGTTATCTTTTTTCCACTGTAGCATCTTTAGTCTAAAGTGGGCTCAAGCATTATTCCTCTTTACAGGAAAAGTGACACAAATTGGATAAGAGTTTGGAGTTTTAATATTACACCTGACAGTGGTATGTGATCCTTAGATTAGACTGCACTTTTTACTATTTGGAAAAAGAGACCATTTCTTTGTTATTTAAGATAAACCAGAAAAAATTACAGGAACTCTTTGAAATTTGAACTAAAGGGCAGGGCACAATAAAGTCACAGAGGGATTTGTGGGAGCATTACTGAGAAAATATGGTCAGTTTCTGCTTGCTGTTATAATAACAATCACCTGAGATGTTGTTATAATAACAATCACCTGAGATTACCCAGAGATCACCAGTGCGTGTTGGTTTATTTCTTCCCAGTCTTTTCTTCTTTGCCTCCATACGTTTTGTAAAATCAAAAATTGGGATCATACGATATCATTTATGGTACATATTTCCCATCGATTTTCCCTAGCCCTTTATAAAGTCTTTAAAAAGTCAGACAACAACAGCAAAATTATTTAGAAAATAAATTTGGGTGTACCTAGAAGACATAAGGCAATTTAATGCTATTAATTTTCTGTAAAGGTCAAGGCAATTGTGTAATTGTCCAAGGACTAACATTAAGGACTATTACAGTGCTTTGCAAATCAGTTAGTTTTCCTTGCTGCATTTTGTTGACAGAAGTGAGACACTGCAGCATATGAGAGCTTTACACTCCATTTCCATCCTATGCGGAATGCAGGGGGTGTGAGTCCCTGGTCTATCCCCTTCATCACAAGTCATCAGTCTCTTTTGAAGTATCAGAAACACATGGTAATTGCAGCGAGACAATAATCTTGGCGCTATTTCATTAATTATGCCTCCTTCCCAGCTGGTGTTTTTATTTCAGGAATGTTTTGTCTTCCTTGTGTAGGCTTCATGCCCCTTGGGCAGGGACTGAATTTTCCATTTTGTCTTGTCTTGTGCTGTTGCCTAACAAACACTGAAATATAATTTAGAAAGTGGATTTGGTTCACTTACAATTCATCTACAAAGATTGGCAATGCCACAGGTATTTTTCAGCCTTGTGTCTTGCAAAAATAATATATTTCAGTTTTAGTTTCTCCAGTGTCTCCTCCTGGCAGGGGCATGTGGGCAAAGGTGGTTCCTTTGGAAATGAGAACATCAGACATTACAGATATTCATGGCAGAAGGGACCACTTCTTTCAGCTAAGATGTGACTGAGAAATATTGGCAAACTTGCTTTTTTTCTATCACTATTGCACATTGACAGCCTATGATAGACTTTTTTTTTATTGGTTTACACATTCTTTAAAAGTTGAATTAATTGATAACATGTACAAATCAGAAGACTCACATAAAATTGAAGATAAAGTGAAAACAGCTGACAACTTAAGTCGCATATTCCTTTATGGTAATAATCAGCTGAGGAGCTATTTTGCTTTCAGATAGGACATGCCTACGCCATAATACTACAGTCTCTGTGACTGCCTAATGTGTTACCAACTATGAGCCAGTGTGTTATTCACCATTTAACATTGTGCTTGTATTGCCTCTCCCCTCTATATTTAGCCTACTTTAGTCATCATATAGCTTGCCTTACCCTGTAAGCATTTTAATTTTGCAAACTCTGCCTTTTCCACATGGTCTTCCTGATCTGCCTGTTCAGTAGTTATAAGGTTCCAATCTAAGTATCCAGTCAATCATTGGAGAACTCTTCAGACAATGAGATCATAAAATAGTCTATTTAGAAAGAATTTGATGTGGTTACACTTTGTGACCCCACCCAAATCTTGTCTTGAATTGTAATCCCCGTAATCCCTATAATCCCCAGGTGTCAAGGGAGAGACCAGGTGGAGGTAATTGAATCATGGGGGTGGTTTCCCCCATGCTGTTCTAGTGATAGGGAGTTCTCACGAGATCTGATGGTTTTATAAGGGGCTCTTGGCCCTTTGCTTAGTACTTCTCTTTCTGGCCACCTTGCGAAGAAGATGTCTTGCTTCCCCTTCACTTTAAGTCGTGATTGTAAGTTTCCTGAGGCCTCCCCAGCCATGCTGAACTGTGAGTCAATTAAATCTTTTTCCTTTGTAAACTACCCAGTCTTGGGCAGTTCTTTACAGCAGTGTGAAAATAGGCTAATACAGTAAATACTATAAAAATACTTGAAAACAAAAATATATTTAAAGCTCCTTACTAATAAGATAAAAACTAACTCCAGCTTGGAGAATAACACTGTTGGCAAGTTCTGAAAAGCAAGTGGCTTACTGTACTACCATAACTGAGCTAAGGTGTATAGCTCTGCATTCTAGTTAGAACTGATGCAGAAAGAGGCAGCTGCTATATGTCTGCACAACACTCTAGTTGGTAACATAATGGTAAGCTTTGCTTATCTCATTGTTTATTTAAATGGTTGGAATTATGTATTTCTTTTCAAATTCCAGCTGTCAAGAGATCATTTATCTTATAAGGACTTCTGAAAGCCACTCACTCGCTCTCAGGACTTATTCTGCCAATTCTGCCAGCTTAACTTTGCATTAGGAAGCATAGACGTCAGAATTTTGTCAAACTAGTTTAGACTTCAGGGATGTGAAGGTTCCGTTTCAGTCTTTGCTAGTCTCTTCCACCCCCAGCACCTTCTAGTTGAGTAAATTGCAACCATTCTATCCAGTGGAAGTCAGGTGTTAGGGAGTTGTCTTTGGCAGTTTTCTGACAACCACATCCAATTAAGTCTTGTTCTAATTCTTAAATACTCCTGACACATCTGCTTCTCTCCTATTGCCACTCTCCTTCTCCAAGCCACCATCCTTTCAAGAAAAGCCTTCTACTCCAGACCTCCCCAGTACAACAGCAGTTTTTCATTACCTTCAAGATGAAGTCCACAGTAATGAGCATCTCCAAAACCCTCCATCTTCCACACTGCCTTCATCTCCAATGTCTTCCCAGAATCGTTATGTCTTTTTGTCCCACCTCCAGACTCCCTAAGAACGGCATGCATGCTCTTCGTCTTTCTGGAACACTCGTATCTCACTTTATTTCATGTCTACTTTTCACCTTGAACTTTCCTCAGCCAGTCCTCCTCTGTATTTAGTACTCATAGCATCCTATCATTTTCTTTTTGAAATAACTATTACATTTTAATTTATTCTCCACTGGGTAGTAAGGTTCAGATTCTATTTGTCTTATTCAGTTATAAATCTGATGCTTAGCACAGGGTCTGGAACCTGCTTGGTGCTCAAATATATTAAACTAAACATGACGCTGCGAGGCTCTGAATACATAAGACATATGTATGAGAGGTAAAAACCTGAGCAAATTGGTTATTTAGCATTTGCAAATTATGCAGTTCTATTGCAGAAGTTAAGTAGAAAAATCATACAGGCAGAAAAATAAAAATAAAAATCTCTAAATTCTTCAAGATAGGAACAACTGTAAATATTTTTGTATAAATTATTGCTGTGTTTATCCTCTATACATGTAGGTGTAGTTTATCTAATTTTTTCACTTAACACATTATGAAACTATTGCTGTGCTGCTATTCTATGAAACATCATTTTTAATGTCCATGGAATGGATGTTTCGAAATTAATGTCTGCATTCTTGCTTATAGGATTTTTAGATTGTTCATATTTTAATTTTTACTGTCTTAAATTTTAAAAAATTAAATGTCATGTCATTACTATATACTTTTAGCTTTTGGAATGGCTTGCAAGAAGAGTTATGTTACTGAAAAGTCTTAATACTGAGACACCATATAGCAGAGTGGTTAAGAGCATGGACTCTGGAGCTGCATATTCCAGGACTTGAGTCATGGCTCTGTTGCTAACCAGCCATGTGACTTTTAACATGTTACTTATTTTCTTTTCCTTTTTTTCCTTTTCCTTTATTTTCTTTTATGATAAGAACACAGCATGAGATTTGCCTTCTTAACAATGTTTTCAGTGTAAAATGCAGAATATGTTAACTATAGGCACGAGATTGTACGGAAGATAACTAGAACTTACTTATCTTGCATAATGGAAACTTTGTCAGTTGATCAGCAATTTCCTATTCCCCCCGCTGACCCCAGTTTCTGGTAACCACCATTTTACTCTGATTCCATGAGTGTTAACTATTTTAGATAACTCATAAAAGTGGTATCTTACAGTATTCTTTCCTGGCCCGTTTTGCTTAGCATAACATCCTTCAGGTTTAACCATGTTATCAGTATGGCAAGACTTCCTCCTTTTTTTAAAAACAAGGCTGAACAATATCCTATTTGATGTGTTTTACACGTTTTTGTTATTTATCCATCGGTAGACATTTAGATTGTTGATGTGGTATGGCTGTGTCCCCACTCAAATCTCCATTTGAATTGTCTTCCAGAATTCCCACGTGTTGCGGGAGGGACCCAGGTGGAGGTAATTGAATCATGGGGGCCAGTCTTTCCAGGCTTTTCTTGGGATAGTTGAATAAGTCTCATGAGATCTGATGAGTTTATCAGGGGTTTCTGCTTTTGCTTCTTCCTCATCCTCTTGCTGCTGCCATGTAAGAAGTACCTTTCACCTGTTGCCGTGATTCTGAGGCTTCCCCAGCCGTGAGGAACTGTAAGTCCAATTAAACCTCTTTTTCTTCCCAGTCTCAGGTATGTCTTTATCAGCAGCATGAAAACGAACTAATACAGTTGTTACCGCATCTTGGCTGTTGTGAGTAGGGCTGCAGTGAACTTTGAGGTGTTACCTAACTTCTGTGTGTTTTAGTTCCTCATCTGTAAAATGTAACATGATCACAAATCAGGCTTTCCTTAATGAATTGGGCTACTTCAATAAACTTTTTCCCTGCTTTCCTTCAATCCACCTTCCAATCCAATTTACAGTCTGCTTTTAATTGACCCTTAATGCCCAGTTTTGATATTTTCAGTCTGTTGTTCAAGAATCATCAGTGCCTTTCTAAGTGGAAAAAATATCTCCGGACTCCTTCATTGAGTATTCAAGGCCTTCTGTGTCTGTGCACCACCCTTCCCTCTACAATTGTGTTCTCTGTTCCTTTCCTGCTCTTCATCTTGGCTCTTGTCAATGCTTTAGCTCTTCTTCACCTCCACTTATTCCTAGCCTTGTAATTAAGGACTCAGCTCAAACTCCTAGGAAGCTGTTTTCAATTCTCTTCCCTTGAAGTGCACTCTTCCTTTCTGTGAATGCTTGTGACACTTTCTCTCTACTTCTCTCTGGTCACTTAAATTGTTTTAAATGGCAGTTTGGTTATTTCTGATTTTAGGGGAGGTCATCAGCATGTAGTGACATGCACACTGTCAGTCTCTGATCTGGCTTGGTATTTGCTACAGGACCATGCCTTCATAGGCATGCAATAAATAAGGGCTGAATGACTGAATAAGGGCTAAAAGCATTTGGGGGCTAGATCCTCCTACACTTTATTCGTTTTTTTTTTTTTTTTTTGAGGCACAGTCTTGCTCTGTCGCCCAGGCTGGAATGCAGTGGTGCGATCTCAGCTCATTGCAACCTCCAGTTCCTGGGTTCAAGTGATTCTTAGGCCTCAGCCTCCTCAATAGGTGGGACTATGGGTGTGCACCACCATGTGCGGGTAATTTTTGTGTTAGTGGAGATGGGGTTTGCTCCATGCTGGCCAGGCTGGTCTTGAACTCTCAGACTCCTGACCTCAAGCAATCAGCCTGCCTCGGCCTCCGAAAGCGCTGAGATTACAGGTGTGAGACACGATGCCCGGCCCCCACTATATTTTAGAAGATAAATTAACTTTCCCAGCCCACAGTGCTTAAGCCATATGGTTGTGATGCAAATTAATGAATAACATATGCAATTCACTTTTGTCTGATTTGATTCTACTTTATGAAATGCCATCTTTTCTTACACCCACTGTTTTCTTGCTGAAATAATCTACATCATGGATTAATTCCAGGATTTCTAGCGGGTTTTTTTTCTCCACCTCCATGTAGAGCTCGTTTCTTGTAAACAAGTGCAGTTTATTGTGTCCATTTCCATGTCTCTTTCCACTGCTCTTGCACGGTGACATGTGCTGCCACCTGTTGCATTCTAGAATATGCTAGCTGTCAATGTACAGCGAAAAGATGAGGGTAGGGTCAGGGTCATGAGCTTGGTGCTTCATCTGTCTCACAGAACAGTAGTCTCATGCAGTTGAAGGATGATTGCCCGGGTTTTGATTGTCATCAACTTTAGAATGCTTGAGTCAGGGAGCAGGCAGCAAGGAAAATCGACATGTCTTTTTACCTTAATTCATGCTGCCTGTGTTTCATAAAGCGCCTCAATTCAGCATGAGAGTCAGCATCTCGATCCACCTGCCTTAGAGTTAAGGCAGAGGCCACGTGGATTTTGGTATTGGGCTATCCAATAGACTTAATTGTAAATGTTAACTACCAACACTGAGTTTAAGTGGGAAGTGAGAAAATCGTGTTTCAGGTGCTGTTAGGCAGGTGTCTTTGTCAGTTGGAAGCCATCAGGGACAATATTTAAAAAGTTTTCAATCAAAGAAGTTTTTAAAACTGCAAGTTTGTATATCTAGCTGGTATAGCCCAATATGCCACCATAGCAGCTTGTGGCACTGTTTATAACGTCAGAGCAACAGGCTGTGAAACCCCCTGTGCAGATGGCATCCCACTTACTTCGTGGCACTTGGATAAATAGCCAAATAATTTCCACATGGTGTAGTTTTGATTGGGATAACAATAAGCCTCATTAGTTGCATTTGGGAAGGGGGGAGTACTCCTTTAGGCTGGCATCAGAAATCAAAAGCCGGAAGGAGATGGAGGGAAAGAGAAAGGTTTAGGCTCAGAAGGCAGAAACTTAGATCAAGTTCAGCATGTTTTCGGTGGCTGTGTTGTCAGAAGCCAAGATACTGATTCAGAAACTAGGATTTTTCTGAGAACATAAAGAACTCCAGGTATTTGTGCGTCGTTTCATTAGGATCCCATTTTCCCACAGAGAGAAGGAAAAGAATGTACATTCATTTTAGAGTACAGGAGTCTGGATTTATTTTCTCTTAATCATCACTTGCCCTGAAGCTTGCTTCCTGCTGTGCTTAGTGGAATCATAAAACATACATAAATTTCTCATGGCATAAATATTTCTCAAATATTAGCATATGGGCTAACTAATGGTACTGAGTTTAAAAATTTAAAATCAAGTAATCAAGAGAAACAAGGATGTTGACATTGCTTTATAATGAGGGTTTGAAACTAGTAATTATTAACTGATTCATGATTGCAAAACAATTGGAAAATAAAAAGCACAAGGAAAAGGCTTTAGAAGAAATGCACTGAGGTCAGATAGTGCCTTCTAAGCACATCCGTAAAGGAAGACAATGTATGAATGTGATTAGGAATTTTCCTTTTTATAAAGAAGGACTTTGGAAATTCTTTTCATTTGCCCCTTCAGTATAGATCTTCATCTTCTGTCTTTCATCACCTGCCCATCTAGCCTTGACTTCATTGAAACTAATGAATAGCTGTGGGTGTCAGCTGGCACAATAACAGCAGTGCCAGTCCTCCTGAGATGTGATAGGCATCTACCCAGAGCGATGTAATGATGATCAGGAGGTCTTTTCTACCACACGGATCCAGGGCAAAAGCATTCAGCTTCTCCTGTTGCCTGTTTCTTTGGCTTCAGATTGCGATTTGCAAATTCAGTTTGGCATGACTTAGGATTCTCTGCAGTACCTCTGGTTTGCATCTGGGTTTCCCTGGACTTGCTCAAAGTTCACCCAAGTTTGGTTTTGTACCATCTTCCCCACAATCCTCTGGGGCAGTCAGTGAAAATGAAAATTCCTAGTCTTCACCCAAGACCCACTGAACCAGCACCTTTGGCAGTAGAGCCCAGGAGTCGTCATTATCAACAACCCAGGTGATTCCTTTGGAAAGATTTTTGTAAAGCTCAAGAAAGTAAAATGATCAAGCATACGTCTAAACTTAACCAGAGAAGGCATAATTTTATTTTTGTTTTGAGTTTTTCATAAAAGATAGCAAATTGCAGATACAATTTAAGCTTCTTTTATACTCATCCTTCTACCTCTTCTTAGTAGTAATCACAGGACTATGGTTTCTCTTTAGTCCATATTTCATACTGTGGGAATTTCCATGTGGGAATTCCCTTCCAGTGTTTTTTTTTTTTTGGTTGGTTGGTTGGTTTTTTTTTTTTTTAAATCATTTTTGCAAATCCCAAATCTCGAGAAAAAAATTGAGAAATTGGGAAAATGGGAAGAAGTATTATGAGTTCTCCTACAGGAATTAAAACTTGAACACCATAGAGGTATTGCTGGTTGGAAGGAATTCACTAAGGTCAAGTAGAAGGCAGAAAACACTGACAAGCAGAGCTGCTGATCCCTTCAGGAACCAGGATAAGAGTGTGTATGAAAGAAGTAGTCACAGGCCAAATAGTGTCTCATGCTTTTGGGAGCCCAAGGTGGGAGGATAGCTTGAGACCAGGAGTTCGAGACCAGCCTGGGCAATAGAGCCAGACTGCATCCCCACAAAAAAGTAACAATAAATAAAAATAAATAGCTGGGAATGGTGGTATATCCTGTAATCCTTCCTTGCTACTTAGGAAGCTGATAAGGGAAGATCCCTTGAACCCAGAAGCTCAAAACTGCAGTGAGCTGTGATTGTTCTACTACACTTCAGCCTGGGCAACAGAGCAAGACCCCATCTCAAAACCAAAACAAACAAAAAAACAACAAAACATCCATAGTCCCAAGCTCATAAGACAGTCTTGCTTGCAACTGTGGCCATATTAAAAGTGTGTGTTCATGGTCCTATCTGCTATAGCAGCGAGTTAGTCTTATGAATAAAATATCTAGAAATTTATATGCATAGTGTACTTTAGATAAATCTTATGAGATTTATACTTCAGATAAATCTTTAGATTAATCTTATAAATCTTGCATTCTAAGGAATAGCAAATTTTGGAAGCAAAAGTCCTTAAATTGTCAATTTTGGTATACAATTCTGTGTAATGCTGTTTACTTTGCTAGGGGATTTAAATGCAATTTGAATACTGTCCAACAATGTTTGGTGATGTTTTCTACTGTATGAATCCTGGGCAAATATTTATGAAATGTTCTCCTTGTTAACAAAGGAAATTAGTTCACATTTAGCAATTTGTACCCTAAAGTCCAATTTGAAGGTGCTGTTTCTTCTACAAACACGCTCTTAAAATTTAACCAGTGTCAACACAAAATGAAAGCATTTTATTTTGCATGTGGAATATTTATCTTTTATTTGAAAATGACTTTCATTGGTATTTTTTGTGTCAATGTCCTTTTCAAAAACATTTTCTTCCATCAAATATGTGTAACAGGGCCAAGCACAGCGGCTCACGCCTATAATCCCAGCACTTTGGGAGGCCAAGGTGGATGAATCACCTGAGGTCAGGAGTTTGAGACCAGCCTGGCCAACATGGCGAAACCCCATTTCTACTAAAAATACAAAAATTAGCCAGGCATGATGGCGCGTGCCTGTAATCCCAGCTACTAGGGAGGCTGAGGCAGGAGAATGGCTTGAACCTGGAAGGTGGAGGTTGCAATGAGCCAAGATTGTGCCACTGCACTCCAGCCCAGGTGCTAGTATGAGACTCCATCTCAAAAAAAAAAAAAAAAAACAAAAAAAGAAAAAAAAGTATAACATATAGAGATCATTTTTATGGCATTGAAATATATTTGTGTCACAAAAATGGGTTAATAGTAAACTGTATTTTTTTTACAAGACACTTCTGAAACGTTTACGATAACCCTATTACATAAAAACAATTCAGTCTCTTTTGTGCTACTTATTTTAAAATGTGTAAAAAAATTTAATAAAACACAGAATAGATCATGATTTCAGGAATTCCTGAGAATTTCTTGTTCCAAAACTCTGAAAATTAATACATGTCCAGAATATAGAAAAACTAGATAATACTTGGGGTACCTCTGCTACTTTCTTTTTATTTTTTATTTTTTGAGATGGAATCTTGTTCGGTCTCCCAGGGTGGAGTGCAGTGGCATAATCTCAGCTCACTGCAACCTCTGCCTCCTGAGTAGCTGGAATTACAGGCACCTGCCACTGCACCCAGATCATTTTTGTATTTTTTAGTAGAGATGGGGTTTTCCCATGTTGGCCAGGCTGGTCTCAAACTCCTGACCTCAGGTGATCCACCCACTTTGGCCTCCCAATGTGCTGGGATTACAGGCGTGAACCACCATGCCTGGCCACTACTTTCATTTTTAACATATTTTTCAAGTGTATAGTGTCAAGAACAAACATGTTAAAAGAGCTTTATGTAAGTACTCTGATTATTAATTCCTTTAATCTCCATAACAATTCTATGAGATAATTTGCCATTATTACCACCATTTTCTAATGAAGAACCAAAAGGATTAAATGACTTGCATATCATGGTCACTCTGCTATATATATTGATAAAAATAGCTCTAGTTCATTTATTTTAGCTACTATATAATATTTTATCATATGAATACACCATGAGTTTTCCATTGGCCTGTGAGTAGGCATTTATTTTGAATTTTCTACTTTAAGACATAATGAACATCCTTTATATGTATTCATAGGATATGTAGGTACGTATAACTATTATCTGTATCTCTGGCTTAAGAGACACATACGTTTTCAATTCTGCCAGTTTTTACCAAACTGTTTTACAAAGGTTAGATCAAGTTACCCTTCCATGAGCTGTGCTGGGGTATTCTTATCTTCCTGTCTTCTCAGCAACACCTGACATGGTCAGTTTTCAGACTTGATGTGGTCTGATGAAATGATATTTTGTTGTCTTAATTCGTTCATATCACATTATTGTCATTTAAAAAATGAAGACATTAAAGCTTAATAATTTGCTCAAGGTCATAGACCTAGCCCTGGAGCACAGAAAAGGGTAGTTGGTTCATTGAAATAAAATTTTTCCCTGCTGGTAATTCCCTCCAAGCTTCACTTTGCAGTTGCATCTAGCAATTTATAAAAGAAAAGTTGCCCCCAAATAATCTGACTTCTGGAAATTTCCAGTCCCAAGTAGGCTCCCGAAAGTGTGTAAGTGGTTTTAAAAATGGGCTAGGTTAGGTAAGAGTTGGGCACTACATCTGATCATAGCAACAGAATTGTAGAGGTGGATAAACAATCTGTCTGGTACTTAATTTTCTCATCTGAAAAAGGAAGTTGTTGGATGAGATAATTTTCTTTTTCAAATATAATTTTTTTTCTCAATTTATAAGACAAGTGAAAGCTGAGCAACTTTGGTTGCAAGGTGGTGAAGGCCTGCCTGATCTTTTCTTTCCCCATGTCATCCACAACACTTCATGAAAGTTCCCCAGGGCTCCAGGAAATACATTCAAAAACCACTGAACATAATGATCTCTGAGGCCTATACCTAGTACTAATAGCAAAAGTGCGTGTACCTGATAAAAACTGGACCTATGTTGTCAAATACAAATGCTCCCTCAGCTTGCAATTGCTTTTATACATGATCTTGATATGCCATGAACCAAATCACATCCTTTAAACACCAGACAGCATTTAACAAAACTGATAATCTTGCCATTTGTCTCCATTGCAAGTTTCGTACATACAGTGGTAGAAGTCTTGGGGTAAATATTCTGAATTAACTGACCCATGAGTGATAGGTTTTCATACATGAGGAGTCATACTCAATGTTTATTGGTTACTACTGGTTTACCCAAATAGTTACAGCAATAATGGCTAACTCCAAAATGTAGTCTGAGGAATTCCAGAAGCATTTTCAGTATCATGTGATTGTTTGTTTTTGGTCTTTCTGCACATGCTACTTTAAATGTCTTTTCCTCCAACTCTTTATTGAGAAGGAAAACCAAAGCAGATTCAAGGAAGCCAATTAGAATATATTTCCTTTCTTTGGCCAATTTTCTTTCAGCTTATACTCTCTTTTCTTATGAGAATAAATCAGTTTACATTTTGCATAGAGAGATCTTTTGCATTTTTAATACTCAATTCCCAGCAAAATACTCCTCAATGCACTAGAAAGCTTATAGTAATTAGTCCCTTGGATTTGATAAACATATTCATGCATTTAAACCCAGCAATCAACGTGCCAGCACACACATTTATTAACTGGTATCTGAAGTATTATGGAGCAGGAAAAAGTATACGTGGAAATTATAGGAAAAATTAACCAGGGATTTAAGATTAAGCAACATGATGAATAATTTATTGCCTTTGGATACTTCTATTATTTATTTTTGAATCCATGAAAGCATGAAAAATTAAGCCACTGAACTATTTCCCTCTGCTAAGGGAAAGAAAACAACCAAAACCATTAGGATCACATCAGTTTAAAAGAAATAGACCTCAGCTGGAAGTGCTTGAATTTTCTAAACCAAAGCTTGAAAATTTATTCAGCAATGATGGTTCAACTCTCAGACTGGACAATTGGATATAGACAGTTGCTGTATGAATCTTCCTGTATTGATTGGATAACAACCAAGGCATAGAATAATGGGAAAGGTCCAGGTGTGGTGGCTCATGCCTGTAATCCCAGTACTTTGAGAGGCCGAGGTGGACGGATCACCTGAGGTCAGGAGTTTGAGACCAGCCTGGCCAACATGGCGAAACCCTATCTCTACTAAAAATACAAAAATTAGCCAGGCATGATGGCGGGTGCCTGTAATCCCAGCTACTAGGGAGGCTGAGACAGGAGAATCGCTTGAACCAGGGAGGCGGAGGTTACAGTGAGCCGAGATCGTGCCTTTCACTCTATTGCCCAGGCTGGAGTGCAGACTCCATCTCAAAAAAACAGAACAAACAAAACCAACTTTTTTATCCTATAAATTTTGAAAATCTCTAATTGGTTATTTACAATGTCAAAGCAAAGGTGACTTTCACACAAGATAAACAAACACACTAACAGAAAAGTTAAAATATGTTGAATAGGAAAGATTTTAAAGAAGCAAATGAAATTTTCACTTCATACAAGTATGAACATGGAAAGGACACTAGCTAAGCTTGAAAGTCATATTTTGGAGATAAGTTTGGGATTCTAAGTATCAGCCTCTTTGCTTGAATATATTTTCCTCCTCTTTTCTTGAATAATTGAAAAAGTTGAATTATTTCTGCCCTAGGACTTTCCTACAATTTATTAAAGATATTGTTTTATAATAGAAAAAAGGTCAAGTATAAACATTAAACAATTAGGAGTAATAAAAATATTTTGTGGCTCAACTGTATGGTAGAATGTACCCATTAAAATCACATCCAAAGAGCTAAGAATTATTTTTTAAGATTATGTTTAATGACATGGGAAATGCAAATCTATAATGTTATATGAAAAAGAAGCAGACTACAGAATGGAATAGAAACTCTTCTCAGTTTTATTAAAAAAATGCATATTTACATATGTGTGGGAAGAAAGGACAGGCAAGAAATAAAGCACATTTTCTAATCAGTAAATATAAACATTACAGAAATATACGAGCAGCTTTCTATGGTTATTTGTTCTTTCATAAGATCCCTTCCACAAACATTTCTTTGCTTTTCCTTTTTAAAAAATTTATCAGTGCCTCATAGCTACTAGATTCTTAGTAATTATTTACTGAATTTGCCAGGATATTGTGAATTTAACACCCTTCAAATAAGAAAAAAATATTAATTGCTTGGTCCTGTAAATGGGTTATTTTGATGAGAGGATTATGAATTTTGTAGTGCTTAAGACTCCAGATGCCTGGGTGTAGACCCAGTCTGAACTGTATGGTCTGGAACACGTGGCTTAACCTTTCTGTTAGGACTAAAGTTTTATGGTTGTATTGGAAACATTGAATGAGGTGATCATTTTAAAAGTAGTGAATGTGATGCCTGACACATTGTAAATCCTTAATATGTCATGGCTTTATTATAAAAATTTACACAAATAATTCAGATTGTTTAAAATTAAACTGGAAAAAGCTCACAGGTCATAAGCACAATGATTTTAATGAGAAACGAAGTGACTAGATTATTGTCACAAATATTTTACAAATTTGACATTTAATCATTACTCTGTTGTAAAAATAAGTGATTCTGTAAAGCAGTATGTGAATGTAATTCCACTTAAGTATTTTTCTATTATCTCTTTCTCACTCATTCTCTCTCCATCCACCTATGCATCCGTACAGAGAGATAATCTAGAGTGATGTTAACACCAGTTACTTCTGAGTGATTCTCTTTGATGTGATTGTCTTATTCTTTATACTTTCCTGTAATTGTTGAAAATTTTATGAAAGTGTATTTTTATAAAACTACAAAGGTACTCTAAAAATCATAGAATAAAAATGAATGTCAACTCTTCTGTTATAATAATTATAAATCCAATTTAGTGGAAACAGAATTAATAGAATCATACTGTATTTATAACCTATAGGCAAAAAGTTGTGGAATTAAACATAGCTCACTATTTTGTGATAGAGTAGAAGTAGAATAAATTTAACAGAATCTGTAATTGAGAGATGACTCACACATTTCAAAAGGTTCATTTTGCATAAGAAAAATATGCCTTATGTTTTGGAAGAGTTTGAGCAAATATGTCCTAATTGCTTATGGCTTCACAGAGTCTATTGCAAAAAGATATTAATGCTAGAAAGAATGATTTGAAAACATTTCTGTGCTATTTCTAACAGCAATATTTTTAAACGAGAAACACCTGATAGCTACCAAATAACATAGAAAATCTACGTACAACAAACCCCAATGATTGAATTCCCTTTCTATGAAGTCGGAGGTATTACCAATCCAGCCACTCCCTGTAGTGGAGGCTGGGGTCCATCACACAGACCACCACCCTGGGACTGCAGTGTTCTATCCCCCAGCTGCTCAGCCAGAAGAGCTTGCCTCCCTTTCAAGAGAGCCGCCTCAAAAGATCTCATGCCCCTTCCTGGGAGCAATTAGCATCTCTTGGGCTCCCTTCTCACTCCCGCCTCCTCAAAAAAGTTGGTTACCTCAATAATGCTACATTTATACCCCTATTTCTTGATTTAATGACTTTAAGTAACATTCATATACTAACCACTGAAACCAAGAGGAATTTAGTGTATATAGGCTACGTTCCACTCCTTTGTGAATTTTATTTGTAGGGTTCTTTCTGGTTTTGTTTCCTTAAAACTACAAATTAAATACCTAAACTTCTGGAGTTTGAACCATTAATCATAAGCAGGGTCTAGTTATATAAAATTAGGAAATTAGTATACCTATACACTCTGAAGTCTCTCACTCCTGCCCAGTCATTCCATTGCCTTTTTCTTCTATTGAGAAAAAAAGTGTGTATATATAATATATATAAAACAAAAATACACAAATATATATATATATATTTTGCTCTGTTGCCCAGGCTGGAGTGCAGTGGCACTGTCACGGCTCACTGCAGCCTCAACCTCCCAGGCTCAAGTGATCCTCCCACCTCAGCCTCCCAAGTAGCTGGGACTACACATGTGCACCATCACGACTGGCTAATTTTTAAATTTTTTGATGGAGATGGGGTTTCACCATGTTGCCCAGCCTGGTCTTGAACTCCTGGCCTCAAGCAATCTGCCAGCCTTGGCCTCCTAAAGTGTTGGGATTCAGTGTGAGCCACTGTGCCCAGTCTAGTAGACTGATTTTCCAGAGGTGATTTATATAAGGAAATGTCTGTGTGTGTCATTGACATGTACACAGAATATAAATGTTTATTTTTCTACACTGATAGAGAAAATACATGTATTTGAGAGCAAAAGAGTGAAACGAGAAAGAGACTCATTCCAGGCTTTTAAGATTTGTCCATAGGTTGATTATAAAAATTAAAACGGTAAACAGTACATAATAACGCTACGATTATCTAGGTTTTCTTCATTACAGAACTAAGCCAGGATGTTAATGGTTAAATCCAAAGAGAAGGAAATATAATGCTATGTCATTAAACCTGTGCCGTTTGAAGGAGAAATTATCAGTATTACGATCAGATGGATTCTTCTTTTACTCAATAGTCGACTTCATATTTGGATGACTTCATTATAGAGCTTGTCTCAAATTTCTGAATTATTTTCTAAATGCATTTTTTTCATGAAACCCTCAAGATTTTCCCACATTCTTTCAGCAAAGTAATTGAATTATTCTTCTAGAGCCTTCTAACTCACTGTAATCTGGCCTGTTTTGCTAACATAATCCTAGGATATCATCTCATTGCCCTTTTAAGTTGGTTTACTGTTTTATAAGATCTCATTTTTCTTTCTTGAACTTCTTTTCCTTTTTCCTAGAAGATAACTTTAAGTGCTATTTTCAGAAAGGGTCTTGGAGTATAAGTTTTGAGTCCTCTAAAAATGTAATTATTAAAATTGGCTTGATAGTTTGGCTAGACATAAAATTACATGTTCATATCGTTTTTCCTCAGACATTTGAAGGCATTCATTCCCTTTTAGAATTCAGCATTAGTAATGTTAATGTTGATTTTAATCTGATTCTTGTAGTTTTCTTCCTCTGGAGTCCAAAGCTTTCTTTTCAAACTTAAAATTCAGAAATTTCCCCAGATTACGGCTGTGTGAGCCTTTTGTCATTTCTTCTTCTTGACATCGGCCACTTTTCCATCTGCAAATCTATGCACTCATTTTAGGGGAATTTTTTTCTTATCTTGCTCATGACTTGCCTTTAATTCTCTATCCTCCTTATGGAATGCCTCATAGACAGATGTTGTGCCTTCTGGATATAACTTCTGTGTGCTTTAATTTTTCTCTGCTTCATCATTTTGTCTTTTGGCCTTACATTCAGTGTGATTTATTTTTGTGTTATCTTTCAGATGTCTGACTTGGTCTTCAGTCATATTCATTCTAAGATTCAATCTCTTTAGTCGATTTTATATTTTAGTAATCAAATATATAAATTCCAGGAATCCTTTTTGTTCTTAGATCTCCACTTTTTTTTTTTTGTAATAGCAACCTATGCTTATTTCATGGATTTAATATCCTCTCTAGTATATTTGGGGATGATTATGGGTTAATTAGAATTTAATTCAAATTAGAGTAGAAAAGATATTTTTGACAACTTGTATGAGTTATGTTTCCTCCAGCGTTATTCCTTTTGTCTGCCTTGATCATTTTCTGCATTTATTTTCATCAGATGTCTGACAGGAAGAGTAGGTTAACTTGTGTAGGCAGCTAGTGTAGGTTGCCTTTGTTGTTGAATAAATCTTTTATTCAAAAGATCTCTCACTTGAATGGAAAGATTTAAAATAGCCACAAATTTCGTGATACTGTCTCTCCCTAGAGGTACAGTCCATGTCTCTATACCTACGTTCTGGATAAGATAAGCTCTGTTATGGCTTGACTAATAAAATATAGTAAAAATGTTGTGCCAGCTTCTCACACAACAACAGGCCTTTTAAGACCAGGCCTTAAAAGGATCAGCAGCTTCCACTTCTATTTCCTGCCTCCTGGAACACTCACTCTTGGAATCTAGCCACTATGCTGAGGGGAAGCCCAAGCAGCCTTGTGGAGAGGCCTGTATAAAGAGAAACTAGGCCTCTGACAGCTCTGTCCAAGCTGTCAGCCAGAAGCCAACACTAACTAGTGAGCTATGTGGCTAAGTCATCTTAGAAGTGAATACTTCATCCCCAGTTGAAATGCCCCACCAATGTCACATGGAGCACACATGAGCCATTCCAGTCAGTCCTGCCCAAATGGCTAATTTATAAGGAGAATAAACATATTGCTTACTGCAATATTGTTTATTGCTGTTTTAAGTTACTAAATTCTGTGCTGGTTTGTTACATGACAATAGATAACCAGGACAGAGATTGACTACAGAATCTGAGTTGGCAAGTTCTGTTCAAAAGTTCTCCTTTCAAGGTATATGGTAGAGAAAAGCAAAGCAAAATGAAGCACAGGAAACATCATGCTGAGTAAATTAAGCCAGATACAAAAGTGTGCGTACTACATAATTTCACTTACACACATTTGTAAAAAAGGCAAAGCCCATCTATACTGATAGAAATCAGATCAATAGTTGCCTGGGTAGGAAGTATAGGGATCGACTGGGAAAAATGATGGAAATGTTCTGGATCTTGGTTAAGATGGTGGTTACATAAGTATATACATTTGTCAAAACTCATCAAACTGGCCAGACATGGTGGCTCACGCTTCTAATCCCAACATGCTGGGAGGCTGAGGCAGGTGGATCACTTGAACTGAGCAGTTTGAGACCAACCTAGGAAACATGGCAAAACCTCATCTCTGCAAAAAATACAAAAATTCCAGGCATAGCAGTGTGTGCCTGTGGTTCCAGTTACCTGGGAGGCTGAAGTGGGAAAATCACCTGAGACTGAGGAGGTCAAGGCTGCAGTGAGCAATTACTGCGCCACTGTACTCCAGCCTGGCTGATGGAGGGAGACTCTGTCTTAAAGAAAAACAAACAAAATACTCATCCAACTATTCCCTTAAAACACATGCCTCTTCATTGGGTGTAAATCAATAAAGATTATATCCAAATTCCTTTCTCTGGGATTCAAGGCTCTTCATGATCTGGGAAATGTGTCCTCCAGAGCAATCCTTAATTCATCCCAAGTTCCTGTTCACCGGTTCCATGCTCACCATTCCTAAACATGAGTGTTCTTGCTAGTATCCATGACTTAGCTCTCCCTATGCTCTCCTTGTGAAAAACTTTCCCACCATCATGTAACTATCCAAATCCTATCCGTCTTTGAAGGCTAACGTCTAATATAAAATGTTTCTGGATTTTGCTGTCTGAATTGTTTTCCTTTGAGCCACCACGAGTTGTATGAACCATTCTCATAGAATATATGTTAGTGTGATTTATATTAGACAGATGCTTCCCAGCATACGATGGGGTTACCTCCCATTGTAAGTTGAAAATGCATTTAATATACCTAATCTGCCAAACATCATAGCTTAGCCTAGCCTACCTTAAACATGCTCAGAACACTTCTATTAGCCTAGAGATGGGCAAAATCATCTAATACAATACTTATTTTTAAAATAAATCATTGGATATCTCATGTAGTTGAATACTGTACTGAAAGTGAAAAACAGAATGGCTGTGTGAATACTTGAAGCACGGATTCTATTGGATACATATTGCTTTTGCATCATGAAGCTGAAAAACTATTTCAAGCCATCATCTATTATGAGATGTATGTTTCTCTTCCTCGCCAGACACAAGCTCCTGGAGAACAAGGATTTTTTCTTCAACTTGTAACTCCAACAATTCTTTGTGCATAGAACAATGTTCTATGTACACAGTTGAGTTCTCAACAACTTTAACAATTTAATCACTTCTAGGTTAGGTCTCATTGCTAGTCATGTTTGTCAGGCCTCTGAGCCCAAGCCAAGCCATTGCATCCCCTGTGACTTGCACGTATAAGCCCAGATGGCCTGAAGTAACTGAAGAATCACAAAATAAGTGAAAAATGTCCTACCCCACCTTAACTGATGACATTCCACCACAAAAGAAGTGAAAATGGCCGGCCCTTGCCTTAAGTGATGACATTACCTTGTGAAAGTCCTTTTCCTGGCTCAAAAAGCTCCCCCACTGAGCACCTGGTGACTCCCACTCCTGCCCGCCAGAGAACAACCCCCCCTTGAAATTTTCCTTTACCTACCCAAATCCTATAAAACAGCCGCGCCCTTATCTCCCTTCGCTGACTCTTTTCAGACTCAGTCCACCTGCACCCAGGTGATTAAAAAGCTTTATTGCTCACACAAAACCTGTTTGGTGGTCTCTTCACACGGACGCGCATGACAATGTTCATATTCTTCTTTGTATAGCAACTTTTTCTGACATTACAAATTGGTTTTATTTCCATCTTGTCATACTACTTTCTTGTCATAGACACCCCTACTCATCACTCTCCAAAGCTCCATTTTACTGACATTCACCGTTTATTCCAGGAACCTTCCTTTCAAAAACCATCTGTTCTACTGCTATGTGCTGGACTGGTTTTTCTCTGGGTCTGCTGGACTTTGGATACTTCGGGAATTCCTTGCCACCTGCCATCTGTCACACATGTTAACACTGAGAACACTGGCTACCTCTGCCTTGTTCCATGAATTATCCTTTCATCCGCCTCTGCATTCTAGCAATCTGTGGAATCTCATCTACATACTGTCTCCTTTCCTATTCTATTTGCTATTATCAATTTATATTTCAAAATCTTTATTCACTAATATTTTAGTGGTATAAAGAGAAGAGAGAAACAGGGGTTCAATACATTATCTTTAACAAAAAGTTATGTTCTAGGTGTCCCAATGCTGTATGATTATATGTTTTGCTGCTGTGTTACTGTCTGCAAAACAACTTCTCTCTTTGGGACTTCACTTTCTCATCTATAAAATGATTGGGATGAATAAATGTCAAAATATTTCAGATTTAACGTTCTTAGTGCATTGAGGTTCAAGCAGATAAGACATATTTTTCCAATATCGAAAATTATTTGTGCATACCTGTCATAAGATGCAACTTTGAGTAGGTAATATAGATTGAAGTGAATTTACAATACGTTCTAGCAACAATCCCCACTAGTTTTTTAATGAGGTGGTGCACATTCTGTATTTTGACAAAAGTCCTTGAGCCCATTTTGCACAGAGACTTGATTTGCTTTCAAGAAAACAAAACAGAGGTCAGGAAATTGAATCAACTTCTCATCCCAAAATGGTTCAATATACATGTGCTTGTGCTCTAACATGTGTGAGAGCTTTTTGGAATGATACTTATGGTGTGCCAAATGGGGTGATCTTAATTATTCATTGAAATGCTTTAAAAATACACGTTGTAACATATAAAAATCTATTGTCCTGAACAATGCGTCCCATGTTATTAGTAATTACAGCAGTTACTCATATATTTTCTACAAATTTCCAAAGGCATGGACCACTGAAACAAGAATGAGTGGTGTAAAGCTGCACTCATGAGAGTGGAAATCCTAGTCAAGGCAAAGTGAAATGCAGTTTCTCTTCTGGTGGCTTGTGTTCTTCTGGAAACGTTATATATGCGCTTAAAAATACTAATTATTTTGCACTGAACCTAATTAATGAAACCTAAGCTCCCGTAATTCAGGGATCTAGGACTCTTATTTTTGGAAATGACATAAGTCAGCATAACTACGAGGATGGGGGAAATAAGGGAAACAATTTTTAAGAAGGAGAGAGAAGGAAGGAAAATCCATGTGTAACTATGGAACCAAGTATGTATCACAATTGGAGGATGAGTCTGGACTGTTTCTGATCTGTAAAGAAAAGGATCTACAGAAAAATGCTCAGTCTGATGTCTGAATTTCAAAGTCAGGAAACAGGATCAGAACCAAGGGGAGATAGAGATACTGTGAGAACACCCCAGGGAGAAGAGCTGCTTGCTAAGGAAGTACGCCTAACTCACTATTAATATTAATGTTCTGGTTGCACAGAAATAGGATCACATTCCTGTACCTTAGAATTCCCCCCAGGGTGTATTTTAGCTTGCCTTTCCTTTTCCAGAGAGGCCCATGTTATCAATTTAATATGTAAACTACTCTGTCGGGGTTCAGGACTCCCTCCTGGAAGGGGTGAAAAGGGAATGTTTGCCAATTTGCCTTTTGGAAAAGAGAAACTTAGAAGACAGTATTTTTCATTTTCTTCAAAATGACACAACAAGAAACATAAACGCAACATCAAAAGGAAACCATAAACCACACTCATATATATAATCTAGTATACACTGGCGACATGAGACACATGCATTCTGAAAACTCACAACTGGCAAATTAACAATGTATTCCCTAAATAAATCCTTCCTTTTCCTGTTCTCTGGAGTTCTTACGGGATTTACGCAGCAAAGTTTACCTCTTTTGTTTTTCAAAACCTACAAATGGGAATGTTTGAGGCCAACATTGCTCAGTTTTCAGATTTTAAAGCCCACTTTGAAATATTTGTTTCAAATCTCAGCAGCACAGTTCATTGTGTGGTTCTCAGGGTGCATGGGTTTATTTGTGAACATCCTCATGCGACTCATGCTTTTAGAATCAGAGGTGCTTCCTAGTAATTATTGAGGAAATGAAGGAAATGCTGTTTTTCCTAGATGATACTCTAGATACTCTTGCTTGTCAATGGTTTCCAGGGCACACAATCACTTACAGCTACCCCTACCTAAAACAAGACTCCAGGACCCGTTTACAAGCAGGTCAACTGAAAGGAGCAGCACTGAGGATAACTTAACAGCAAAGGACAATCTGAGCATTCTCTCAATGCTTAGAGATCAATTGCCTTTCCACATCAAATGAAATGGTCATATTTCTAAGTGTCTTCTCAACAGCTTCATTGTACCCTTTATTTCCACCATGACTGTACATGTCCTATTGTTTCCTGGGTGCCTTATTTGTTTTGTATGAGTTATATAGCATTAGGCTGTTGGAGCAAAATATCATTAGGTCTGGAAAAGGACTGGATCACTAATGCTTTGTCATCAAGGATCACTGAACAAAAATTTTTTGCAAACTTTTATGTGTTTGTTAAGTGATAAGTATCAAAGCATATTGGTGTGTAAACATGCAAAGAAGTAGCATTTGAGATCTGTTAGTGAAGTGACATTCCAATGAAAAGCAAAATAGGAGTGCAGAAGCATTTGTCAGTTTCACTACAGGGCATCCATGATTGTTGGTCTTTTCTATTTTTGACTTTGTGGTATTGGTACAAAAGATAATCTTGGCCTGAGTTTGCTTCTTGGAATATTTGCCCATGGGTTTAAGTGGCCTAGCTTTGCAGAAAAGGAGGGAGCAGGGTGGGGTGTAAGGAAGAGGTGCAGGTGTGTATGGATGTTTCTGCCTATCTACATGTAATTTTAGAGGTGGAAGTTATTTCTACATCATATAGAGAATATATATATATTCCTTCATGTTGCGGTTAATAGGACTTGCAGTTGCTTGGGTTGGTTCTCAGCTCTTTGGCTTTAAGAACACAGAATTCCATAATTTTCCTGAGTTCACACATGGAATAAAGTGGTAAAGCTGAAGTTTGCACCCAGGCTATCAGTTTCCAAGTCCATGCTTTTTACACTACACTGTACTGCCTTCATCTCATGTAAGCATTAGTAAATGTATCATCTAGTTGAGAAAGTTAGTTATCATTGTTATTATTCAAAAAATATTTGTAGAGAATCATTATGTGCCAGTCAAGCTGACAATACCCCTATGGAAATAATGGTAGATTGGCAGAGAATGACACTTAAAAAGCCTACAAATTAGTATCTAATTATAACTATGATTAAAGGCTGTAAGGGAGGATACCTGGAACTCTAAAAGAAAATAACATGGGATTCTGACCTAAACTAAGGGGAAGGGAAAGGCTTCCCCAGAGAAGTGATATTTGAACTGAGGTTGAAGAATGAGTAGGAGTTAAGTTGATAATGCAAGTGGGTAAGAAATGGTGGTTGGGGGAGGGTGTTCCAATCAGAAGGAAAAACAGAAGCAGAAGAGTTCATTTGGGGAAACGGAAGATGGTAGGTGTATCTGGGGTGTCATGGCTGCAGGACATTGGAAGCACAAAATGGGATGGGAGAGGTTGACAAGGAACAGATACTGCAGAACAAAAAGTATACAATGTAAGAGTCTGGATTTTTTCTAAGTATAATGGGAAGTCATCGAAGGCTTCTAAACTAAGGTGTAACAGGCTTGTGCTGTTTTTAAAAACATCGTTCTGTCATTGCAATATTTACTCATCCCCTCTTTAACCTCTACAAAGTCCCCAGAAAGGGTGATTACTGAGAATGAATATGTGGGAGACTCAATCTACTCCATCCCTTTCTACAAATAACTTTTTAATAAACAGCATCAATTAATGCTGCAATGTTACTTCTCAAAGCCCAGAAATATTCTAGGTGCAAATTGTCTCCTATCTTCCACTGAACTGTAAGCATGTGAGTTATAACTCACTTACTCTGTTAGGAATTATTGTTAATAATAATTAACAATAATTACTGTGACAACACTCTCACAGTACTACTGCTGGTCTTAGATGTTTTCTTCCTCTTGCAAAGCATAATTTGTAGGTGTTATTTAATATTCTGTCTTTGACCGAATTCCCTAATTTTTACATCCATTACGCTTTGCTGTCTTACTCTTTTCCATTGACTCAACTATAAGTTTTATTTTACCCAACATAGATTTCTTAAATAACTGCTCTTAGTAGGTACCAGATTATGCACCGAGTATTCAATGAAGAAAATGAACACTGTTTCTGTCTGTGTAGAGCCTGCAGGTTAGATTTGGAGATGGCTTCCAAATGCCGAGATCCATTCAGCCATTGGTCTGCTGAGCATATTGGAGGATCAACACATGGAAATTACATAGCATGCTCCCAGCAAGCTTATGATTCCAGATTTCAAACGTCAGAGCTTCTTAGGTGACTCTATCCACTTTGTACTCTCCTGCCTATTTCCCTGCTCAGAGATTCTCCCACTTCAGCCATTTGGTAGAAGCTTCCCTTATCTTATCTTGTCCTCACATTAATTCTCGAGTTCCAGAGCTACCGTCCTAGTTACATTTGTACTTAAATTATTGTTTTAATATCGTAACTGGGCTCTTGGTTCTGTGGTCACGCTCTTTAGTACTAGTTGCATTCTTGATGGCAGATGCATCTTCTTACAAGCACATCCTGATCACATCCTCCTCGAAACTTCTCATGGTGCCCACATTTCTGAGGAAAGAAATCCCAACTCTTCAGCTTCACACTCCAGCTCTAAACTTTTGAGTTCAGTTTTTGTCCCTCAGGCATCCCTCAGTTCAGTTAAACTGGATTACTACTTTTCTCCAAACACACTTCATGATTTCTTTCTTTTGTGTCTTTTGCTAATGAGGTTCTCACCATCTGGAATTTCTTTCTGAAATATGTCATCTGTCAAATTCCATCCTTCAAGACCCATTCAAAATGCTACCTACCTCATTAAGCTGTGCTTGAGTTCCCCAAGAAGATAGGATCTCTCTCTTACTTTATTTTGTAAGGGGACAAATACTGATAAAAACAGTTCATAAACAGATGTTCATTTCAGCAGCTATTTAACTATCAGGTTGAAAGAAAACACTGCGCCAGGTATGCTTTTTTGTTTCTCATGCATGTACATATCACCTATCTTATAATCCTGTAAGCTGAAAGCTTAGCCTTTAATTGATGTTACAAAAAATTGTGCAGTATTTTCTAAGTCTAGGCACTCAGTCCTTGAATGAACAAAAATGGAAGACTTGAGTCCATGAATCTGGTGTTTGTGAAGAGAGATTATCTCAGTGTGGGCCTGGCAGGATATTTAAAATGTTCAATGCAGACATGTATTCTCTAACTAGTGTAATTATCATTTTTATATACGAAATAATGTGTATCTGGGTGCTGATGGAGCTGGAGGTATAAAAGATGGCAAGCCCAGAGTACAAGCTCCTGTCAGTAGTGGTTAGTTCACTATGGGCCTCAGTTGCACCCGTAAGTGGTAACAAGGGAAGCAATGCTATTTGTTCGTATCAATCTTTGTATCTTTGTCTTTTGCATTTACTTTTTTCTGCTTATTTGCTGCTTTAGAAGTAAATCAAAATAAAAGCCTATTTTGAATTTTGTTCAGATGATCACTCTCACTCAGGATATACCTGACCAGGGACTTCTGTACTCTATTTTTGAACAGCCAAGTCTCACAAAGTTAGCAAGCTGCCTTTGGAACTCAGCACCACAGGAAGCATCTTTGCCTTACTTCAGGAGCTACAAAGTCGCACTGGGCCCTGCTGGGCCTTTCCAGCTTCAGAAGCAGAAAAATCACACTTTTTAGAACAATTGAGAAAAGGGAATCGGGTCCTGTGACTTCAGTTCACTTTGCACATTTCTCCATATGTAGATAACCCGAAGGTCACTCTTTCAGGGGGACAATAATTCTCTTCATTTAGTTTCCATCAGGAGGAATTTTTCCTTAACTCTCAGGGATTCCATGCACCATCTCTGTATTCTCTCCACAGAAGTAAAATGAGTTATGTAGGTGGTGGGTTGGTTAGGGAAGTTAATTTATTAAAAGTCTGTGCAAGGTGGATTTAGCATTACAGAATACAACATTAGGCCCCTCATTTTCACAGAGCATTTCCAAGGCCCTGGCTAGAGACTCTTCGATTCAAAGAGTGTTAAAGATTAGTGGCTACAAAGAAATACTTAAAATGCCCTAAAATCCTACAGCTCGTATATGAATAAAACCTAATAAAAGTTTCCCCAAATTCAACAATAACCCTGTAGGCACTTTTTGTAACTTGTCAATAAAAAAAACAAATCACCATGCTAAAGATTTAATTATAAATTCTCTTTCTACAGAAAATGTTAGAAAATTGTTACATGGAAAGGCAATCAAATGGTATTCTGTGGGAAAGAAAATTAAGGGGAAGGAGTATTGGAAAGGTGATTTCTAGTCAATTAAAGTATTATGTTTTGTGGTTTGTGATATTTGCTAACACTAAATGTTTAAAATTTGGTGTGAGTTCTCTCACTCTAAATGGGTATTTACTTTTGAATCTAATCTTGTGGTTTTTTAAAGTCTCCAAATTTTATTAGCTTCAATAGACATAAAATTAAATAGACTCAGTCAAATTGGTATAAAAATAACAAAATGCTTAATCTCAATTTCTGTAATAGTGATTCTGATTTTCATCTCAATCACAGATGGATGACAAAGAGCTTGCAGACTAACACTGGGCCCTGTGTTAGTGTAGCAATGTGGTAGAAGAAATATTTGAAGAAATGATTTCAAGACTCTAGCTCTTAACCCACAATTCTAAACCCAAACTACCAATCAAGTGTGATAAGAGCAGGATAATGGAATGTTGAAACTTAAACAATTTATCTTCTTGAATACTTTCTTAGGAAGCTACTATGAGGCACTTAAGCATGATAAAGGAATAAATCAAAAAAGTACAAGACCAGGCTGGGCGCAGTGGCCCACACCTGTAACCCCAGCACTTGGGGAGGCTGAGGCGAGTGGATCACCTGAGGTCAGGAGTTCAAGACCAGCCTGGCCAACATAGTGAAACTCCATTTCTACTAAAAATACAAAAAGTTAGCCAGGCATGGTGGTACGTGCCTGTAGTCCTA
Organism: Colobus angolensis palliatus; assembly: GCF_000951035.1. Lineage (NCBI taxonomy): Eukaryota > Metazoa > Chordata > Mammalia > Primates > Cercopithecidae > Colobus > Colobus angolensis. Next base: position 6,136,456 of record NW_012123487.1, read on the forward strand.
GCTGCTCAGGAGACTGAGGCATGAGAATTGCTTGAACCTGGGAGGCAGAGGTTGTGGTGAGCCGAGATTGCGCCACTGTGCTCAGCCTGGGTGACAGAGAGAGACTATGTCTCCAAAAAGAAAAAAAAATGGGCAACACAAGAGATGGGCATAGTGGCTCATGCCTATAATTCCAGGAGCTGAGCCAGGAGGATTGCTAGAGGACAGGAGTTCGAGACTAGCCTGGGCAAGATAGTAAGATTCTATCTCTACAAAAATAAAATAACAAACTAGCTGGCTGTGGTGTAGTCCCAGCTACTCAGGAGGTTGAAACTTTATTCTTTTTCTTTTTCTTTCTTTTTTTTTAAAATATATCTTAAAAGTATACAGGCTTCAAGCTCCTCAAAGCTTGGATTCACTCCTGACCTCGGCCTCTCCATTGTAGACCAGCATGACTACTCTGCAGATCCAAACTTTCCCTGCATGGGCTATTCCAAACACTAGATCAGTGGGGCTCAAACTTTAGCTTGTATCTGAATCACCTGGAGGGTCTGCTCCAATGCCCACCTCTCCCAGAGTTTCAGATTCAGTAGGTCTGGGTAGAAACTGATTTGCATTTCTAACATGATCCCAGGTGATGCTGAAGCCAGTACTCCCAGGGCCATGCTTGGACAGCCAGTCTCTAAATCAAAAGTCCTCAACTCTGGCTGAATAGTAGTAAATGCCTAAGGAGCTTTAAAAGCTACTGATGCTGGGGGCATATCCTTAGTCAGTCTTCTGATTTAATTGATCCAGGCAGCGAATATCGTAAAAGTTTTCCAGAAGGTTCTAATGTGTATCCAAGGTTGAGAACCAGTAGTTTAGACTGGGATGGAGTCAGCTCACTTAGGTAGCAGATCTAAGCTATGCCTTTCAATATTACATTATCAGTAAACGGGGACATTTCATATATTGTGATGTATTCAAATAGTGATAACATGAAATCTGTGAATGAAATCAATTAAGGGCCTTTGTGAAACAATTGTACATATTACACTAGCTATAGCTCTTGATATTTTAAAAATATATCAATATATATTTAGAAAATATTTTGTTCTGAAATTACTTTCGGGTCATGACACAATTGATTAAATGGAAGACATGATACGGGATCTGAGTGAGTTTTTTTAAATATATCTTAAAAGTATACAGGCTTCAAGCTCCTCAAAGCTTGTCAAAGGACATCCCATAGCATTGAAGAGCTTATATTTTGGGTGAGGAAACAAAATACATGAAACACTCATGTATCAATATAAAGCTATAAAAGATTAACTGTCACAGAGTATGGTATACACAGTAAATGTTCAAAGAGTCACTGGGCTGCAGATTGCAGAGAAAGTCAGGATGGAGTGGCCCTGCACCTAAAGGCAGGTGGAATCTTCACTAGTGGAAAGTGGAAAGAGGATTCCCCTCTTCATTTCTGACTAGAAGTTGGATCTTACAGAGTAACTGGTTTGGTGTGTGCCCTCACGTGCATAATTTACCAAGCTCTGGAAATCTGCAATAGTTTATTAACACTTTCTAAAATTTTACTTTAAGTTCTGGGATACATGTGCAGAACATGCAGATCTGTAACATAGGTATACGTGTGCCATCGTGGTTTCCTGCACCTGACTTGTCCTCTAGGTTCCCTCCCCTCGCCCTCCAAGCTGCCAACAGGCCCCGGTGTGTGTTGTTCCCCTCTCTGTGTCCGTGTGTTCTCTTTGTTCAAATCCCACTTATGTGTGAGAACATGAGGTGGTTTTCTGTTCCTATGTTAGCTTGCTGAAGATTCTTAGAGTAATACTTAACTTTTTATTTTATCTTCTGAATTTTATGCTATTTCTCTATTTGGCTTAGCAACTGTAAGAAAATGTATTCCAACACTTACATATTTATTTATTTATTTTTTGAGACGGAGTCTCGCTCTGTCGCCCAGGCTGGAGTGCAGTGGCCGGATCTCAGCTCACTGCAAGGTCTGCCTCCCCGGTTTATGCCATTCTACTGCCTCAGCCTCCCGAGTAGCTGGGTCTACAGGCACCCGCCACCTCGCCCAGCTAGTTTTTTTTTGTGTGTGTATTTTTTAGTAGAGACAGGGTTTCACTGTGTTAGCCAGGATGGTCTTGATCTCCTGACCTTGTGATCCGCCCTTCTCAACCTCCCAGGGTGCTGGGATTACAGGCTTGAGCCACCGCGCCTGGCCCATATTTATTTATTTTTGAGATGGAGTCTTGCTCTGTTGCCCAGGCTGGAGTGCAGTGGTGTAATCTCACTGCAGCCTCTACCTCCTGAGTTCAAGTGATTCTCCTGCCTCAACCTCCCAAGTAGCTGGGATTACAGGGATGTGCCACCATGTCTGGCTAATTTTTGTATTTTTAGTAGAGATGGGGTTTCACCATGTTGGTCAGGCTGGTCTTGAACACCTGACCTCAAGTGATCCACTGGCCTCAGCCTCCCAAAGTGTTGGGATTACAGGCGTGAGCCACTGGGACCGGCCTATAACACTTCTTAAAATACTCCACTTATTTTTTTCTCACTAGGAACTACCTGTTAGGCTCATTTGCTGAAAACGAAGAGTATTGTGGCCTCTCTAGATTTGTGTTTAGCAGGGCCCTGCACCGGGGCTCTGCACCAGCTGGTCATCCTGTAGTGATCAGTGGCTTGAGAATGAAAGTAATTTTCCTTCGAGTATCTGGGTGCGTCATAGAGATGGGAAGTCTTTAACTACATATTCTATCTCTATACTTATTATTCCATTTGGAAAACATGTCACCTAGGGCCAAAGAGATCCAGTTATGCTGCAGATTCTGGTTAAATGAATACCTGATGAAGCGATAAACCTCTTTTAAAATGAATTTGCTGCTCCCATCAATTCCTTCCTACTCTGTTGCAAGCCTGAAAATGTATCAAATAATGAAACTGGATAATCTGCCCCTGCTAAATGCTGCAAGTGATGTCCCCGGCTGCACATATGGTGAGCCCCTTATTTATTTAATTTCCAATTTAAAAAAATCCCAGAACTCTCTGTAGAGAAATGTCTTTTCCATCTTTCAGGTTAATGTGCTAAAAAAAAAAAAAACTGGCTGCATATGGAACTTAAATTGTATCAGGTTATTTAGACAAACACAGAATGTACATGAAGTACAGTGTGACACTGCCATTAGTTGTGATCAGTAGAGGATTACAGAGGGAGCAAAAAAAACAATGCCTGATTTCTGTGGTTGACTCTACCGCTGGACAGATAATCCAAGAAGCACAAGTTTCAGACTGGGGAGTTCTGGAATTTGGCAGTTAACAGGTCACACCTGGTGAGGTTATCGTCCCCCCCAGGCTTTTGAACTCCATGTGAACAATCCCTGGGGTGAGGAAACATGTTCTGATCCCAAAGTCCGTATCGAATTCACCCCTCCCAGAAGTACAGCTTTTATCCGAGTGCCTCATTTTGCCCTGGTGAGAGATTAGCATGCCTCATAAGAGCATTGAAACTAATTGCTACAACAAATTAATTAATTACATGCACAAAAGGAGTTATTTCCTTGCATGGAGAGGGCTAGAAAAGACAGCATATATCACTCTTAATAATTTAATTATAATGAAATAATAATGGCCTCTTGTTTCTGCAGGTCTTCAAAAATTGAAGGCTTAGGTGTGATTTTATTGGTGACAGGGGATGAGTTAAACAACCTTTCGGTGTCACTCTTCATTTGCTGTTTTCTGATACCTGCAGTGAAGCTTTCAAGTCGTAACTGAGTTATAATTATGCAACCATATGAGAATGCAGTGTTAACCCACCAGCAGTAGAAAATGGAGATTCACTTTATATTTTTTCCAGCTGTGATGATGAGTTTATATTGAGCCCTGCTTTCAGACCCCACCCCCTTGGTGACCAATAGTATTTTTTTCTGAGATGACGGCTTAAGCCTTCAATAATGGATGTCTATTGCCTTGCCTTCCACTTCCCTTCTGATGACAGCACCTCAGTGTTTCTGTGGAATATCAGCCTTTGACCATTTCAGTCCACATGGTCGTAGGGGTAAGGGGATGTTGATCCCCCTCTTAAGCTCTGGGCAGGTACATGGACCAAGCATGGTAGATGAGAGTGCAGCATCTACAGGGACACACTGACTGGTTTAGGAATGGGCATGGAATCATGAGACCTGGAATTCTTGCTGGGAATTTTAGAAGAGAGAAGTTTTGTATTTTTCTTGTGTCATTGCTAAACTAGCAGGATATAATTTGAGAGGCTCTGTTAGACCTCTGTCGCCACTATCTGAAGAGCCTGTTGGAAGAAAGTAGACCTGAGAAAAAGAAGAGGGCAGATGCCTCTGGATCCGGCTGTGCCTGAAGTAGACTCCTGGACTTGGACTTCAGACATTCGGAAGCTAAAAATCCTTTCTGTTGGATTGAACTGGGTTTCTGTTATGTGAATACAACAGTCCTCTCACACACAGTGCTCTGGCCATCATTCCTGTGAAATTTAAAAGCAGAAAATTGTGAACAGAGTTCCCCAAAAGTATATCTGTATCAGAGTTCACAGTGTTCTCTGCAGTAAAATTCACATGAATTCTAAGGCCCAAGGGTTCCTGAGGCAGGAGGGAGCTGAGAGTTTCTCACTTTAAAGAAGAAAAACTTGGAAATTTGAAATGTGTTTCTGAGAAACTGGGAATGTTAGCACTCTGTTCTGTATCTGAATGTTTTCATTTACAACCAACATGTGAGTTAAAAAATCAGAGACAAACATTTCTTTCTTGCAAAGTTTATAAATCGATTATTCTGTAGGATGCTCAATATTTTACAGAGGAGAGATATGGAATGGTTGACAAATGGAAATAAAATATTTGTAAGTAAATTAGTGCCTCCTTATTCACAGGTGGTACATTCCAAGATCCCTAGTGGGTGCCTGAAACTGAAGATGGTGTTGAGCTCTATATGGACTTTTTTTTTTTTTTCTATGCATATATACTTAAAAAGTTTAATTTCTAAATTAGGCCTAGTAAAAGATTAACATCAATAACTAATAATCAACTAGAACAATACAATGATAGTCAATCTGATGACCAAGATGGCTACTGAGTGACGAAAGAGTGCGTAGCATACACAGCAGGGAGACGTTGGACAAAGGATGACTCACATTCCGGATGGGACAGAACAGGCTCATGGAAGGTTGCATCAAGCTACTCATGGTGGCATGCAATTTAAAATTTGTGAATCGTTTGTATCTGGAATTTCCCATTTAACATTTTTGAACTGCGTTGACCATGGGTAACTAAAATTGTGAAAAGTAAAACTTCAGATAAGGAGACACTAGTGTCATGATTATTCATTGGAAACCTATTTGGTACTATTTTAATAAGAAAGTTGATTTAATTAGGTGGAAAACAAGTGTTCACATGAGAAGATTATTGTAACCCCAGGCTGCGATATCTTCATATCTTTTGAGTTTACCCTTTCTTTTCTTTGGTTTTGTGTTGACTGAGTCTGTTAAGATTTTTATTTTTTAAGTGTTAATCACCTGGTCATGGAAGTCTGGAATAACATGATAAGGGCTGTTTGAACTGGGATAAAGGTAGCCTTCCATTGCCTCTTTCCTGCTCTTAGCTTTCCTGCTCTTAGATGACAATTTCTGGGACTCAAAATAGAAGTCATGTCTTTTGAATAGCCAGTACCCTGTTTTTTTATTGGCTTCAGTTGTTCCCTGGGTCAGCAGGTATCAGCTAAGAGCAGTCTGTGTGTAGGAATGAGTGAAGCTAATTAGCTCTGATGGGAATCAAATGTAGGATCTTGGCCTTATTAGCATTATCCTCTGTCCACCTGAGCAAACTGGATGTAGAGCAACAAATGAGAAGCTGGCAGATCCAGCCTTTGGCCACAGGCTTCACCAACACAGGTGTCATATTATATCTGAAAAGGAAGGAGTTGAAGTCAGTAACCTAATTCTGCCATTTCTCAGACCTGCCCACAAACTTTTGACCAGTTAGATAATACCAATAAGTTAAAGTCACTTTTAGTTGAGGATGAGTTTAACCTTTAAAGGCAATTTTTTTTTTAATGTATTTTAAGTATCGACTTTAACACTTTAGGTGTTGTGGATTGAATTGTTTTTCCCCAAAATTCTATGTTGGAATTCCAGCCCCTAGCATCTCAAAATTGGACCATATTTTGAGATTGGGCCTTTATAGTCAAAACAGGGTAATTCAAGTTTTAACTTGACTTGACTTCTAAGTACGACATGACTACCGTACTTAGAAGTTCGCACACAGCTGCTCACATTGGGAAGATGATGTGAAGAAACAGAAGACAGCCAGGGGCAAACCAAGGAGAGAGGTCTGGACCAGACTTCTCCCATATGGCCCCCAGAAGGAACCAACCCTTCAGGAAGGAACCTCAATTTTGGATCTAGCCTCCAGAACTGTGAGGTAAAACATTTCTGTTGTTTAAGCCACAGTGTGTGGTGCATTGTCATGGCAGTCCTAGCAAACTAATACAGAAAGCCAGTGTCTTAGACCTTGTGCCTCAGGATATCTCGTTCACCCTTTCTCTGCAAGGTGGTTATTACCTTCTCATCTAAAACTCGGGAGGCTTGCCTGTGGACTCACAGCTGCCTGCTGCAAGAGACTGGATCTAACCTGTGTTTGACTTCAAGTTTACTGGTTTTTACTTTTCCAAAAACAAATCCAGGAAGCTAAGGGAAATACACTATTTTCCTTAAAAAGGAAAAATATGAACATTTTCAGTGTTACACACAAAAAAATTATAAACACCCATGTGTCTACCACCTAAATTTAATAAGCGTTAACATATATTTCCTTTAGATCTTTTTCTCAAATAAATGCTTACAGATATTTCTCTTATGCTTCTGTCTGTAGATCATTGTTTTCTCCTCCATAAAGGCAAACACAGACATTAATTTGGTTTATATTCTGTTTCTATTTTAATATTTTCAGATATACATTTATCTACAAATGTGGCATTCCGTGTGTTCTTATAAAATAAAATAAATGGTATCATACGATACATATAAGTCTATAACTTTTCACCTAGCATAGTTTTGAGCCTTATCCAAGTGGACATAGATAGATCTAGCTGGCCTACTTTAACTGCTCTGTCGTATCCTGTGACATTTATTCTCTAGTAAAAATAACTCTGCACAAAGTAATGTTGCAGTGGCAATTAATTGAGCTTGTCCTTTGTGTGTGTGTGTGTGCGAGCTTTCCTTAGGTTATTATATCTAGAAACCAAACTGATGGGTTATGAGTAGGCATTTCTCCAATTTCAGTAAATATTACCAAATTGATCTGGAAGTAAGTAATGCCAAATCACACTTTCACTTGCAGTGTATAAGAACGTTTTCCCACATTTTTGGTATTGCACACTTTAGGCTTTTGATTATCTGATGTAATTTTAAAACATTTTGTATATTTTATATCTACACAAACACACACATATATATACATGTGTACACATAAATATATAGCCATAAAGCATATAACACTGCTTCCAGGTTTTAAATTTATATACTAAAGGGATATACATTACATATTATACTTGACTATTATACCATGACTTGCTTTTTTCACTCAATGTATTCATGAGATTTATTTAAATTAACATATATTGTTCCAGTTCATTTTCACTGCTATATAATCTATAAACATATTTCCATTTATGTATTTATTCTCCTCTTGATGGACACTTAGGATGTTTCTGACTTTCTAGCACATCAGTCAGCTTTGCTGTGAACATGCTTATGTATGTCTCCTTTTACCTACACGTGAAGGTTCTCTATATGCCCAGCAGGGAAATTGCTGTCATAGGATAAATATGCCTTCAGTTTTACAGATAATGCCAAATTGTTTTGAGCAGTTCTATTTTATAATCCTACCAGCAGAGGAATAAATTTGTCCTTTATATTCTTGTCAACATTGGCTGTTGCTAATGTTTTCGGCTTGTGTGTAACTCATAGGTATGAATCAATATCTCATTCTGAGTTAGTGTATGCTGCCGAACTAGTAAATAGGCAAAGCGACCCTGACTTGTAGCATTTGTCCATTTCCATTGCGTAAATCTTCCCACGTGGCCAGTTTCAAGTTACCAACACGACAGCATTAATGTGGCAATGCTGACTTGGGAAGAGGTGGGAATGATCAACTTTCCCATGCTGGTTCAACCTTGCTTACTTTGGGATGACAAATTTATGGTTAAATTTACATTTAATTAAATTTACCTTTCCCTGATTACTATTTACATTGAGCATCTTTACATATATTTTTTTCCACTATTTATATTTCTTATTCTACGAAATTCATTTCTCATTCATCTAAAATGTTTCCACTCTTGTAAATTAAATGTGTAAGTGGTTTACAGGTGTTTCAATCTGTTTCACTGGCATATTTAGTTATTTATTCATCAATGTCACACTATTTCAAGTTACAGTGATAAAAATATCTCCTTCCTCGCCTTTTCCTTCCTTGTTCTTCACCAGAATCATTTGGTACTCTTGATAGAATGGCATAGTGGCGTCAACGGCAGGGACACTGGAGGCAAACTGGGGAAGAATCTTCATTTTTTTATTACTGTTTTTCTGACCCTGGGTAAGTTTTTACTGTCTCTGTGCCTCTGTTTTCTCAGGTATAAAATGGAAATGATAGTGGAACCTATTTTATAGTTCAGGTTATTGTGGATATTAAAGAGTTGTTATTTTTAAAGTTCTTACAATGGTGCTTGATCAACAGAAAATACTAAGTATTTGCTATTATTCCATAAATACCTTCAGAATCAACCCATCAAGTTTCCTAAAACAAGATACCAGGATTTTCATTGGAATTTTACATATATATATAATTTTTTGTTTTTATTTTGTTTTTTTTGAGACAGAGTCTTGGTCTGTGGCCTAGGCTGGAGTGCAGTGGCATGATCTCCGCTCACTGCAAGCTCCACCGCCTCCTGGGTTCACGCCATTCTCCTGCCTCAGTCTCCTTAGAAGCTGGGACTACAGGCGCTCGCCACCACGCCTGGCTAATTTTTTTTTTTGTATTTTTAGTAGAGACGAGGTTTCACCATGTTCACCAGGATGGTCTCGATCTTCTGACCTCGTGATCCGCCCGCCTTGGCCTCCCAAAGTGCTGGGATTACAGGTGTGAGCCCCCGCGCCTGGCCAGAATTTTATATGTTAGCTTGGGAGACAGTCAACATCTTAATAATAGCGAGTTTTCCCTTGCATGCAAATAGTATAGTTCTACATGTATTTAAGTCCTCTTTACTTTTTTAATAGTAAAGCTTTAAAATTTTCTTCAAAAGCTTATGTAGATCTCTTGTTTTATCATGTACAAGGTACCTTTTGTTCATCATTGTGCCTTAAAATTTCAGACATTCTCTTCTATATGAGTTTTATGGTCAGTTTACATTTCAAAGAATTTGGAGGGAATTTTGATTAAACTTCATTGAATTTGTAAGCTAATTTTGGGGATACTTTTCTAATATTCCCTTTATGAACATGGTATTTTTTACTTAGAATTTTTGAAGTTCTTGATTATGTCATGCAAAACATTAGTGTTATGCTTAAGTACCTTACATTTTCTGTTGTCATTATAAATGAGATTTTTATTGCCATTACATTTTCTATTTATGATCTTGGAGAGAAATGCTGTTACTTTTTACATGTTCATTCAGTTATCTATGTAGATAGTAACATCTGCAAATAACGACAATTGTCTCTTTTTTTGTATAACTCATGTGTTATTTCTTTTATCATTTTTTTGATGAGTAGGGACTCCAAGAAAATGTTGAACTATAGGAGTGGTAGAAAGTAATTGTGGATATTTCTTTTGGTAGTACACCAAAACTAACAGTTCATGGCAAGGAAGAATCTGAAATCATATCAATAAGTTACTCTGTTAGACGTGATACCCATTGGCGTATCTTGTACCACTTTGAATAGATCTTCTTCCTCTGCCTGATTTTGTAATACTATAGCATGGAAAAAATTACATTCATTAAGATAAACACTGATCTTATCAGAACAGTCTTGAAATATTGCAAAGCTATCAAGCTCAGGGTGGTGAACACAAGTTTTCCAAAATTATGATTTTCTAATTTTCACTTGAAAAGATGAGTTTTATCATTGGCAAGAGATACTGCTTGTTATCAGTTGTTTTCCTTGAAGTAAGAAGATGTGCTACATTTATTCTTGAGAAAAATGTATGCAGAAAAACACTTTAATAGCTATAGCTTGTCCATCAGTCCTTCTTACAAGTAAACATGATGATCCATGAAAAAAACTGTTAGTTCATTGTACAATTCAAACAATTGAACAATAGCTTTTCCTTAAGGTGACTTGAGTAGTTTAGTATGCAGCAGAAAGTACTTTATTTGTATTTCCCATTTTGTCGCACTGCATACTAAAAAGACATGTATTCAAGGATTGAGATTTAATATAATTAATATCATTTCATGAAGATCATTCTTATGCAAAACTGACTTGGGAGCTGAGTTGGGGGTGGCGTGTGTTGTTTTGTGCAAGCACATGTGAAAAATGCAGAACTCAAACTCTTGCACTTTGAGACCTGACAAAACTCTGGTATGGCTTCTAGTAGCATAACACCATGTCCCTAGGATGAACCCAGTCCCCCTTAAAGTGCCTGCCTGAGAAAGTTCAATGCTGCCAGAAAAGCTTACTATTTGTTCTAGTCAGCACACATGCAGTAATAGGCCTCTGACCTCCCTTTCTTAGTTCGCTAACTAAAATGAGCTCAGGATTGTAAATACATAGTTCTTGCTGCTCACTTGGGGGCCATTCCTTTGAAATGCAGTCATCAAAAAGGATAAGGCCTCTCTCTCCCAGTCTCTGTGGGAGGATAGAAGCCTAACTTAGATAACTACCTGCTAGTAGACACAGCTGGCCTACTTACCTTCACACTGACCAACACTTTGTACTTGTTCACTTCTCTGATTCTACTGAGTCCCTGCATTCACCCCTTCCTCATTCTCCTTTTAAAATACCCAAACCATGGAATACTATGCAGCCATAAAAAAGGATGAGTTTGTGTCCTTTGTAGGGACATGGATGCAGCTGGAAACCATCATTCTTAGCAAACTATC
>NW_012123487.1:6148504-6183923 GCF_000951035.1 Colobus angolensis palliatus
TGGAGGGCAGTGGCCTGACCTCAGCTGGCTGCAACCTCTGCCTCCCGGGTTCAAGCGATTCTCCTGCCTCAGCCTCTGGAGTAGTAGCTGGGATTTTTGCAAATATGATGGGTGAGAACTACTTATGGTGTTGTTCTCATGTGTATTTGTATGACTGGTGATGCAAATTTTCATTTTATGTATTTTCTTTTTTTTTTTTTGAGACGGAGTCTCGCTCTGTCGCCCGGGCTGGAGTGCAGTGGCCTGACCATTTTATGTATTTTCTAAAGCAGTTTAATGTCATCATTATTATACCTTTTTATATTCATATTTCTTTATTTCTTCTTGTTTTATTCCGGGTGAATACTTTCGTATCTATCTTCAAATTAATTAATACTTTGGCTATATCTAGGGAATAACTTTTAAAATGTACTGAACTTTTTAATAGCTAATTTTTGATTTCCAAGAATTCTAATTGGCTCTGTTTTCTTAGCCTGTTCTTGATTCATATCTGACATCTTTGGTTTTATAATTTTAGTTTTAGTTCTTATTTTACAGATGTTATTAACTTCTTTGATGACATAAAACATTTCTTCTTTACAGTCATTTTAGCATTTCCTGATTGAATTTACTTTCCTTAGCTTTTCTGTTTTTCATATGCTTAAAATTTCAGTTGGACAATTCCTTCTCAAATTCTCTGTACTTATTCTTTCCTGTCTATAGTCCATAGACTCAGTGTCTCCTATCTGGAACCAGGCTTCATATTGATGCCTCTGCATTTGTATCCTATGGTGATAATGAAAAAAGTACCGACCCAATCATAAGCCTTTGAGCTTGGCTGGGATCCTGCTTGCCTGGCTGTTTATGCTCTCTGTAGTTCCCCTCCTGCTGCCAAGTATAGTTTCATATAAGCCAATGTCTTGGGGATTGGCACAGGTTCTCCATTAAAATATATGCATGTGTGTAGATACATATGTATATATGTGTATGTGTGTGTATATTGTATATATACTATGAACAATTCTGGAATCTGGTTGATCCAGTGGCAGTAACCTTCCCTCACCTCTGTGTCTATTATGTTGTATTACTAGCTCTTGTACATGTTTATGTATTGAAAAATATGTTAAAATTTTTAAAAGTATCTAATAGTATTTTGTGTGTGTGTGTGAGAGAGAGAGAAGGTTGCAGCATTAATTCAAGGCACCATCTTGACTGGAGGCCTTTAGGCTATTTCTATAGAAAGTTCTATTAAATAGAAATGTCAACAAAAATGGTGATACGACAGAGATAGAGGCACTGGATTAATTAGTAAAATGTTTAGAACAGAGACAATTATGCATATTGAATTCTCTGCAGCATTCACCACAATGTCTTGCACATAATAAGCACTTAGTATCCATTAGACTCTTTGCATTTGCAGATTTGACACTTGTGGTTTTGAATTTTCCCAAGTGACCTCCAGAGGGCTCTGAAACTTTACTGCTCCCAGTCTGTGCATCTCAATATGACTGTGGTTCTTCTTAATCAAGCAGTCTTTATTGTACATCACTAAGTGCTTACAACTACAATTTTTGTATGTGTATAAAATAAGAGACATGGGTTTATAAAAATTTAGCGGTAAAACTTATGGGTTGAGAAGGAAAAGGAAACAGGTGACCTTCAATAGAATGTGATTTTGGAGAAAATCAAGATCCATGCAAAATGTTCTGGAATAGCAAATTTAAGGATATATAGAGGACTCTAGAAGTATTGCTGATGAATGCCAAATGTCCACTATATATATTTGACTTAAAGTAATTTGAATTCATTTTGGAATTTGCCTATGTGATACAGTTTGAGAAACAATAAGATTTCACTGTCCTTACATTCCCAAATTATATTCATTGTCATATTTCATCTTGAGAAATTCATTACTTTGTGCCAAGTATTTCCCTTTTCCTGATGGCATATCTTAACATTTATAAGCATCTGTTGTTGTGAAGGGAGCAGGCCCATTATCATCACTTGGCAAAAGGTTTTCAGGTCCACTTACCCAACATTTATTGAACATCTTTTATGTGCCAGAGGTTCTTCTAGGTACTATGGTTAATACAAGGATGAAAATTGGCTACTTGTCTTTCAGGAGCTCAAAGTCCTGGGGAAAAATGGATAGGATGAAATATTAAAACATAATGTAATAAGTGCTGTTAAAATGTGTGTAAAAAAAGCTATCCTCTGATAGCCTATAGGAGGAAACAATAAGTGATTCCAGGAGAAAAAGGAAAATATTCAGAGAGGAGATCATGTTTGAGTCTGCAGAGTACCAGTAGGAAGAGATGGGAATGACTCTTCTCAGTGTGCTGAGGCTTTCTGAGGATGCTAAATCCAGGTCTGGAAGGTAGAAAGATGGAAGCAGAAATAGGGCTCTGGGAAAAAGGTAGGGATATCAAAGACAAAGTTTGTTTTACAAGAAAATGTTTTTTTACATGACATTAGGCCCTATTTCTAGCCTGAGTGAGACCTCAGTAATCTTTTTGTTTTTTACAGGATGCCTGGGGTAGAGTGAAGATAATGCTACTCTAGAAGCTAGGAGGTGCTTAGCTTCTAGACAAGTTCCACCATGTGTTATGTCATTCTGTGCTAGCTATGTAACCTTTTGGAGCTTCAGTTCCCCTAATAAGATAAACAATGATAACAGCTCTTTGTTACTATAGTGAGTTTATAGAATATGGAATTAAATAGCATATGTGAAAATGTTGAAATTGCAAAATGCTATACAAGTATATGATTGGGTATAAAGTGTTGTTCAGCAAGCTATTGAGTCTGACTAATGAAGGGATCACCAGAGATGATGGGTCCATGAAGGACTGGTGTGAAGCACGTGGGCTGGTAAAATAGTATAGGAGAATTCTTTCCCCTGAGTACATTTTCTGGATTGTGTTTGATCTGCTGCCAGGGTGAGCTCTCATAAACTGCATTCACAGTCATCCCACCTCTGGTTCTACTCCGAATCTGCCATTTTGCAGGTAGAGCTATGAATGGGGATATGGCCACTGGTGGAGATATGCTAATCTATATTTACAATAAAGAATCAATCTAAGGGAATGCCACTTGGCCAGGAGGATCAGGGGCATCATCTTTATACACAATGACTACTTTAGTCATGAATGAAAGTCATTTAAGCTGTTTCTTCTTTAGAAAGTACTTGTAAATTCAGCAGAAACTGGAACCTACATCTTGCATTACACTGATTTCTATATTTTGGGAGAGACAGCATTTCTACTTTTGTTTCCAGTGCATAATACAAAATTAGCTAAAGACTAATAAGCCAAAGCAGTAACCTTGAATTTTGTGAAAGTTAGGGAAAATGTAATGCCAGAAGTTATATATCTGCAACTGAAATTAGTCCCAGTGCACCCCTTCCACTCTCAGATTCTGGGCATGCCAATAAAATACCAGAAGACATGCAATACAACGAAAATTGGTTCTTTGGGTATCTGAGCGTCTTGACTTAGAAGCACTTTAACCTTGGCCTCATGCTTCCTGAGGGGCCTGTTGCTGATGCTGCTTAAATGCTGGAACTATCAAGCAGCATACAGAATTTTTCATCTGAGTGAAATTAAAAATGAACCCCTCAAAGTCCTGTTGATTCTAGACATGTTCTATATGCATTAAATTGAACCTAATGGACTGAAAAATGAACATTTCAGTGTGTATAGGTAAGACTTATTTGTGTAAGAATAAATTAGTCACATACCCTTTATCCAGCAATATATGTATTTATCTACATTGATATGTAATGCTAAAGCATTCTGTTGAATCTTTCTGAGATAATCAGTTTTCACTTAGGTTACTTAAATGTTCATCATTAATCTGTCATTAGCCTTTGACTTCTTCTCTAAATATAGGTGGACAAGACTTAACACTATTTTCACCATTGGAAACACTAAGTAAGATTCTTAGCATGAAGAGAATATAGAAGAACGTATGGCTATACACTATGTATAATCTGATCCTGGTCACAGCATGTCTTCATTTGGCTTATTTCTATCTGTTTTGGTATTATCCCAGGTCTATAGTCTGTTCTTACGCAATCTTACCTGCTTATGTTTCTGTCATCTATGTTCTTAAAACTCCTTCACTTGCATTCCTATCTTGAACTTGGCCTTGAACTTCAAACTCAAATATTCAATGGACTATTGGAGAGAGATACTTAGCTATCTTGCTGTCACTCAATGTCTAAAGCTCAACTCATCATATTCACACAAATCCAAATCTATTCTTCCCTTCTATTTCACAGCTCACTCAAGTTACACTGCTTCTTCCCTTTAATTCCTTTATTCAGCTTCCAAGTCCTCATAATTTCATTGCTTAAATTTAGCATAAAGGGTCCATTTTGTTTTGTCCCTATGAAAACCTATCTAGTGGCAGCTCTCACTATCTCTTGTTTGGAGCACAGCTACCATCTAGTCTTGCTTACATTTAGTATCACTTTCCTCAGGTACGTTTTATGGTGTAGCTAGAGCCAGAATCCTCTCTCCAAGGTGCACATTGGGCTATGCTGCTCCTTCTTTCAAAAACACTTAGTGGTTTCCTAACATCTTAGAGATGAGAATATACTTTCTTTTTTCTTTTTGAGATGGTGGCTTGGTCTGTCACCAGGCTGCAGTGCAGCGGCACGATCTTGGCTCACTGCCATCTCTGCCTCCCAGGTTCAAGCGATTCTCCTGTCTCAGCCTCCCGAGTAGCTGGGACTACAGGCAAGTGCCACCAAGCCTGGATAATTTTTGTATTTTTAGTAGAGACAGGGTTTCATCGTGTTGACCAGCATGGCCTTGATCTCTTGACCTCGTGATCTGCCTGCCTTAGCCTCTCAAAGTGCTGGGATTACAGGTGTGAGCCACTGTGCCTAGCCCGAAAGTGTAATTTCTTAACAGTGCTCCCAGGGTCCTTACTGGCTTGATGTACACCCCTCTCCCTAGGGCCATCTCTCAATCTGTCAGTACTGTGGTTGTGCATCTGAATCCCCACACATGAGATGTTGATTTATGCTGCATGTCTTCATTGGTGGCCCCTTAGCTGGATCTCTCTGCATCTGGTTAGTGCTTGTTCATCTCTTCAGGCTCAGCTGTATATCTTTTTTTCTCCAAAAAGCCCTCTCTGAAACCTAATTTGAACTAACATTCTTTTATGCTCCATCCCATCGTATGCAAACCTCCATCTGTTGAAAGTTTATTGATACTTTGTGTCTCTCCATTGGATTATCAGACTTTTGTTAAAAAGACTTTTGTATTCATCTTTGTACCCTCAACATCAATCCCAGTGCCTTACATGTGGCAAATGATTAGGAATGCTTGTTAAGTTATCTTTGGACTAAAATAACACATTCAATAGTTTTACATAAGGTTTCCTTTCCTTTGGCTGAGAGTTTCGGATAATTGGGTAGACTATAGGAAAAAACTTGAAAGAATTCTTAATTGGGGTATACTGTGGATCACTTATAGGATGAAAGATTTTAAGAGCAAGCAGTGTTAAAAAAAAAAAAGGGAACCTAAAGAAAAGATACCAAAGTGATAATGGCTACAAGTTTCTGGGAACTGGTTGCACTTGCAAGATTATAGGATTTTTGCTTTTGCACATAAAAGCATGCACTATAAGTTTGAAGTAGTAGGAATGTAAATACCTTTATTTTTAGACTGCTAATAATTTCCATCATATTAAGTAACTCATACACTCTAAAGCCCATTCCAGTTTTGAAATACTCCCACTGCCAAAAAATCTCTGAATGAAATTTTATTTGACCTTAATATAGCTGCCAGATCAGACCATCATTTGGTCATGTTGGTCATCTGCAATTGCAAAGAGTGGTCCCATCAGATGGCCATCTGCATCATCGGAGAAGAAAGCCCAAACACTTGGCGTTAACATGTTCTCTTGATCATTTTCATAAATTTCCTTATGTTCTAAGAATCTCAGAAGTAAAAATGAAGCCAACAAGTCTAATTTTCCTGAAGAAAAGGGTAGGTTCAGATAAAAACATGCAAATGTAAAGACATACAACATCTTCATTATCTCCTCTCTGCCAAATGATTCCCTCTCAGTGGATCTACTAGATGTGAGGAGAAATATGCACATTGCAAGTCTTCATAAAAATGTCAGTTTGACAGTCTATATTGATCCATTTGCCTGAGAGGGAATAATGTGCCTCTTTCTGATCAAGTGTGTTTGCTTTACTGACCTTCTATTCATTTGGTGGTCAAAATGCTGAGCAGTTGGACTTCTAATTTAAGAAAACTGTAATACATATATTCTTGGAAATGAGAAATTTTGTTTGGAAAAAGTGGATTTATTTGACACTAAAGATTCATTTATTTAGAGAAATTTACATATCCCTCCTAAAATAAGAACACCAAGAAGAAAACAAGTGAAAACGTTCAGGAGTAAAAATAATTTTGTCTTGAGGATGCCTACAGTATTTTAATTTTTTCCTTTATTCACTCATTCAATAAATATTAGTTGAACATCTGTGTGCCAGGCACACTAAGTGCCTCATCAACTGAAAGTGGGGCGGAAGGGACAGCTCTTTTATTTCATAAAAAGTTACTTATGGAATGATGAGTTTTTAAAAAGAAGTCCAGAAGGCTATGGGAGAACACCATGAGAGACCTGACCCAGTCCAGGTGTGACTCTGCTGCTCCCTAAGGTGGGAGCTGAGAAAAGAGATGGCCAGGAGGAGGAGTGGGTGGTGGGGAAGGTCAAGGTGACTCAGGATGAGATTAGGGTGCACAATTCCCACTAGGAGGAGCTGTTCTCAGGAAATGCTTCCAGAGTCCCCCTCATCTCCAATGACCCCACCCTGGTTGCCATGAGGCTTTTTCCCCTCTCTATTTCAGGTCTGATTTTTCTGAACTTGCCTGTCAGGGAGTCTTGCTTTTTTTCTAGGCCAATTGAAAGACTTTACTGAAGAGTGAAAGGAGAAAATGATAATTAACAAATTCAGCTAGAAGTGATGAAATAATACAAGGAAGGGCAAAGCCCTCTTCAAAAATGGAAACCTGGCCCCACATCTGCTTAACTTGACCTCCTGCCTAGAAGCAGCTTCCAATGGAGGAGTCTGGAAAACTCCTAAATTAATGTGTTACTAAATTGCTGGAAGAGGAAAGTGTAAGTTCAGAGATTACTCCCCATTTCTTCATATTCTCTGATCTTTGGGTGAGATTTTAGTTTGTAAAATACTAATTATACCTCACCTAGGAAATAACGCGGTATAGCTCTGTCAATGAAATCAATTTTTTTTTCCTAAAGAGAAATATGGGCAAATCTCACAAAATGTTGCACGGAAGATGCTAAGTTCAAAAGATACACACTGCATGATTCTGTTTACATAGTTTCATACCAGGCATAAGTGAGTTATGCTCCTGGAAGTTCAGCCATTCTTGGTGGGAGTAAGGGTGGCAGTAAGGGTACTACCTGGGAAACAGTACATGGGAACTTCTGAGGTGCTAGTGATATACCCTATACACCTTATGTTATAAATATACTTAGAGTATGTACACTTTTCTGTATAGTCTAAGTAAAAAGTTAAAGATGTTCATATATTCCCATGTTCATTACAACCCCATTCAGAATAGCTAAAAGTTAGAAGCAACCTAAATGTTCATTGACAGATGAGTAGATAAAGGAAAGGTGGTGTATACATATAATAGACTATTATTTGGCCATTAAGAAAGAAGGAAATTCTACAACATGAGAGCATGAATGAAAGTTGAGGACATTATGCTAGGTGAAATTAGCCAGTCACACAAAGACAAATATTGTAATATTCAAATACTGTAAGATATCTAAAATGGTCAAATTCATAGTCAAACAGCGGAATGGTTTCCGGGGTTGGATGGTGTGGTGAGGGAGAAATGAGGAGTTGTTAATTAACAGACGTAAAGTTTCAGTTAAGATGATCAAGTTCTTGGATTTGTTGTATATCATTGTACCTGTAATCAACAATACTGTATTATACACATAATTGTTTAAGAGGGTAGATCTCATATTAAATGTTCTTGTGACAATAAAATGAAAAGATGTTCACTTAGAATAAGTCCTTTATATAAAGAAGGAAAGCATTTGGCCTTAAACACATGATTCTCATGAGATCTACAGAGCCATTATAGAAGTGGACCTTTACAATGATCCAGTTTACACATAAATCAGGTCTTAAATTACTTTGGGCCAGATTATTCAGTTCAACCTCAGTTCTGGTGATGCTAAGTATGCAATTGTTCAAATTAACCAATTTTAAAAATCTAGATTTTATTGTGAACCTGAGAAGGTTAGAAAAAATATTTCCAGTTGTATTTCAATGTAAATATAATGCATTTCCAATATACTCTTATTTCTCCAGAAGACAACTAAAGAAAATAGTATAGTGCTGTATACCCAGCCTACATGCTGTGGATTTTTATGTACTGAAATATAGATTTTACAGTAAACAAAGAGTATTTTTCTGAGTTGACATCATTTCAATAGGCATATGAGTTTGATGACTAGCCTTCCATTTTCTGCAAGTGAAAATCAATAGGACGGAATATGTGGTTACAGATACATGTTCCGGTTTTACTTCTGCAAGTGCAAAGAAAGGAAATGTATCATTGCATGCTCCATTGGTATTGCGAAATATAATTCTGTGCACCTCCCCCATTTTTAAGTTACTTTATGCTTTTTCAGATGCATCATTTTACAGGTTTGCTGCTGTGAGCCTGACCTCCCTGCTCATTGGAGAACAGTTGATTCCAAGAAGGTTTTTTTAAAAAGTAAAGACCCAGTTGTGATATTCTAAAGAAGCTATTACAGGCTCCTGACTCTGGAGTCTTGGTAGCCAGTGGCCTGGCTGCTGCTGTAAGTCACTGTACTGCAGGAATGGGAGGAGAAATAGGACACTGACTCTGCTCTTATTTATGGGTGGTACCTTTTATACTATGTATATCCAAAGTGTTCCTTGCACAGTGCTCAATGACTCATGAACCAGAAGGTGCAGGTGGATATCTAAAGCAAACTCAGGCAACCAAAGTTAACATTCCTGAGAGGAGAATGCTTTTCAGGCTGAGAAACAGGCAACTGATGGTTGAGAACCTCCTGGAACTTTGTTAGGTTTTCTGGGGAAACTGAAAGCAGCCCAGTCAGTAGGATACGAGTGTGCCTTACATAAACAGAGTGGCTTGGATAATATTACCCTCCAAGTGCAGGTTAAGTGTGCAGACCTGGATACCCAGGAAAGTTATTTGCTTTATCTTATAGAAGTAGTGCTTTACAAGGCCACATCAGATAATAAACATAGCAGGTAAATGGAAGCTAAGCCCTCTTATGCAGAAATAACTGTATAATTGCAAAAAAAAAAAAAAAAACCCCGAACAAAAGCAAAAATCCCAACTATATGCTTATGTTAATATTTGAACATTTAATAAGAAATATTTTCTTTTAATACATCTATTTCACTGCCACTGCAATGATTTTAGGTTTCATGGCAGTTTGATTTTCATTCCCCTCTGTAACTTTCCTTCCCTCATATTCAGCCTCCCTCTGAAATCGATGAACCACATGAGCCACAAATGATTAGGGATGGGAAATTAAATGTATGAAGAAGCAGAACTAATAAAGTGCCTTGAGCAAGGCAAAGATGGGGTAAATTTACTGTAGGCTAAAAAGGTCTGCAATTTTTAGGTACGAAAGAGAAGAGTATACTAGGCAGATGGAAACATAGTGAATATTTGATCTTAATGACACAGCCGTCAGTCCGCCATAACGTTCATACCTTTTTACATTTCTATAGCTATATAGACCTATACTATTTACACAGATACAAATATATACACAAGTACCTCAGACATTTTTATACTTATAATTTACAAATTATGTCATATTTTTTATAGCCCATAACCTCAATTTGTCCACAAGATATTTTGTAGTATCCTTTTACTATCTGTTTGTAAAATTGTAACACAGGAAACTTCTTGGTAACTGGTTTCAAGACTGGGCTTGTGAGTTGCCAGAGCACATGGTCATCCTCATATAGCTATTTCCATAAACTTGGAAAGGGATTCTTGCTCAAAAATACATCTCTTGCTTGCTTACTGATGCTTTACCAGTGGAACAGCCTTCAGTTCTACAGTTGAGCCTGGTACCAAGTAGGCTTTCAATAGATTAGGCCAACAGAGCAACTACTATTGACAGATGGCATTACTCAAATTCTTACAGAGATACAAGGATAATTTCTGATGAAATGCAGTGTAGTGGGTACCTGAAATGGGTAGAGGGGAGGGGGTTCCACTAATCAGTAAACTGACTGCAGAAAAGAAGGGTTGTCATCAAGATGCATGATTTCTTCACAATATAGAGGTGACCCATCTTTGCTTTTCTTGGAATTAAGCCCTCTGTTTTATGAGGCATATATTTACTGATTTGAATGGATTTTATCATTAGCAAAATAGAGCAGTTACATGATCTGAGCTTTATCAGCAGAAACTCCACCTTATAAACTGCCAAAGGGCATTGATCACTTGATTCATTTTTACCCTGATCTATTTCTCTTTTAAAACTCATAAAAAATCCCATTTCCTAGAAAGCCATCTCACAGGCTCCCAGCGTACCTGTTCTTATCTAACACACAGCATTTGCCTCCCTCTCTGTTATTGTGGACGTGCCTTGTTGTGCCCCATCAGACCGTAAGCTTCTTGAGCACCGGAAAAAAAATCATTAAGTTCAACTACAGTCTAGTTTCCTAGATGGAAAGTTGTTTATTGAGTAAATCTTTTTATTAATATGACAGACAAGAGAAAACGATTTGATTGTAGGAATTGGGTTAGCTACAACACAACATGAAGCAGTGTCAGAAACTTAAGTATCTATTTTATTAACTTTAAAACCTTGAATCTATTTTTTTTCTGAATTAAGTGCTTATAGTTATTTTCTGCATTCCTGGTTCATAACATGTGCATGATGAGCTTGCAGCAGAGCTATCTCATAACAGAACCTGGATGAACTTTTGTGCAATAATCGAAAATACTGTAGAATATGGTGACTTATGAAACAAACACTAAGTCACCAGAGAAGCAGGTGGTTGAGGGGAACTATTGTCTGGAAGCTAAATAACCTGCCTGTGTGGATACCTTTCCCTTGAGATGGTGGCTACTGGAAGCCAGAGACAGACCTTTCAACAAGATTAAAGAGATGCTATTAATTGCTATCGATCATGGGTCAACAAATTAAATTGCATCTGCAACTGCATCTCTGAAAGGTCTAAAAGAGAAATGCAGTTAATGGGTCTGGCTGACCCAATGTTGTGATTAATTAAAAAGGGAATGCAACCAAAAAAAAAAAAAAAAAAAAAAAAAAAACAAAGGCAAAGAAATATATAACGGGAGAAGGGTGGACGGCCTTAAAAATCTCAAGTTGAAAGGCTTTCCCAGGACCTCAGTCGTCATTTAACTCTATATATTCTGGGGAAAAAACGAAAAACAGAGAAGGTCACAGTGAACAACTAAATACATATTTTTTTGAATTTCCGGAATTCTGGTGAGCAACAATATGAGAAACCAACATTTTGTACTTTGAAGGGACAAATGAGGAAAGAGGTGCTGGAAACTTATAAGCAGTTAGTGTCACAATATGCAGATAAATTGTTTCACTATCATGTGAGATTAATATTTGCCACATACCAGTGAAAGAATTTGGTTATTCTCGCCATTCCAAATTTGACCTCCATTTCAAAAATACCTTGAAAAAAATACGACCAGTAGTAAACATTGGCTATTCAAATTGTTTTTAGTCAAACCGAGATACAAATAGTGTTGGTAAATAGTAAGAGGGTGGGCTGTCCCGAAGACTACTTCATCTGAGGTTGACTCTGAATATCTGATATATTGCCAGCATCTTCAGCATATTGTCCTAAAATATCATGAGCCATCCCTAGGTAAAGCATCAGTTGCGTATTTTTGGTGGCGGCTTTATTGGCACAAACGTCCTAATCACCTGGGCTAGAAAATTGACTGTTTTAATTCTTGTGGTTGATCCTCCATAATGTCCTTTTGTTCCAGCTGGGCTGTTTGAGTCTTGCCACTCCCAGAACAGACCCTCATTCTTCGTCCTGGACTTTTGTGACAACCTCCCTCAGTGTCTCCACCTCTCTCTCCCTAGGCCCCAAAGCATCATTCACTCTAATCAGATTTGTTTTTAAAATACAAATATGGCCATGTCACCCTGTTATTTGATGTTGATTTATCAATAGTATCAACAAAAACCAAGTTGAATTTTCTTGATATAATCTTCCAGGTCTTAACAATTGGGTTTCCTTCCCAGACCCAATCTCCCTCTGTATGCCCCCATCTCTAGCCTTACACACTAAGCGCACCTGACTGCTTCTTACACTCCAAATACTCTATATTCTATTAATTTTTTGTTGCTCTATAATATTCTCTGAACTATCTGCCCAACTTGTATCTAACTGACAAGAACAAAATCCAATATCACCTTATCCGTGAGCTCTCCTTTCTGATAGTAGAAATCTTAATAATGATAGCTTCTTGTGCTAGGCCCTATTCTAAGCTACTTTATGGGTAGTATTCTGTTTAATACTTACAACCCTCTGATATAAAAGCTGGTTCTACCTTTTTCTAATCATGGAAGCCTGAGAAAACCAAAAAACCTTTGTGAACTTCAGTGTTGAAGTCTGCAAAATGGGATTACCAGTCCATAATTTCACGGTGGTTATGAGGATGGTTGACTAATGCATGCAAATTACTGTCTTGTGTGAAGTAACCAGTACAGTGTCTGATGCTCAGAAGGGGCTCAATAAATGGTCTCTGAACTTGATATCCAAATTCTTCTCCAACCCTGCCTACCTCACATAATTATTTAGGAGGTTTTAAAACTAAAACTTTATTCTAGAAATGTTGTTTTTTGAAAGTATCCCTACTCAAACACCAGGTTGTAATGTGAGTACTGGGATTATTGAAATTTGTGTCTGGGCTTCAAAGAACAGGAGTTCAAGATTTTAAAGAATTAAGAAAGCCATCATGTCATTACCACAACTAAAAATACTTGGAAGGTAAAGCAAATTTTGAGTTTCTAAAATTAAGTGAAAGAAATTCATTCAACTCAATCTATTTAACTCTTAACTTATGAAAGATAGTATGGTACTAGCTGTTTTGTTTCATCAAAAGAACAATATGCCTTCTGGGTGTACAAGGTTGACTAGGGAGAATCAAGTATTCATACTAGACAGTACAGTTTGAGGCTCACTGATAATGGTGTCACCCCAATTTCAGGTATAAATCCCTTATGTATTTGATAAGGTATAGGTGAGATTGCTGGCTCAGAGATAGCATTTTGTCTTTCAAAATCATAAAAATACATTTCTTTAAAAGAGTAATATTCCCAACATAAAACCTAAAGTAACAAACCCAGGACTCTGTCTCAGTTTATAGCTTTCTCCTCTAGACTTTGAGGTGTCCTCTCCACGAGACTTGAATCTGGATTGAACTGTAAGCAGTCCTGTACAATGGACATACAGAGTAGAGAATTTCTCTCTAGTTTGACATGAAAGAAAGTCTAATCTTGTTTTAAGAAAACGGTAGTGGAGCTGGGGTGTGTATTCTTGTGTGTGGGGATGCCATGCTGACGTTTTCTTAGTGGTTGCCCTTGTTTTTCTTCCTCCAACTATGCAGAAGATGATGGCAATTCATAAAATGTTGCTCAATTTTGCTCTGCATTAAGCAATTTGTTTGTCTCAAGGAGAAGAAAAATAACAATTTACTCTTAGTCCCTAAGGAAAGCTTACATACATATCAAAGGCGCTGTCTTCTGTGTTCTGGTCATCAGCAACAATTCTTGCTCCAGGGTTCTTTGACCCTTGGAGGTCAATTGGTAGAAAGCCTCTTGCCCTGCTGTTTCCCTGCTCAGTCCAGAAAGAAGTTTAACATGGAGCTTTAAGAAACACACACCCTCGAAGAACGATAAACTAAGGACTCTGTCAGAATTCATAGCTGAACTTAGGAGGCAAAACAACCACATCCAAAGTTATGGACTGTTTGAATCATGCAAACATCTCTTTCTCATATTTTAGAAAACCTAAGAAGTTTTAATAGAGATTAAATATTAAATGATACTAAGAATTAATTTTGTTAGGTTTAATAAAATAATGTGTAACAGTATGGTCTTGTAAGAAAATGTCACTTTCTTAGATGATTACTGAAAATTGTAGGGATAAAATCATATGATGCTTGATATTTGCTTAAAAAAAGAAGGGTTGGGCGCAGTGGCTCACACTTGTAATCCCGGCACATTGGGAGGCCACAGCAAGCAGATTTATTGAGCCCTTGAGATCAGCCTGGGCAACATGCAAAACCCTGTCTCTACAAAAAAATTAAGCAGGTCTGATACGTCTTTAGTCCTAGCTACTTGAGAGGCTGAGGTGGGAGGGTTATCTGAGCCAGGGAGGTCAAGGCTGCAGTGAGCTGTAATCGCACTGCTGCACTCCAGCCTGTGTGACTGAGTGAGACCCTGTCTCAAAAATAATAATAATAATAATAATAATAGTAATAATAATACAAACTCTAAGATTTCTATAGTTTGCAGTGAGCTGCGCTGTACTCCAGTCTGGGCGACAGAGCGAGCCGCCGTCTCAAACAAAAAAAAAAAAAAAAAAAAAAAAAAGACTTAAGGGGGATAAAGAATAAATGAAGTATTATATGGAGGGCATTATGTTAAGTGAAATAAGTCACACCAGAATGAAAAATACTGCATGATCTCACTTTTATATGCAAGCTTATTAGATTCTTGATTTGTAATTTAGGAATAACATTACCTCTTTAAGGGGGTTGCATGAGAATTAAGTGTGATGATACAAGTAAATTTCAAGTCATAGTCTCTGGCATATAAGTGTTAAATGAACTGTAGGTAGTAGCATTGGTTATTTAATAAACATTTGTTGGATTATTAAAAATATTCACAAAATCTTGATCACAGTTGAATCTGGGCATTGGGTAAATGGAGGTTCTTTATATTTCTTTATTTTTATATATGTTTGAAAAC
Source organism: Colobus angolensis palliatus (assembly GCF_000951035.1). Taxonomy (NCBI): domain Eukaryota; kingdom Metazoa; phylum Chordata; class Mammalia; order Primates; family Cercopithecidae; genus Colobus; species Colobus angolensis. The sequence continues at coordinate 6,163,541 of NW_012123487.1, forward strand.
TTTTATAATAAAAATTCCTGCTTTGCTACTTACTAGCCTGTGACTTTGGGCAAAGCATTTAGCCGTTTTATATTCTGGTTTCCTCAAGAACAAAGCAGAGATGACAAGAGTTCCTCTCTCATAGGTGTGCTGTATGGATTGAATACAATCCTGTGGGTCCAGAGCTTAGCACTGGGCCTGGCTCAGAGCCAGCACTCAATAATTATAGATTATCATTAGCATAGTATATGGATCTGAGGTCAGGAAAAGAATTTTACTATCGCTTACCTTCTCACTGCTGGCTTACTTGAGCCTCCTCTCGGATCCCCAAGTCAGCAATGCCTTGCATTATGAAAAATGAAAATGTGTGCAGGCAAATGCAAAAGCTAATGCTTCATTCGAATTGAATACAGCTCTAATGACACATGTACTTTCTAGACGATAGAAGTAACCAAGAAGTAGTCATTAAATAATGAGGGTAGGGAGAAGGGAGAAATGTGGGGAGGAAAATATACCACAAACAATGTTTGCTGGTTAACACACTTTATATTTAACAAAATAATTTTTTAATAATATATTCTTTTACACATGAAATATTGTTGCTAGAATCCCCTTTTTACAGTTTAGTGTTCAGGTTTTTTTTTTTCTCACTAGTTTTCAGGCACACCATTTTTCAAAGATTTTAGAAACTGAACCGTTTTTAATAGGCATCAGCTGACAAACAAGATGTTGCTCCCTTATTTTAACATAGCTGTCATTAAAGCCGAGAACCAAAGGTGGAGGAGAAATAGGAGTACAGAGGTGACAGTGTGGCTGCAAACAAAGACTTCACAAGAAACAAACAACAGATGAGACCAGAGCTCTCTTGTTCAGAGTCTGGAAAGACTTTCTCAATGACCTGGGTAGAAGGAAGTTGTAAATGTTTATCAGTTTATGAGAAATTGTCACAGTATAGGTTCATCTCTCCCTAAAGGGGGAAAAATGTCAGTGCTACAAAATCTTAAAGGAAACAGCTTGTAGTGAAACTTTGAGAAAAAGAAAATCCAACAACAACAAAACCAACAATAAAAATCTCTCTCTCTAGCTGGTTATCAGAGGCCACAGAACAGCCTGCTTTCTGCAAACTCTCTGAAGAGAGATCCTTAATGGATGTCCCATTCCATTCTAGTAAATTCTTGCTGTGACTCTCACTGTGCCAATACTTTGATGCAAAATTTCTGCACTTCAACTTCCCAGTTGCACTCTTTCTGTTTTCTAAAAAAGGACATAGTAACTCCTTAATAATAGATAAGGTACTATGCTGCATGGCTCTATTAATATTTTCTGAGTTTCAAACCTTATTCCTGTCATTTATTATTATTATTTCTTTCCAAGAGTGTGGATTTTTGAAGTTGGCAACAGGCAACCTCAGGGCAAAGAAAGCTCTATAATACATCTCTGTCTAGACACAAGCTGAAGTGTGGAATGCCTTTACTTTTGAGTGCAGACATAAATCATGCAGCATTGCTCATGAATGATTCATGACTGTCTATATGATGTATCCATGGTGGCAACTGAGAGGCACCAACCTTGCTGCAAACTGGTGTTCTAAGGGAAGGTGGCTTGATGTTCTTCCTCAGGATGGTGCCGGCATGGCTATTTGTATCATAACACAAGCACAGTGTGAGTAAAAATGTCAGGTCCAACTCGTCGGCACATTAATTTTGGAAATGACAACTCTTTCTTGATGACAGGAGATGCTTCCAGGGAGGAGAGGCTGACAATTTTAAATGAAAAACCAGTTGACAAGACTGAAAAAGTATGTTTCCTGAGGGTGGGCCTATAGCATTAGAAGCCTCACTCTCTATGGAGAAGACTGAGCCCTTGGGAATGCTGACTGTATATGTTCCAAAGGGATCAGAAGCTCACAAAAGCCACACGTGCTGCTAGAGCTTGCCCAGTGTGTTCCCCGGCAGAGACCACTATATATATACCTATTATTCTAGGCCACTGGTTCTCAACCAGGTGAAATTATGCCCCTCACTCCCACTCCTTAAGGACATTAGGCAATGTCTGGAGACATTTGGTTGTCACCCGCCGCTGGGATGTTGCTACTGGCACCTAGTGGATAGAAGCCAGAGATGCTGCCAAACATCCTAAAAACACATAGGACAGCCCCCACCAACAGATAATGATCTGGCCCCAAATGTCAATCCTACTAAGATTGAGACGCCTTGCTCTAGAATATGGCACTCCACAGGAGCTGTGGCAAAGCCCAGGTTGGGGGAGCAGAAAAAGAAAGAACATTGATAATAAAGACAACCTTAAAGTTTCTTCAAGGACCCTATCAGATCTGTGCCAGGGTTTTTAGGACAGGAGCATGGAATAAGCGACTAACTATGCCATGTGGTTTCAGAATTGTTAATTTTGCACTTGAATTGAGGTGGCATCAGATACCCTGTGTATTTTGTTTTTTCTGTTACTATACTAGCAGCATTACCAGGGCAACCTGGAGACTCTTCAAAGGTTCATTTTAATTTTTCAGTATCTAATATATACACTTTTAAAAATGTTCAACAAATGGAATTGTATTGTGCAAGACTCACTCTACCCTAATCTTTAATTTTAATCAGCACTTGAGGTGGAAAGAGTGTCCTGAATCTGTGTTTCAGACATAGGGCTGAGTGGTTGTTACTACAACATGGCAAATACAGTCCTGAACTACAAAAACTGCCAGTGTGTACTCCTGACTTTCAGCCCAATCTGAACTCAAAAGCCAGAGATGTTCAGAAGGATTTGGATTCACAGTGGGGTTTCTCACCCTGGTTCTGGTATTTGTATTGCCCGATGACAGAGTGAGTTTAGAGTGTGTTTAGTTACAAACCAAACTCAAATTTCACATCATGAAAAAGTCTGATGATTAATGCTACAATTTTAAAGATCTGTCTCTCTTTGGATTCTTTAGTTAAGCTCATGGTGTTCTTTACATAATTGATTTTGATTGGCAGTTTCAAGATTTTCCATGTGAAATGTGTGGTTTGTAAGAATTGTGAGCCCCCACGTAATGGACAAAGTACTTGTTCCCAACCCTGTCCGGCAATAGGTCCGTCTATGTGCCCACCCCCCTTTCCTTAGTCTATAGGGCATGATTCACCCTAGGGGAGCAATTGACTGGATGCTTTTGTGTCTCCCAGCTCGGGAAAGATCTTTCCCCTGACATTCCTTCACCAAACCGTTTTTGACACAACTCAAAACTTTACTGTGCAGTCAAATCTAGCCCCTTAGACTCTACAAGTGAAAAAGAAAAAAATACTACAGGAGAACAATGCCATGTACGATGTACAGAGGAGTAAAAATGAAGTAAACCAGGGGACAGTGAGCTGGTAGGTCAGAGGCATCACCAGGGAAGGAGCCTGTGCAAGGCTATTTCTTTCTTTTTGTTCCAGAAATCCGTTCGTCAAGTCACCATCAAGCATTGGTAAATACAAAAGCGATTTAGATAGCTATATACTATATATATTTTATATAGCAAGAGAGAAAGAGAGAAATTTCCTCTTAGTAAAATATTCACTTTTGTCAACCCTAGAAGGTTTTGCTGGTGACCCTGTTGGAGCTGGCAGGAGTTTGTTTTGTTTTGTGTTAAACATGTGCAGTGTTGAAGCCATAGCATCCTTTCCTAAGAACTTGTGATTGGTTGGAAGTTGGTCCTACACACTCTGCTTGCCTTGGCATTCACGTTTTGAACACTGAGCAGGCTTCCACCAGTCCCCGTTGTGACAGTGACAGATGTTACATTCGTCCACTTTCACTTCAATGCCAGCTGGAATTATTGTAGTTCCTGCAAAGCAGTTTGGACCTGGAACACACAGATACATTGATTAGTTGATTAAATCCGCAAGGCTCCCTTTCTCCCCACCATCCAAACCCAAGCCCCAAAAGCCATGAATGAGTAGGTCAGACTACTGACTTATCAAGGAATTTTCTAGCCATCTCCTTGAAATTCTGCTACCTTTTGTACACAGCTCGTATTTCCCGTTTATATCGTGAACTTAAATAAAAAGAGACAATCTTCAAAAAAAATCGTATTGTCTGCTTCTGAGGACATGCAGTTTTCTAAATTTAGGTTCTGTGGGTTAAACTCTGTTTTGTCCTCTGGGATGCAAAGGCTGCCAACGTATGCTCTGAAACACGAGGGGGTGCTGACATGGCCTGCCTCAGATGGTGGCACCCGTGGCCTGTCCTCTCCCTTCCTGTGCTGGGTTTGAGACAATAGACTCGCTCGTTCCCCAGTTTCAGTGCCTCCCCAGCGCAGTTCCTGGAATCCCCAGCTTGTTTCTTGATAACAATGAATAATTCATGACCAGATGATTTATTCATGTCCTGAACAAGCTTTGTTAGAGGTTCATTTGATTTTTATAAATGGACTTCCTTTAATCTGCTGGCTATCTCTCTCTCTCTCTTTTTTTTAAAGAATGACCCAAAATAGTGGGCTTTTGAAAGTCAGCAGGAATTTTATTTTACTTTTTGACATTCAAAAGCCTTATTGAAAATGTCTCCTCATTATAGATGAATGTTTTAAAAATTCACCCATTTCAGGTTTTAAAAAATTCTTGTCTGTCTTTCCCTCCTTTCTCTTACTTTCCCCTTATTTTCTTGCATTTTTTGACCTTCCCAATGTAGGAATACTAGTGTTCAGTGTTAGTTATCACTATAGTTCCCAAATTCAAATGGAATAAAAATTGCTTCCCAAAGTACAATGGATTATAGTAGGGTGGTACGAATTGTTCTTTCTTTGACGCAATTTGGTATTAGGTCTCTGAAGTACACATTTGGGTAAAGAGAGAGAACATTGAGTTATGTCTACCAGTGATTTATTAACCCGGCATTACTGGCCACTCACCATAACCACTACAAAGTAATAAGGCAATGCATATCAACATCAGTGCCCTACTTTCACCTTCTTACCGCCTTGATAAGCAAGACTGTCTTTACCATCAAATAAATGAAATTTGGGGCTATGTGTGGTTCCACTTCATATTTGGAGTCTCGCTTTTATAAAATTATAATTAATTATACAACATATACTTTTCAACACAAAGCTATTCAATATGTTATGGTTTTAATTGCCCATTGTTTCAGAGCTCCCAGACCTCAACAGTGCATACACTTACCGGTGGTGGAGCGCCTATGCCTTTCTTCACTCTGTAACACAAACCCTTGGCATGTGCTCAAGCATAAAGAGCTATGCAGAGCAGAAGGGAATAAGGGTCAGCTCTGACAAGTAGCTAGCAAGCTGTCGGCCTTCGCCCAGGAGGGTGCTTCTTGTTCATTTTTTGTGGTTGTTGTTTTTTGAGACGGAGTCTCACTCTGTCACCTAGGCTGGAGTGCAGTGGCACAATCTCAGCTCACTGCAACCTCTGCCTCCAGGACTCAAGCGGTTCTCCTGCCTCAGCCTCCCAAGTAGCTGGGACTACAGGCATGTGCCACCACACCTGGCTAATTTTTTATATTTTTAATAGAGACAAGGTTTCACCATGTTGGGCAGACTGGTCTTGAATTCCTGACCTCAGGTGATCCACCTACCTTGGCCTCCCAAAGTGCTGGGATTACTAGCGTTTGCCACCATGCCCAGCCTTGTTCTGACTCTATGATTCTAAGCCACTGGCCATCCTTACTGCTGATTATTTAAGGGCTACAATATTCCATAGGTCTTGGGATTTAAGTCATTGTTTGATAGATTGGACTGCCTTTGGGTCTACAGCTCCCTGAAAAAATTCAACACCAAACCATGAATTTGTTCTGGACCCAGAACTGAGGGAGTCTTCAGAGAACTTGGCAGAGAGGTTTTTCCAGAATGTAGCTCATTCTCCTAGGGCCCTTGTTGACAGACCTCTCACAGCCCAACCAGTTGTAGGTCAAACAGGGTCTTGCCAGGGCTAACCTAGCTTTAGAAATCATACTAGAGTGAACTTCCACCTGTTTGCCTGGCATCAAACTGGAGGAGGCAGTGGTTCCTCTTACCACCTGTCCCCTTGTAACCAAGTCTTTTTACCCCAATTGTGTACTTTTAACTTTTCCAGGTGGGAAAAAAAAAAATTCTGAATAATGGTTTTAAAAGAAGTCCCTGAACCAGGCAAGATATTATCCAGTAAGAGTTTTCCCAACTTCTTGAGAAGATTGGGATATTTGACAGAAGAATCTTAACTGTGTGAGCATGTGAGCATGTGTGTGTATGTGTAGAGACATGCTACTGGCTCACAGGAGGCTGGATAATATCAGTGGCACAATAAGAGAGGCAGGGAGGAATCTTTGTGAAAAGAGAGTTCTTATAAATCTCTATGCATATCCTGAAGGGATATTTGACTAGAGCTCTGGTTTTCATATCCACCCCTTTCTGCATATGCTGGTATCGAACTATGGTTAGTGTGTATTTGACTAACCTCTATACACCGTTTCTTCAGAGTCATTTAGAATTTGCTGCACTCAGCTCAAGAAATATTAATGACTGTATATTGATTGACAGCATGCAAAGAAAGATCCTTTGCACGTGCCAGGCCTAACCAAAGGCACTTCTGTAAATTATATGGTAAGCTCTCACCTCTACCTGATAGCCAGAGGTATTTTACAGAATCAAAAATTCCTGTTTGATCTCATTAGCTCTAGTAGTACAGTGATTTTTTATTAGTACCCTTCTGAGAACCTTAGGTGTAACTACAGAAGTCTCAAGTTTGCTGTTAATAGTCTTATCTGCTTAAAAGTAATTTAGATAATTGTCAAGCAGAATGGTTGGCATTATTTAAAAATGGTTCTGGTTTTAGCCCTTCTTCCTTAATAGTGGTGACAGTAAATGCAAATTTGCTTTGAGCATATGAGAGCCCACCATGAGTTCTTTACATAGCAACTCTATCCTTCTATCTATTGTCTACCTTGTATTTGGGGACTGCTTTCTTTTTGTCTTGGTAGATGTAAGGGAATACGTTTCTTACAGTGAATTCAATGGCAAAGCAACATATTTTAATGCAGAAGATTTGGAGAGACTCCAGAGGGGAACAATGAAAATGATTAAAGTGAAGGCAGGCAAATAGGACCTCTGAGAAAAGGTTAAGGGGATTGGAATTATTTAACCTAGAAAGAGAAGATGGAGGAATAACTCAATAACTCTCAAAGAATGAAGGCTTATTATGTAAAAAATGGTGACCAACTGTTCTCGCCTCCTTCTGGGGCCTAGAATAGGAGGAAATGGAGACATATTGATTCTCAATGAATTGAACACACTTACACATTATGTAAATTCTTCAGAGGACTGAGAACTGAATGTAGTAGTTGCCAACAATGTGGTGAGGTCTTCTCTTTTAGTGATCTTTAAGAATATAGGAGGTAGGCCGGTTGTGGTGGCTTACACTTGTAATCCCAGCACTTTAGGAGGCTGAGGCAGGAGGATTGCTTGAGCCCAGGAGTTTGAGACCAGCCTGGGCAACATAGTGAGACCTTATCTCTACCAAAAACAGAAAGCCAGGAGTGGTGATGTGCACCTGTTGTCCCAAATACTGGGGAGGCTGACTGGGGAGGATTGCTTGAGCCCAGGAGGTCGAGGCTGCAGTGACCTGAGGTTTTGCCAGTGCACTCCAGCCTGGGCAATAGAGGGAGCCCCTGGGGTGAGAGAGAGAGAGAGGATGAATATGAATGAAAGAGAGAATATGAATGAAAGAGAGAATGAATGAGAGAAAATATAGGTATTATCTGTCAGATATGGTTTAAGTAGTTAGATCCTTGAAGACAGGAACTGAAGGTTTGTTATTTCTTATGGTCCAGGTCTACTACTGTGTCTGACAAATATTAGGAAAGTATAAATTTGTTTAACTGAATGAAATAATATAAAGTACGTATATATTGGAAGTGAACTTAATTTCTGAACTTGCGAATCAGGCTTTATATGTCAAGCCTAGGGTTAGTATTAAATGTATAGGAGTATTTGGTAATGAAAGAAAACACATGGTGATAATGTCTTGAACATTTACTTCAGGTCAGAAATTTGTCTCATTTAATTATTACAACAAACCACATAAAAAAGTGCATGTTCTTACCTTCGGGACACTGAACCTCATAGATAAATCTCCCTGAAATCACACGTCCAGGAAGTGGCATCAGTGGGATATGAATTCAAATCTCTCTGAACTACAAGATGCTTCTCATTGCCCAGGAAAAGAGGCAGGTAGCTAGGAGTGCATTACTGTATTCCTTTGCCCAGATCCTGAGCTTCTGATCAGAATTTAGAAGTCTAGTAGGTTTTTGTGTTTGCATACTGAGACAAGAAATTTGATGTGGCCAGAAACAAGTGAGACTGGTTTTTCTACAGGTCTTTATCAGATTTACTGGTTTTATATTGTGTATTTATATAGTCTTCAGGAATCATAATTTATTTTAAAACTAAAGGAAATTTCCCATGGAGAAGATGCTTGGGCAGTTAGACTTTCCTTTTGGCAGCAGTGAATTTCTCACTGCTACCGGACGTAGACCAACCAAAAAGCGGAATGAAAGTGGCCCATAACTCAGGAGACCTGGCTCAAGTGGAGGTTCTATGACTTATCAGCTCAAGTGCTCTCTAACCCCCACAAAAATGGGGGTCTCTGTGGTCTAGTCTCAGGATTCATGTTTTTGAAAAGGTGATAAAATTGGAAACAGAATTTTTTACTGGGAGTTGGAGCTAAGAGTAAAGAGGAAAAGGTAGGAATAATCACACATGAAAACTTTTTTTTTTTTTTTTTAAATGAGACACACAAGTAATTTTCCCTGCTGGGCATGGTGGCTCACATCTGTAATCCCAGCATTTAGGGAGGTCAAGTTGGGTGGATTGCTTGGCTGGAGTTTGAGAGACTAGCCTGGGCAACATGGCAAAACCCCATCTCTATGAAAAATACAAAAAATTAGCTGGGCATGGCGGTGCACCTCTGGTAGTCCCAGCTACTTGGGAGGTTGAGGCAGAAGGATCACTTGAGCCCAGGAAGTTGAGGCTACAGTGAATTAAGATCGTGCTGCGGCATTCCAGTTTAGGTGACAAAGTGAGACCCTATCTCAAATAATAATAATAATTTTCCATATTCTTTTCTTCGCTGAGCACATATTTTGCACATCTATAAAATGAAAACTGGTTGGTAAACATTTTTCCATAGTAGGAATCATTCAAAATAAATCTTACAAGGAAGAAAAATATGAGAAATATGTAACAGCAGAGTTGTTCTGGTGATTTGGCTGTGGAGAATCCAGGGCTCTATCCTTTCAGTCGCTTTTTATTCCATCTTCTCACCTCAACCTCCTCAAGATAGACCATAAAGCACCTTCCAGTGTATCTAGTGATCAGAGAACAAGCATTTGAAGTGATCTTTTCCAGTTTCAATCATCCAGGATTCTACAAAACCAGCAGAAAATTGAAGGGTCTCTGTCGTGTTTGTGGTATTAAGAGCTGAGCACTTTTCTTTTTCCTGGTAAGCCCTGAAATTTTCCCATAAAAAGGTACATAAAAACTCGATGGAAAAGGAAGTTGATAGCTACTCTGGTTACACCTCTTCCAGTCTGTGTTTACTTATGATGTTAAGCATTAAACATCACATGATTGCATTAAGGGGAGTAAACATATAGCCTGAAATAAATACTCTAAAGGAGAGGATCACACAACTGTGGAAGGTTGTAGCCGAGAACCTGACAGACTACAGAAAGGCTGACTGTGTGTGGGGGTGCAGAGGAGGAGCCACTGAGTGGCTGTAGAAGGCTAATGGGGTTGAAGTGATGAGTGTAGCATAGCATGATGTCAGTGAAGTGGCCAGGAAAACAAGTTGGAACAGTTTTGTACTGGAGCTGGTATCTCATATTGGCTTGCAAGAGCAAACAGTTAACTCTTCAGGAATCTTATAATGTCACTGACACTTTTTTGATAGCTTGAAACTGGCCATGGTGGGTGTTTTTATGTCACCCAAATCAGAAAATGCTAAAACTAGGATTTTTCCCTCTAGCCAATTGTTAAATACTTTTGGACATATCCACTAGACTGGGGGCCTTGTTGGCCATGATAAAGCATTGGGAAGTCGCTGAAGGATTTTATGTACGGGTGTGTGTGTGTGAGTGTTACCATGAAATAGAGACATTGATTTCATTAACTGCACCATGGTTGCTATATGATTGGTCCACAGAGCACTCATGGATGAAATAGACGGGAGCTGCCTTGATGGATGCAGGGCTCTTAAGATTGCAGACAAAGACTAGAGCCCTCACAGGCCCTGGAAATGTATGATGGTAATGAAAATACATTCCTTTCTCCTTTGCTTTGAGGCCTTGGGAGTATCTGCTGAAATGCTGGAGTAATATCAAATTAGTGTCAGCAATTAGCACATTGGCTTGAATTAGTTTATGAGATTATCCTTTATAAAAAGTGAAGTCCTAAGGGAAAAGCCCCTAGAAAATGTGCAATTTGATCCTGGGGGAGGGAGAAGAAAAGGGCTGGAGGATGGAGGTAATTTCTAGGAGGACAACACAGTTGGGGTCCCTTAGGAGACCAGGGTCACATGCAATAGGATTAAGGTACCAGGTTGTTGGGAGAAGAGGAGGATCCTATCTATTAAGCAACAAAACCAACCCTGGATAATTTAAGCAGAAAATACACTTATTAAAGGAAGTTGTAGCCAGAGAATATTCAGAATAGCCAAGACAGCCAAGCCTGGAGGCAACATAATCACCTGTTGTGAAAGGGACCCCATGGGAAGTAATCAAATCATGGGAATGGGTCTCTCCTGTGCTGTTCTTGTAATAGCAAATAAGTCTCATGGGATCTCATGGTTTTGTAAAAGGGAGTTCCCCTACACAAGCTCTCTTGCCTGCTGCCATGTAAAACGTGACTTTGCTTGTCTTTCACCTTCTGCCATCATTGTGAGGCCTCCCCAGCCATGTGGAACTGTGTATCCATTAAACCTCTTTCCTTTATACATTACCCAGTCTCAGGTATGTCTTTATTAGTAGTGTGAGAACAGACTAATATATAATAATATAAACATTAATTCCAAACAAGACTTCTGGAAGCAGCAGTGATGCAGCAATGAATAAGAGTTTTTGTCTTCAGGGAGTTGACATTTAAATGGGTCATTAAATGGGGTAAATCAGGCAAAATGCACAAAAACAAATAAACAGGACCATTTCAAGTCACGGAGGAGATAAAAATGACACATAGTCAAGGTCCTGGATCCAGAGTGGGAAACTAATATTTATAGAACATATTCACTATATTGCTAAAAAGTGGTTATCATGATCTCATTTCACAGGTGAGGAAAGTAAAGCTTAGAGAAATTAAGGTACTTGTTAAAGGGCAGAGAACTAAACAATAAGAGGGCTTAAATTTCAGCCCTCATACTCTGTTTCCCAGGTAGAGTACTCGAGAGAATTTCTTTATATGCTGATATTTACTTCATAACCATATATTTTCCTATTCCTGACTCCCCAGTTTTCTCTTGTAGGAAGCTCATACAAAATCCAGACCTAATTGATCACATGCAATTTGGGTAACATTTTGAAGATTCTTTTCAAGAGCTTTTTATACATGGCCTTATTTTCTCCTCAGAGTATTATTTTTTCTGTTTTACAGGTGGGATAATAAAACATAGAAATGTCAAGTGACTTTCTCAAAGTCACACAGTAAGTGCCTGGGGTGGGAGACAGCACCATTTTTTTTCTGTGCTCCATCCCAGAAGTCCATCTTTTTGTGAGTTAGAACTACTTTTCATTTCCTCCAAGTTTTGATAGCAGCTGGGATGATGCTGCTGTAGTAGAGGTAAAAGGCTACGATGTTTTAATTCTATCTGTGTGTGTGTGTGTGTGTGTGTGTGTGTGTGTATGTATGTGTGTGTGTATAAAGGGGTGAATGGATGATAGGAAGGGAAAGTCCGGCTTCAAAATTCCCATGTGGGGCAGAGAAAAAGCCTCTCGAGTAGCTCTATTCAACCTCTTCTCAAAACTGCAAAGCAGGATTTGCTCCTGTGAAGCACATATGGCCAGGAAGGCAATGTGGTTCTAGTGATTATCTTGGAAGGCAGCCAGGTTGTTACAGAGATCTGATCTTTCAGTACTAGATACCCTGCTCTGTTGTTTGTCGATCCAGATCGTTTTTAAAGCTGAGACTCCTGCTTCCCAGAGACTAGGAAAGCCAGGCTGGTCAGGACCACTTTCTTGATCTTTTATGATTTTAAGTTAGTGTGGTGTCCCTGAAAATTCTCCTTGGGAACAACTTCATATTGCCTAATTCTCCTTTTTTGAGTATAGCAATTTTTGGCCTTGATTTGAAAATTTATTATTGACACGTAGTGTCTTCTAGAAATTGGTTGTAAATGATCTTTCTGCTGCATAAATGAGGCAGGTTCCTATTGTGTAAAGCCATAAACATTCTATATTTATTTGGCAGAGCATCTAAATCATTGTTTCAGCAAATAGTAGGATTGCAAGCTTTAGTCTGTGGTTAAATTGAGTTGGATTATGCCCTTTCTCTTCACTGATTTAATTCTTCTCTGCTTCATGCAGTCTGATAGATGCTATTGTGCTCTGACAAATCAAATAGGATATCTGATCAGGTGTAGCCATTTTCAACTATTAAAATATTAGAAAAAAATGTTTCTAAAAACCAGTCATTAGAGCTGATTGCAGTTAAAATTGTACTAAGTGCCTTAAACCTTCTAGTATCACGCTCCGATGCCCTTTTGGTGCCTGGGAAGAGAGGAGTGATGAGATTGCAATTTCTGGAGGGAGCTTCCAGAGCAAAGAATAGAGGGCCTCTACCTGCTTTTAGTCATTCATCCCTGTATTACTTCCAAACCCTTTTTATTAGACCTAAAACAAAAAGCTTCCTTAGATTAAGGTGGCAAGATTCAGGAAATACTGTTTTCTCTAAGGCTGCCTTAAAGGTGCCTGTTAATCATTTTATTTGAAAATTCAATATTGCTGAACTCCCACACGAATTTCAGTCTGAGAGCTCCAAAGAGTTTTCTGGCCCTTAAGTATGTAAGATTTATAGCCTGGTGTTCCAATTAAGTAAAATGCAAGGGCTGGAGTGAAGAGAAGAGGAAGGACGCGGTCAAGCTACACAATAGAAGTAAAGGTTGGCTGCTCTTCTTCTAATTTCAGGAAAATTCGCAGGCTCTGAGAACCTGTAGTTTGGGTCCTATGTTTGCCAGCTGTAGCTGTCTAGTCTCACCTTCAGGAGGATGTTTGTGGTCAGAAAATGGTTTGATTTGCTGTGGTCTACAACATTTAATCTGCTTAGTTTTTGTTTTGAATGATGGAATAATCTCTCAGCCAAACTTTCCAAGCCGAAACAAGACTAATCCCGCCTTGTTAGATCTTTTAATGATTTTCAAATCATTGTCCTATTTCTTCTTGGCAATCCTAAAAGTAGGTTGTGTCATTACTGTAACACCCATTTTACAGCTGGGAACACTGTGGTTCAAAGAGATAGGAGTAAAGGGATACAATTAGGACCCTGGAGCCAGGCTGTCCACGTTTCAGTTCTGCTCCTACCATTTACTGGCTGCATGAACCCAATGTCAGCAGCCAAAAAGTGGGAATAATAATAAAGTGATCAGAGAACCTACTTTACAGTTTCCTTCCTTTTTGAAGGAACAAATGAATTCACATATGTAAAGCACTTAGAACGGTTCCTGTCACATAGCAAGGCACAAAAAATGTTAAGTTGCTGCTATTATGATTCTACTTATTGTTATTACCTGAGTTACAGTCTGTACTACTTTATGGAATCCAGGTCCTTTGATTTCTAATGTTTATTAAACATTTTTTTTAAGATGTCAGTGAAGAAATGAATCTTCATGTCACCAATAGCTTTTGCAAAGTGAGAGGGCATATAGCAGTGAAATCTTTTCTATGTGGATTTTCTTCAGGCTGTGTACAAGAAGCAGGACGAATGAAAATGTCTGAATAGATAGCACATCATTAGGTAGGGTCAGGGGAGGTACATTGGTCTGTTTCAGTTGTTGACTGAGGAGGGAGTCATTAGGAAAATGAAAATGGTTTGCTGTGATTGCTAATGGAAGTGCTGTCATTGGTTGAAAATAAAGGGCCCAGATATGATGGGAGAAAGTCTAAGTTAAGGGATAACGATATCGCAAGAACAGAAAACCAAACACCGCATGTTCTTATTCATAGGTGGGAATTGAACAATGAGATCACTTGGACACAGGAAGGGGAACATCACACATCGGGGCCTACTGTGGGAGGGGCGAGGAGGGAGGGATAGCATTAGATATACCTAATGTAAATGGCAAGTTAATGGGTGCAGCACACCAACATGGCACATGTATACATATGTAACAAACCTGCACATTGTGCACATGTACCCTAGAACTTAAAGTATAACAAAAACAAAACAAAGAGGTTGCAAGCTAAATAAAAGAGTAGGCAAAGATATTTATCTAAATATCTATCTTTCCATCTATTTATGTAGAGTGGTTTTGCAGGTTTTTTCCTCAGTGCTAAAAAAAACTGAGATAAAATGTGAACGCCTGCCAGTCACAGAAATATTGAATTATGGTACCCTTCTCCACGGACTCTTCTGCAGTCATCACAAAGAATGAAATAAAACTTCCTGCTGACTTGCAGGGATTTCCATGAGTTATTGTTGAATAAGAAAGTGATTATGCAGATAAATGGGTATAATAGGATCCTATTTTAGTAAAACAAATGTAGACAAACTTTGATGCATGTTTGTATAGGATTATATGATGATGGAGGGAAAATAAAGAAGCATGAATACAATGTTGGTAACACTGTCTTGCTAGGGAAAGGGGCTACTGATGAGGGAGATGTGTAGGATAAAGGGGCAGGATAAAAAGCAAGTTAAAAACTGCACCAAAATAGGGCGTCATAACATATATTTGGTTCTGCGCATAAAAATAAATTCTGATATTGGCATGCGTTTTTAAATCAAAGCATACATTTAATGTTGTAGTGCTTCCTTTCTTTCCTTACAATGTATTATTAAAATGATAATGTATTTGGCAACCAGGCACATCTTAGAAGGGGAAATGTGATGAAAGGCACAGGAAAGGGCAGGCCAAACAGAGGCTTCAATACTCCCCATTTCTTTGACAATAAATTTCTAGTGCTGTGCTGCCTATTCAGTAGCCACTACCATGCGTGGCTATGGAGAATTTGAAATGTGGCCTGTCTAAGCTGAGATGTGCTGGGAATATAAAAATAGACATCAATTTTTGTACCAGTACCATGCTGTTCTGGTTGCTGTAGCCTTGTAGTATGGTTTGAAGTCCAGTAGTGTGATGCCTCCAGCTTTGTTCTTTTTGTTTTGGATTACCTTTCCTATACAAGCTCTGTTATGATTCCATATGAATTTTAAAATAGTTTCTTCTAATTCTATGAAGCATGTTAATGATTGTTTAATGGGCATAGCATTGAATCTATAGATTACTTTGGGCAGTATGGACATTTCACAATATTGATTCTTCCTATCCATGGTCATGGAATGTTTCTTCATTTGTTCACATCCTCTCTGATTTCTCTGAGCAGTATTTTGTAGTCCTCCTTGAAGAGATCCTTCACTTTCCTTGTTAGCTGTATTTCTAGGTATTTTATTCTCTTTGTAGCAATTGTTAATGGGAGTTCATTCATGATTTGACTCTTTGCTTGTCTGTTGTATAAGAGTGGTGGGAGAGGGCATCCTTGTCTTGTACTGGTTTTTAAGGGGAGTGCTTCCAGCTTTTGCCCATTTAGTATAATGTTGGCTATGGGCTTGTCATAAATGGCTTTTATTGTTTTAAGGTATGTTCCTTCAATACCTAGTTTATTGAGATTTTTAACATGGAGGGATGTTAATGGAACAGAATAGAGAACTCAGAAATAACACTGCACATTTATAACCACCTAATCTTTTACAAGCCTTACAAAAACAAGTAATGGGGAAAGGATTCCCTATTTAATAAATGGTGCTGAAAGAATTGGCTAGCCATATGCAGAAAATTGAAACTGGACCCCTTCTTTACACCTATAGAAAAATTAACTCAAGATGGATTAAACACTTAAATGTAAAACCCCAAACCATAAAAATCCTAGAAGAAAATCTAGGCTATACCATTCAGGAAGTAGGCATAGGCAAAGATTTCATGACAAAATAATCGAAAGCAATTGCAACAAAAGCCAAAATTGACAAATAGGATCTAATTAAACTAAAGAGCTTCTGTACAGCGAAATAAACTATCAACAGAGTAAACAGGCAACCTACAGAGTGGAAGAAAATTTTTGCAATCTACTCATTGGACAAAGGTCTAATATTCAGAATCTACAAGGAACTTAAATTCACCAGAAAAACCAACCCTCTTAAAAAGTGGGCAAAGGACATGAACAGACGCTTCTCAAAAGACGATACGCATATGATCAACAAACATATTTTAAAAAAGCTCAACATCACGGATAGTTAAAGAAATGCAAGTCAAAACCGCAATGAGATACCAACCATCTCATGCCAGTCAGAATGGCAATTATTAAAAAGTCATTTATTAAAAAGGCAATTATTAAAAAGATGCTGGCGAGACAGGAACACTTTTACTTCTGTTGGTGGAAATGTAAATTAGTTTGACCACTGTGGAAGACGGTGTGCTGATTCCTCAAAGATTTAGAACCAGAAATACCATTTGGCCCAGCAATCCCATTACTGGGTATATACCCAAAGGAATATAAATCATTATATTACAAAGATACATGCATGTGTATGTTCATTGCAGCACTATTCACGATAGCAAAGATAGGGAATCAGTCTAAATGCCCATCAATGATAGACTGGATAAAGAAAATGTGGTACGTATACACCATGGAATACTATGCAGTCATTAAATGGAATGACATCATGTCTTTTGCAGGGACATGGATGGAGCTGGAAGCCATTATCCTCAGCAAACTAACACAGGAACAGAAAATCAAACACCACATGTTCTTACTTACAAGTGGGAGCTGAACGATGAGAACACATGGACACAAGGAAGGGAACAACACACACTGGGGCCTGTTGGGAGGTGTCGCTGGGGGAGGGAGAGCATCAGAAAAAATAACTAATGAATGCTGGGCTTAATACCCAGGTGATGGGTTGATAGGTGCAGCAAATCATTATGGCATATGTTTACCTTTGTAACAAACCTGCACATTCTGCCTGTACATGTACCCCAGACCTTTACAAACTAAAAAAAATCAGATTTCAAAGACTTAGTGCGTCTTTGAACATAAGACAAAAACAATGTAAAATAGCTCATTAATTTTTTTATATATAAATTACATGTTGAAAATATTTTGGATATATTAAGTTTAGATATATACATTAAATTATATATATGAAAAATTATATATATAAAATTATACATACACACATACACACAGTTTTTTTTGAGATAGGGTATTACTTTGGTTGCCCAGGCTGAAGTGCTATGGTATGATCTTGGCTTCCTGCAGCCTTGATCTCCCAGGCTCAGGTGATCCTCCCACTTCAGCCGCCTGAGTAGCTGGGACTCTAGGCATGTGTCACCACACCTAGCTATTTTTTGTATTTTTAGTAGAGACAAGATTTCACCATGTTAACTCAGGCAACATGAACTCCTGGATTCAAGCAATTGGCCTGTCTTAGCCTCCCAAAGTGCTGAAATTATAGGCATGAACTACCACGCCTGCCCAAATGTGTTCTTAAAATTATTCTTTTCTCTTTATTTTTACTTTTTTTAAAAATGTGGCTACTAGATACAAAAAATTACATGTGTGGCTCACATAGTATTTCTACCAAATAGCACCAGCCTAGAAGAGTTATGGAAGGATGAGATGACAGGTGGCCAAGAGGAAACTGATTTTTATCTAATTTGGCAGGGAGGAATGCTAGGTGTAATGAACAAGGGCATCTCTTTACGATAGGAGTTTTCAAAGTGTGGGCACTCGATCAACTGCATCCATATCAGTGGGGATATCTTTGAAGGGCAAATTCTCCAGCCCCATCAGACACCTAATGAATCAGCAACACTGGGTATAGGGCCCAGCAGTCTGCGTTTTAACAAACATTCCAGATAAATCTGACGCAGGCTAAAGTTTGAGAACCATTGCTTTAGAATAAGGCAGTGCTTGGATGAAAACTGTAACATCAGGAACCAGGAAGAGAACGTAGTCTGTGTTTTGGAAGAAGCTTCAAAATAGATGGAGCTTATCCAAAAGGCAATGAATTCACCGTGCTACAAGAATATAGGCTTTTAGCAAAGGGTCATTTCTGAGGAGAAATTCTGAGCAAGTAAATGGTGGTTAAATGGTTCAATTACTTTCAAGTCTCAGCATCAGCCTTTGAGCTGTCATTATTGTGTTTCTTTGATAAGTGTGATTTTAGCCTACATGACAGCTTGAGAATGAAGGAGACATGTGTGACACTTGGCATTTGGAACCATTTTAGGTGCTTTAATGACCTCACTTACTGAAAAACAAGCCAGTTATCACTGGACAGAAAATAGTGTATATTTATCTTTGGGATTGAAACAGGTTAAAAAAGATAGTGTTACTCAGTTTTGTCTAACTTTCATATAAAACATAAAATTTCTTTAAACAACACACCTTCTACTTCTGATGATTAATTTAGTATCATCTATGAAAACTGCCTAGTTCCTTGATGAAAAAATTTGAAACCTATTTTTACTTCATGAAAATGATATGCTTGATGTGCGTAACACACCAGAATGGAAGTCATGTTCTCACTCAGGGAAAGGGACATGGGACATGGAGTATACTTGTCAACAAAGTGGAACATTACTACAGACAGACACGCTCACCCACCCACATACCACAATGAGGCAGAAAACTTCCTGCTTTTATTCTCTGTGTTCAAAGACACAAAATGCCTTACAACTAAAAAAAGATGAGTATGTTATTTCATTATTGGAACATACTACCAAAGATGCCCCGCTAACATTTCCATGGTTTTTATAGTAACACACTATTACACATGCCATGGGTAAATTAAGCAACAGTGGCATTTTCTTTAATGCATAAGCTAACTGGCTGTAGATAGTTAATAACTATCAAACAGAAATAATAAGATCAGTATAAATAAGAGTCCACAAACTGTATAATGAGGCTAGTTTGTTTTAAATCATAATACAATGATAATTTAGAACTCCATAAGCAAATATTAACTACCCACTATGTACCAATCATTGTTTCAGGCACTGGAAATATAATTTCAACAAGACAAACATACTTCTTTCTTGTATGGATGTGGTATAAGTAGATATTGAAAATTAGGCTGGGCTCAGTGGCTCACGCCTATAATCTCAGCACTTTGGGAGGCTGAGGTTGGAGGATGGCTTGAGGCCAGGAATTCAAGACAAGCCTGGGAAACATACTAGACCTCGTCTCTATAATTTTTTTTTAAAATTAGCTGGGCATACAGCTGTTGTTTTAACTACTTGAGATGCTGAGATGAGAGGATGACCAATGACATAACCAATTTACTTTTTACATAGTTTACACTGTAAAACCACATTAAAGCATGTGGATAATGAGTTGATGCAGAGGCAGGGGCTGTGTTGCTAGAAGTAAAATAATTGAGTCAATTTTTTCACTAGTCCAGACAAAGATAATGGTGGGTGGTGGCCATGAAGAAGGGAGAGAAGTGAGTGGGTGTGAGCAATAGTTAGGCAATAGAGTCAGCATGATTCTCTCATGTTGGTGGTAGATTGAGTGTGTGGAATAAGGTAGAAGATGCCCCTCAAGTTTCTAATTTGAGCAAGTGTATGGAATGCTGGAGAAGGGGCAGGATTTGGAGAAAAGGGAATGAGGTCAATATTAGAAAGTCTGAATTGATACACACATGAATCATCTAAGCAGAGATGAATAGGGGAATAGAATTGACTGAGCTGGGCATAGAGAGGTGGAACCCCTGGCAAATGAATGGTAATTGAAGCCAGGGGAGTGAATGAGAATTTGATGTCCTGCAAGAAGAAAGAGGGCCTAGGACGACATGGTCATTTAAGGGAAGACAGATGAGATGGAGCCACCTAAGATGACAAAAAGGATTTCAAAAAGGAAGGAAAAAAATAGCAATACATGATAGCAGAGAAGCAAAGGAAAGGAAAGGTTTCTGGCAGGAGTGTGACGGCAGTGTCAAGTGCAGCTGAGATGGGCGTGGAGATAAGGCAGAGACAAGCTCCTTGGTGACCTTGCTTGACAAGCACAATGTCTGCGGAGTGGTGAAGGCAAAGGCCAGGCTGGGGAAGACTGAGAAATGGATGGGAAGTAAAAGCTGCAGAAATGAAAGGAGTGCAGTCAGTAGCTGTAAGAGACAGTGCGGAGGGAGGATAGTTAAAATGAGAGAGAAATATCTTTAAATGCTGGTTTCCCGCAAACTGTTATC
>NW_012123487.1:6184156-6231264 GCF_000951035.1 Colobus angolensis palliatus
TCTCGGCCTCCCAAAGTGCTGGGATTACAGGCTTGCGCCACCGCCCCCGGCCTAGCTTGATTTTCATTCTCTCTCCTACCACCCTGTGAAGAGGTGCCTTCTGCGATGATTGTGAGAAACAATCTGGTGGGAGAGAGAGGTTGAATGTAAAAGAGAATGGGTAGGGAGACTAAAGTATCTGAGAAAGCAGAAAGGCATGAAATTCTGTGTTCTTAGATGGAACGTGGGGGCCCTCTTCTATAGTAATAGGCACTAAGAGCTGAAATAATTTCTGTCTGATAATTTCTATTTTCTCTGAGCAGTAGGAGGGGCCCTAATCTGCTAAGGGTGAAGAAAAGATGAAAAAAGGAAGTGGTTGAGACAGTCATTGAGGAGAATAAAAAGTCTACTGCCTGGGGACGCATAATACCATTGTTTGAGTAGGGTTGACAGTCCCATGAAGAAGACTACTACTATAATTTGTAGTGGTATCAATTTGGTGGCTAGTGTGGTCTTTCCCATCAGATCTCAGCAATATTGTGGAGGCGCATCTGATACGGTTTGGCTGTGTCCCTACCCAAATCTCATCTTGAATTGTAGCTCCCATGATTCCCATGTGTTATGGTAGGGACCCGATGGGAGATAATTGAATCATGGGGGTGGTTTCCCGCAAACTGTTATCGTAGTAGTGAATAAGTCTCACGAGATTTGATGGCTTTTGTAAGGGGAAACCCCTTTAGCTTGGTTTTCATTCTCTCTCCTGCCACCCTGTGAAGAGGTGCCTTCTGCCATGATTGTGAGGTCTCCCCAGCCATGTGGAACTGACTCCATCAAACCTTATTTTTCTTTATAAATTACACAGTCTCAGGCATGTCTTTACCAGCAGCATGTAAACGGATGAATACAGCGTCTGAGGCAAATAGTCATTATTTAATATCAGTGTGACCTCAGGCATGTCACTTATGCCCTCTGTCTCCTCCACCCTGCACTGTTTCCTCATCTGTGAACTGGGAACAGTAAGAAGACTCCCTGCTCCTG
This sequence comes from Colobus angolensis palliatus, assembly GCF_000951035.1. Lineage (NCBI taxonomy): Eukaryota > Metazoa > Chordata > Mammalia > Primates > Cercopithecidae > Colobus > Colobus angolensis. The sequence continues at coordinate 6,185,174 of NW_012123487.1, forward strand.
TAGGGTTGCTGTAGTTACTAAAGAGTCAGTACACATAATGTGCTGAGGATAGTCAGCACGTAGTGTGCACTGCAACTGTTAGCTATAATTTAGGCTTGAGGTTTTGGCAGGCATTTGGGATGCTAGGAGGAAAGGAGTGGAAGATATTATTAACAAGAGAGTGGTTGAAATGATAGATTAAGGGGTTACACTGGAGGAATAGGGAAGTGAGGAAGTTGATTTTAGAAATCACTAGATTATTTTGTATTCACTGGAAGTCCTCCTGGTATGGATTCCTGGCCTCAGATTGTAGTATGCTGGATTTGTTGACAGAATTAGAGTGTGTATAAAAAATGAACAACATTACCAAGCTCTGTTACCTTAGCTCCTACTCTTCTTTGGCTGTGGCACCCAACACATAAGGAATTTACATCAAAAGATACTATATTGTAGGGTATTTTTTTGGGTGGGAGTAACTCTAGCTTGAAGTAGTTCCTGTGTGTGACCCTTCATGTTTCTAAATTCCCATGAAATAGGCAAGTTCTCAAAAAGAGAAATTATAAGAAACAATATTAAGGGAATCCCTCAAGTTAAGGCAATTTTGCTTTAAGGCTATAAATTTGACAACTGTGTTTTTCTCCTTGAGGTCCGCAATGTAATTTAGGCCAGAAAAACAATCAGTTTGACCCAAGCTTAAATTGCTGCAGAATAAACAACCTCCAAAACAAAACTTTATTTATTTTTTGAGATGGAGTCTTGCTCTGTCATCTAGGCTGGAGGGCAGTGGCATGATCTCCACTCACTGCAACCTCCACCTCCCAAGCTCGAGTGATTCTCCTGCCTCGGCCTCTTGAGTAGCTGGGATTACAGGCACACGCCACCATGCTGGGCTAATTTATTTGTATTTTTAGTAGTGGAGGAACTCTGCATTGTTGATGTGCTGAGACTTGATGTGCTCATCTGAGTGTGCTGATGAACACACTTGGGGGGCTCTTTTGTCTCAGAGAGTACATTTTTGTAATCATTGAGATTATAGATTGGGACCTTTGCCTTTTACCGTAAACATAAATGGGCTTTAGACAACATTTATTTCAAAGTAGGAGAATGATTGAGATTTTCTATGATGAGAATATTACTGAATATTTCTGAAAAGCCCATTGAGCTTTCTGAAAATAAGAAAACAGTTCATACACTAATGAGCAAATAAATAAAGTACAATTATTAGACTAGGGGATGGCCTCCAGGGAGTTTAGAAATCTTAGTTTTTATTCTTGCCTGTGTGAATAACTTTTACTTGAATTTAGAGGAAACATTTAGAAGTGAGGATGGTAGAGACAAGAGAGATCAGGAGAAATACTGCCACTCTTAGCTCAAATATATCCCCAAACCTGTTCTCTTCCCAGAAATTGCCAATGGACAGATGTCAACTATTAAGAATAGTTAATTATTCATTTATTCAAAAACATGTATTAATGGCTTCATATGTGCCAGAGATAGCAAAATACTGGAAATAAAGTGATTAAGAAGATGTATTTCCAGCTCTCAATGGCCTTTATTGATGAAAAAGAATCAAACTCTAAAATATTCAAAGGAATTTTTTCTGACCCAAGTGTGAGTGACCAAGGCCCCAGGCACAGTCTCAAGAGGTCCTGAGAACACATGCCCAAGGTGGTTGGATTACAGCTTGATTTTATACATATTAGAGGGATAGAAGTTACAAGCAGACATCAATACATAGAAGGTGTACATTTGTTCGGCGGCAATGGCAGGACCACTTGAAGTCGGGGAGGGAGCTTCCAGGTCATACGTGGATTCAAAGATTTTCTGATGGCAATTGGTAGAAAGGGTTACACTCTTCCTGAATAGTTAAAATCAGCAGAAAGAAATGTTTGTAGTTAAGATGGGGGCAGGGGTTGTGGAAGTTCTTGTTATGTAGCTAAAACTTCTAGGCTTCAGAAAATATATGGTAAATGTCTTTTATCAGACATGTGCCAAACTTAGTTAAATGTGTCAAACTTAGTTAAATCTTTCCTGGATCAGGAAAAGACCAGGAAAGGGAAGAGGATTCTTTAGAGAATGTAGATTTTCCCCACAAGAGACAATTTTGCAGGGCCATTTCAAAGTATGTCAATGAAATATATTTTAAGGTAAAATACTGTTTCTTTCAGGGCCTGCTATCTGTCATATCATACTATTCTAGAGTAAGGCTGGAATTTGGTATCTTATTGCTACAAAGAGTCTGTTTTGTCAGTCTTAAGATCTCTCTTTTAATGTGAGTGCTTGTCAGTTGTGCCTAAATTTTTGTTTTGTTTTGTTTGTTTTGTTTTGAGACGGAGTTTTGCTATTGTTGCACAGGCTGGAGTGCAATGGCACCATCTCGGCTCACTGCAACCTCTGCCTCCTGGGTTCAAGTAATTCTCCTGCCTCAGCCTCCCGAGTAGCTGGGATTACAGGCATGCACTATCACGCCTGGCTAATTTTGTATTTTTAGTAGAGACAGGGTTTCTCCATGTTAGTCAGGCTGGGATTACAAGCAAGGCACGTCTGCCCCCCAACCCCCAAACCCCCCACCTTTCTCATCATGGCCTGAACTAGTTTTTCAGGCTTACTTTGGAATATTCTTGGCTGAGAAGGGGGTTCATTCAGTCAATTGAGGGGCTTAGAATTTTATTTTTGGTTGATACCTTACACTGTAACAAACAGTGAGGCAAATACAAAGTTAGAAATAGGATGTTACAGAAGAATGTAAATGCGACTTACTTGAACTGAGGAAGAGGTAGGCTTCCTAGAGGATATAAAGACTGGAGTCTTGTGGGTTGAAAAGGAACTATTTTGGTGAAGAATCAGGATGGTAGTGGTGGGTGTAGAAAGAGTCCAAGATGAGTTAGTGGCCTGGGCAAAGATGGGCTTGTGGTCTATTGGAGGGATAAATGTGAGCAATTCTATGTAGCTGGGATCTTAAGGTGCCAGCGGGAGTCTTGGGAATTGAGGCTGGAGGAAAAGAAGATGCTGTGGCCAGGTTCTACAGACCTTGTGTACCATACTGAGTAGAAGGGATCTTACTATGAAAGCACGGAGGAGACGCTGCAGAATTTTTGTATCATGTTTACGCTGTAAACCGAAAATAAAATTCTAAGCCCCTCAGCCAACTAATGGACCTTACCCTTGGCCAAGGGCATTCCAAAGTTAACCTGAAAAACTAGTTCAGGCCATGAAGGGAAGTGGGGTGTCTAGACATGCCTCATTTTACTTTCCTACCTTTTGGAATCCAGGCACAGCTGACCAGCATTAACATCAATATAGAGACATTAAGACTGAATAAAACAGGTTCTTTAAGTCTAATTTTAAAAAAACAATTACAATCTATTCTCTCTGAAGCCTGCCACCTGGAGGCTTCATCTGTATGATAAAACCTTGGTCTCCATAACCCCTTATCTTAACCCAGACACTCAAGGTCTTTAGATAAGAACTCTTTCAACCAATTGCCAATCAGAAAATCTTTGAATCTGCCTATGACCAGGAAGCCCCGTCTTCCAGTTGTCCCACCTTTCTGGACGGAACCCCTGTACATCTTACATGTGTTGATTAAAATCTTGTGCATCCCCAAATTGCATAAAACTGAGCTGCTGCCTGACCATTTTGGGCACATAATCCCCTGGGACTGTGTCACAGGCCATGAGTCACTCATATTTGGCTCAGAATAAATCTCTTCAAATACCTTACAGTGTTGGACTGTTACTGTCAACAATGCTTTAGCCAGATCACTCCTGTTGCTCTGTGGGGTGGGGGTGGAAGGCACCCAGACTAGAGGGAGCAAGAGCAGCAGCTGCTTTTGGAAAGGGATGGGGAAGGACCACATTGAACTAGTGGCAGTAGGAGTGGAGAAGAGGGGATGGGCTGGGGAGACACTGAAGGCAGTAGAATTGATAGAATGTGGATACATAAGAGTTATGGAAGAGGAAGGAAATAAAATGGTGCCCATGTTTTTTGCTTATGTACTCAGTAGCAGGTGATATCTTTTGAGAAGAGAAATATAAAAGAGGCAAGTTTAGGAGAAAAGCCTAGAGTTTAGTTATAGAGATAGTACATTTTAAATGTCTCTGGCTTACAAGTGGAAAGCTTAAATTAAGTAGTCGAATATGAGGGTTGAGATCTCAAGGGAAATATTTGCTCTTGCGGCTTCATTTTAGAAGTCTTCAAGAGAAATACGGTGATTGAATTCATGAAAGTGGATTCTTATGAAGAGAGAGAATATAAAATAGGAAGATGACTAAGGAAGGAATCCCAAGGAACTAACATTTAAGTCATGAGTAGAGAAATAGAACCCTGGGAAGGAAGCTGTGAATTAATGGTTACAGAAATAGGAGTAGGACGATAGAATAGAACTCAGTGAAGAAGAAGCTTGTAAGGTTTTAATAAGGTGTCCAATGCTACTAGAATGTTGAATAGACCAAAGTTTGAAAGCATCCATTGAGTTTATCATCCAGCAGGTCCTGAATGGCACTGTGAGAGTAATTCCTATGTCATTGTGGGGATAAAATTGGTCCTCTATTGTTTTAAAAGTGAGATTTGGGGGAAAAAAAAGCATGTCGATTACACATTCAGGAAGGCTCATTTTGAAGAGAAGGTGAGATGCAGGGCTAAGTAAGCAGAGGGAGGACTTACTGGTTTGGAATTTATTCATTCAGTCAACTTTTGAGGCCTGTTATTCTTTAAAGATCAGGGACATGTGTTTATCAATATGCTGAAAGGAAAAAGCTAGTAGTGAGGAAAGGTTACAAGTTTGGAAAAGAAGTTCTGAGTGTTTATGTAGAAAATGAGTTCCAGGAATTGCGAATCACAGTGAAGTTGATCTCTGGACGAGCAGCAGTGGCCTTCCAAGGGAGCTTGTTAGAAATGAGCAACATCAGGCCTTAAACACTAAACCACAATATGTTTTTCAATAGGAAGAACAATTATTTTGCAATGTGAAGATAAGGGTGGGGACAGGTAAGTTTCTTGATGTTGGCAATGAAGGAGTTAAAATGATGCTGTTTCGTTTTGCTGTGAAGGAAAGGCATAGTCTACTGGGGATGAGTACATGCAGTTAGAGTCAGCTCTTGAGGTCTGCATAGGTATCACTGACAGCTTGACTGGGAGAAATACCCTGGCCTCTACTGTGGTATGAAGAGGAATATTTGTGTGGGTGTCTCTCAACAGCCAAAGGCTGGTATTGGAGGAGGCAGACATTTAGATTGATGCAGGTTTGGCATTTTGCTAAGCAAGTGGGAATTATCAAGAAAGAGGGTGAATTAATGAACTGCAGGTTTTAAGTTGGAAAGAGAAGTCAATAAAAATCACTAAGAACTGATAGATTGGAATGAAATGGGAGTCAATCATAGTCATTAACAGAAATGAGAAATATTACACTGCCAGCAACAGTGAATGCTTGTCCAAAAAGAGCTATTATTTCTCCATGAGTAATTTTTTGTTTGTATGTTTTACAAATAATTTGTCTGAAGCATTCACTATTTTCTTCCTTCCCCTAGTCGCCTATTATAAAATCTGAGACTGCTCCAGGCACTGAAACTGCCCACCAACAGAGTGCCTGTGGTACTAAATCTACTACAGTTCAAGGTCCTTAAAATAAGAATAAGATTTGTAAAATTTGACTGAGACCTTTAAAATATCAGAACTATATTCTTTCCTGTCTTGAATGTCCTTTATATTTTCTTCCTATTTGCAGAATGTATACTTGCAGCAAGTTATGAATGCTACACTGATTCTCCCCTGAAAAATATTCTTTCTCTAACCTTCGAACCTCAAAGCACTTAGTTCTTCCCTTATGATACCATGTAACTATCTTTTTCTTTTAAAACATAGTTCAACATAGTTTTACATAGTTTTACAGTTCCAAGAGACTGTAAAATCTTGAATAGAAGGAGCTGTTTTGCTAATTTTTGTTGCAGTGCTAGGCAAAGAGGCAGTTGTGTAGCTGAGTCATAGGGTTCATAAATGGAACTTCTAAGAAGCCCAGAAAGAGAGAGTGCTTTTAAAGAGAGGGCTGGTGAAGATTACAAAAGGTCTTTTGTAGCAAAATTAGATGTTTAAATGTTAACCTCTAAGGAATGGGGAGCCACTGAAAAGTTTGAGGTAGGGAAGTGACATGATACTAACATTTCTAAAGGTGCACTCTGTTCAAAATATGGACTGAAAAAATGAGCAGGATCAAAGACCAGGATGTGAGTTACAAAGCTATTGTGATTGTCCAGGCAAGAGATAAGAGTCTGAAATAAGGCATATATTTATATGTAAACAGGAAAAAAGTCTTCAGTTAGTACATTGTAGGATTTAATGACATTGGATATAGAAAATGAGGCAGGGGAAGACACTTCTAGCTCATTCCTAGTTTCTGAACTGGATTGACAGGTAATGTCACTCACTGAATCAGAGAAGACAAAACAGGTTCAAGGAAGAGGAAGTGGAAAGAGATGATATGTGGCAGGTGGGGAGTGATGCGTTCAATTTTAGACATTTAAAAATATTTGATTTTTGGTAATAAGTGTTGGCTGGATACATTAAAAAATAAACGAATAAATAAATAATAAATGAATATTGAGACTGTTTTGAACTTTAAGAAAGAGGCAAGGTTGAAATGGAAACATATTATTAAGAATGTTTATATTTCTTGTCCCCAAGTGGAACTGATTAACCACTCCTACGGCTGAGTCTGTTGTATGGAAGCAAAACGTGGTTGAAATTCCACTGACCTTTAGAATATACCCACGTTTTCATACGATGTTCATTTTCATTCCAAATGGCACAGCACAGCCCTCGGGATTGTTCTTTCTGGAGCATTTGAGCAATATAGAGAATTTGTGCAGCAGTTGCATTTCACATGCGGGTTTCTAAGCCAACTTGATTCTAAACACTGCGTTAGCCACTTTTAAAATATTTGCATATCTGGATTTGTCTCTTCTTTGTACCAGTAAGTTTGCAGAGTGATCCTGAAAGATGTTAGAAGGTAAAATCTTTGATCCAGCTCAGTGTTTATCTCTGAGCCTTAGCAGAGGCACCTAGATAAGGCAATGAAAGGGCATCAAGGCTGTTATGTTTAGGAACAAGAAAGCTGATCCAAGAACTATATCTTATAATTCTACCCAGATCTCAGTCTTTGATAACATAAATATATGCCTAGGCCAACTTTTTTTGTTTTGTTTCATTTTGTTTTGAGATGGAGTCTTGCTCTGTCACCAGGCTGGAGTGCAGTGGCATGGTCTCGGCTCACTGCAGTCTCTGCCTCCCGGGTTCAACTGATTCTCCTGCCTCAACCTCCTGAGTAGCTGGGATTACAGATACATACCACCATGCCCAGCTAATTTTTGTACTTTCAGTAGAGATGGGGTTTCCCCATGATGGCCAGGCTGGTCTAGAACTCCCGACCTCATGATTCGCCCGTCTTGGCCTCCCAAAGTGCTGGGATTACAGGTGTGAGCCACCGCGCCTGGCCTAGGTCAACTTTTTAATATGGTCTGTTTGCAGTAGCATAAGTTAATGTTGTCCTGATTGTTTCTTTTCATCTGTGATTCTCTGGTGCTTTAGAGAAGGAAATAATGTCCTAAATTGATGAAGTTGCTATATTTGTGTCCCCTTTGGTATACATACCTTTGGTAGGCTGAGAAATGGCCTCCTGAGGATGCCCACATCCTAATCCCCAGAGCCTGCAAATATGTCACCTTACGTGGTAAAAGCGAGTGTGCTGACACAATTAAGTGAAGAATTTTGAGATGGAGAAATTAGCATAAATTATCCAGATGGTCCATTGTAATTACAAGGGTCTAATAAGAGGAGCACAGGAAAATCAGAGGAAGTGTGGGGAATAAAGCAAGGAGCTGGAGGGATGAGACATGCAGTAATGCAGGTGGTCTCCAGGAGTTAGAAGATGCAAAAACAGATTTCTTGGAGTCTCCAGAACAAATGCAGCAGTCTTGCCAACTGCTTGGTTTCAGACTTCTGATCCGCAGAATTGTACAAGAATAAATGTGTTTTCTTTTAAGTGATTAAGTTTGTGGTAAGTTGTTACAGAAGCGATAAGAAGGTAACTACCCCTTGAATCAACATGTGGATAATGCTGAAGCAGGAAGGATCAGTCTAGATGTAAAGTGGAATTTCCCGAATAATTTTAAAGGAGCTTCAAACTGTGTATTGACTACAAATGATGCTATTAGTGCTCTTAAAAAGAATCTCTGGAAGGCAAAGAGCTTGGCTTAGCCTAAACATGAGTTAAAATAGTTGGCCACCATGAACAAGCTATTATCACAGCAGCCCCTTGACAGATTGTCTGTTAACAACTTGGTTGGATTTGACTAAAGCATTTGTGGTCTACCTTCAGCTACTTTATGTATACTAAAACATCAAGGATGCTTCCATGCTCTCAGAATGGTACCTCTAATCCACTGGACTTGGTTGAGTTCCCTGCTTAGCTTTCAATTTGTAAGCAGTGTTTTAGAGTATTTATATCATGCAGGGAAAACATGAACATTTATTTATGAATTGTAAGTCCTGGCTTGCACTGTTTATTTTCAGAAATCAAAAGTACATCATCTCTGCCAACATGCATTTTTTTTAAATGCCCACGCAGATCCCAGAGAATATTGGCACAAAAATTTAAAAAATTGTGTAAGTGTTTTAAGCCTGTAAATTGCAAGCCTTGTGTTGTCAAGCAGTGATGGAATACCCATAATACAGGAGAGATGTTGAGCCACGTGGCTCAGAAGTAACAAGTAGTACACTAGCAATTGCTTTGGTAGCGTACCACTGGCAAAGAGCCTCAGAGAAGAAAGCGTCCATGAGTCATACGATTTTTGGAGGTTTAATGACAACCCTAGAATTACATTGGCATTAGCCTCCAAATTGAGAAGACACTTGAAGAAGGCAGAATTCACATTAGCTTGCATGACTCAGTGTGCAACCGAAATCATGAAAGCATCTGGAAGAATAAAAACTCTAATGTGTACAGTTACAGGCAAACCTTCATGTATCTGTGGACTCAGTCAACGAGCTCTGCTTGGTGCCTATGGCATACTATTCACTGTGCTTCTTCAGGACAAAATGGTTTCTCCAACTATTAGTATGAGAGAAAAATCACGCTAAGAACTGGTAAAGTCATTGCAAGGCTGTTTGTTTTCCACCAAAACCCAGTTACTTATGTGCTTTTCCTTATTTGATTCCCATGGAATCTCTGTAACTTCATGTGTCTATTACATTGCAAGCACATAAAACACTTCTATTGTTGAATCCTGTCACTGGGGGAGAAAGCTAGATAGAATTTAACTGAGTTTTGCTCTATAATGATATTGAGTCAGTGTTACTCCCTTGATCTACTCAGTAACTTCCATGTTGATGCTAGTCTTTATCATTAAATTAATTGTTGCATCTATTTTTAAGGAGCACCTACAGAGACACCAATAACACAGATGTCAATAATCACAGACCACATGGTAGAAAGTGTTTACATATCTTCTACCCTTTCAGCCCTAGTACATTTTACCTTGCACTGGGTTATATGTCGAACTTTCTCCCTCCTGCTCCAGGTTATAGGAATCTAGATCTAGATGTTTTGTTCTACACTGGCTGTTCTCCCTTAATCATACTTACTTAAGTTCTAGGGTTGATTCAAGGATTCCAGGGGGATGTAAACTCAAAAGTTTGAGGATGGAACCCCAAGTATTCTATTTGTTTTCCTAAAATTTCCTCAATCTTCCAGTTTACCTCTGCATATATGTTAGCATTCAAGGGGGTCTTCAGATCCTGATTTTAAAAATGCCACTAGCTGGAGCTGACCATTTTCTTTTTAGGGCCTTCCTTGTACTTTGCTCTGTCTCCCTAAAGAATCGGACATAGAAGGCATTTATGGACACATCTATTTCCACACTGGTCTTTGACCACCACAAAGACACTTAACACATGGCATAGAAGGAGTCAGTAAGTGTAGCATGTATTTCAACAATACTGCTGAAAGTAGGTTTTGTCTTTGGTATTAAAATTAGGGTATCATCCTTCTTGGGGTTTCCTCTGTGACACTCGACTTTGACATACAATCACTTTAACATGCCAACTCTACCAGTGAAAACTCCTTTCATTTTGCTCATGTCACTTGTACGGCTTATAATATTCAGTGTTCTTGGTATTTGCTAAAAATGATTTTCTATAAAAACTGGAGCTTCAGGGATGGAAGACTGCCTTTCACTTCAAATATGCAAACATTATAACAGAAATCATATGACAAGGTTTCTGGGTACCTGAACAATACATGTGTTTTCTGTCATTGTTAAAAATCTGCTATTTACAATAATTTGCCCGGTTTGTGTGTGAACATTACACTTCATTTTTATGAAACTAACAATCTCTGGCAATGAGGACAACTGCTGCATTGAAGCGCAATATTACTCCTACTCTGGCCATTTCTAGGGTAAAAAAGTACTTTTGCATGCTTTCCACTAGAACGTTATTGAGAAGGGAAGGAAAACATTAGAATTCAGGAGAATCGAGGAGAAGCTAAAAGAGACAGCAGACAAGATCTAGGGAGCATTTGGCTGGAAGAAAATGAACACAATGAGCATATGGAAATCAAACTGAAGTTTTGTGCATCTTGTCAGCTATGTGCCAAAAGCTGCAGCAATTCCTTCACACTGCTTAGTAAATGGGCCTGACCATGAGAGAAAATGAAAGATTCAGTACTGTGAGGAAGCTCTCTAGACTGTTTTAGGGCCAGTTAATGTCCTAGATCTAAGCTAAGGGTTTCCTCCCATCCCTTGTTTATACAAATTCCCTCCACCCCCTCAACCCCAACCATGCTGATATTTATGTTCTGGCATGTGATACCAAATCAAATCCAAAGTTAGCTCGCATGGCTGGAGATGGAGGTGATAGGAAGGTGGATACAGAAATGCCTTTTAGAAATGGAATAAATTATAGATGGTGAACATCCCTAGTATTCTAGCATGTATGTGCTAGATCTAGTGTGTAAAATTTGAACTAGTTGATGCTGAATGATTAAATGGTTTTATGGATTTTTTTTTTTTTCCTTTACAGTGTGGGAATGAGAAAGATCAGGCATGTTCTCAAATGGTAGAGTGAGGACCCGTGGGATATTATGGTTGCCTCTGTGGCCAGAATGTTGGAACAAAGTCACCAAGAATGTCTATGAAATTTCTTGATTTCCCCAATAAGTCCCACTGAGAAAGTTTTTTGAAGCTCTGTTTTCAATGTGGTTGAAATTGACAGATACTCTGTAAAATGGCCACAGAGATAATTCTTTTTCAGAAGAGATATCAATGCTTTTCCTTAGGTTTCTGCCAGCTCTGGAACTTCAGAAACATCACATTATGTTGTATTTTGAAATATTTTGTGTCACATAAGATGCCGTTTACTTTGTTTGAACTTAACATCGCTGTCACAGATACTTGAACAAAATGACTGTCTTGCTTAAAACATTCTCTTTACAAAGAACATGTGTTACTCTCATATTTGGCTAAAAATATTTGTGTCATGAATCCAAACAGCAACAGCCATGTGTAATTCTATATTTTCTAGAGCAGTTTGTTTAGGGCTGATATTCAGTGTATTGGCAAAGATAGTACTTAAAGATGAACAGTGAATAACAACGGCCTTTAAAGGGAGTGTGCACGCGGATGTAACACATGTCAGTGCTCCTAAAGTACCTTGTAGATATTTTTTCTATTTTAATATCTCTCTATTTGCAAAAATACTTTTATCCACTTTGACTGTATTACTACTTTGCTCTTTTATAATCCTTCGAAGTTTTATATGCATCATATTGCTTTTCATGGTAGTTTTCCTATAATTGCTAGTGGATGCATATAGCAATGAATTTCTGGAGATTGAGATTTTAGACCCTGCTTTCCAAAGTCACCTAGAAGACTTTGTAGTTCAAGTGGTACAGAATATGTGAAAGATCAGGATAATTGGGAAACAACATACCATAGTAAATTTGGGGCCTTTGATTCAAATATTCGTTTTTGTACTTACTAGCTACATAGTAAGTTACTTTGCCAAGTTACTTAACTTCTCTATGCTGTAGTTTTTTTCATCTGCAAAATGGGACAATAATAGCATCTACCTTGTAGGGTTGCTACGAGTGTAGCACACCCTAGAGCATAATAGAAGAGATCACTCCATTAACCTTTTGTAATCATCTCAGCAAATTTGCAATAAACATAGTAGTGTCCCCTATTATAGGAAACAAATTGGAACTCAGGGAAAGAGACTTTCCCAAGGCTCATTTCAAAATCTATGTGCCATTCACCATTATTCAATCACTTTTTTGGTTACCAAGTCTTGGCTGGAGACTCTCCACCCTATAATGAGACTGGCGTCCTGTATCAGGGAGTAACAAGTGTACCAGTTCTTAGGCTGCAACGTTTTGGGAAGGACAATCAGGACTATGGGGTAGGTTCCTGAAAGACCTCCAGGCCTAAGGAATTTCCAAGTCATAGAAGGGCTAAAGAGACAGGTTGTGTTGACCAGTTTGGGTCAGCAGCTCCAACTTGTTACTTACCACTGGCTGGCTTACTACTTTCTTGAAGGCTTTACAAGTCACATCTTCTCACAGCACTTGGTTCTAGCTAAACAAATGAATCAGCAGCTCTGAGGATACAACTCTATTAAAACAGGGCTCTCTAACCTGTACCTGTACAGATAAATGCCCAGAGAATTGAGAATGCTAGGAATATGGCAAGGCAATCCATTCCTGGAGTCACCCCCTTTCCCCTCTTGACAAACACAGAGCAAATAACCTGGAATCAGAAGCCACAGATTCTAGTTTTGGGTCTGTGTCTTATTAGGCATGCGATCTTTCTGAATCTTAATTCCTCATTTTTAGGCAGAGATAGCCACACTATTTCCATGTTTTTGTCCCCATAGGGTTGCAGGATAGCCAAATACAGTTGTAAGAGAGAAAACATTCCTGTAACTTGCAGAGCACTATGGTATCCTTCTGATCTTCATCGACATGATATTGGCAAGTAAACATGCTTCTGGGTACATCATAAAGGCTTTAGGTTTTTGCTTACCTGGTGACAAAGTGAAAGTGAAGCCATTTGGCAGATCTGGGCAAAAGCCAGAAATTTAAAATGCCCTGTAGGAGCCACTTAGCACTTTAGAATCAGCCAAACCATTTTGGCTTTGAGAGGGCGTACAGGATGCTATTTGGAATTCCCTTGTTTATTCAATTAAGCTGAGGGACCTTGCCAGCCATCTTCATTTTCCTCTCTTAGTCTTTTTTTTTCTTTCTCTTCCTTTCTTTGGTCAGCATATTCAGCTAGAGGATGACTAATCTATAAATTTTCTTGGAGCAAATACCACATGGCTTGTTCTTCTGGAATGTGCTCTATATAAAAGAATACTTTTCATTGACTATTACATTTGATAACCATCTTCAAACCCTGTTTATGAAATATGAATACAAAAACTTGATGATATTGATTAGATTATCTTGGTTGGCTTTCAAAACAAATTGCAAAATAGAATTAGCTTTTCCCTATAGTTCCTATCCAGTTGAATTGCATTCATATGAAACTGATGTTACTATACATAAGTTTTACATGATTAAACCAAATATATTTTAAGATAAACACTCTATGGAGAATTGAGAGGCCTCAAACATGAATTAAAGGTTGGCTAGGTTGAAAGTTACATTTGAACATGTGTTAATGAAACCATCTCTATTCAACTTAAGAATTCTTGGGGGGGGGGGAAGCAGGGTGTACCAATGGGAGGTTAGTACTCAAACTTAGAAGTCAACTTTTCATATTGACCTAAAAGAGATGCTGTCATTAGGTTGCTATTGCCACTGAGTATCTGCCAGAGAAATCCATGCAAACTGAATGTTACATTCCTTAAGGTGTGAGTAATTCTATGAGCAGGATTAAGATTTTTTAATGAGAACTATCAGAAACTTGCAGGGAAAAGGCATTAGTGTGATACAGTGACAATCTAATACAGAGGAGGTGTGCAATAAATGTTTGCTGAACGAATGAACCCGAATTTAGCTCATCATTTCTAAACTGTGCACAAGTTTCAGTAATGTGGAGGTTTATATAAATATGTCTTGGATGAAAGTGTGTGAAAATTGTACAGCCATTAGCTTTAACCACCCCTGGGATAAATTTATCCTTAGAGTAGGAAAGGCAGAGAGAGTGTGAAGGTTGAAAGATTGGAAAGGGCATAGGAGAGGTGTACCAGTGGGATAATAAGATGCAGGGAGCTTGTTTTGACCGCTGCCTGCAGCAATTTTCACTTGCCTAGGGCACCCCTGTCACTGCGTGGTGGACAGTAGCTAAAATAGGAACTCTGTCGGCCTTGGCAGCTGTAACACCAGCATCTGCATCTTGCATTAACTGCACATTTATGAACGATGTCAGGGTCGATCTGAGCCAGGCAGCAGCAGGAGAAGTTTTCAGTCACTTCAACTTTGCTCCCACCTTGGTGTTAGGACCATCAAAGTCTTGTCAGCAGCAATGATTGCTCACTGATGCTGCAAGCGTGGAAGACAGAAAGGCAATTGGCAATCTCAGTCCCCAGACAGGCAGAACAGCTGGTATCAGGCACCTGAGAGGGAATGCAATCCTGGTAGGTTTTGGAGGTGTTTATGTCATCTTCCAAGCTGTCTGAGAGCTTGGTGGGTTGTGTATACGTGATCAGATGCAAATAGTCCCCAGTGAGCATAACTTGTTTTCCCAAAATTTTACTGCACTGCACACAAGGACAAACTGAAGGAACTCTGTTAATAATCTAGTACTGAGAGCCTCCTAAAATAAGAGGAAGCCATTACAGCCAGGCAGACTGTCATCAGCATTATATTCACTCAGGGAGCCAGTGCTGTCCCATAATGAATGACCTCATCCACCTGAGCAAAAATAAACAACAGCAGCTCTTCAGCAGCTGAACTTCCCTTCTGGAGGCTGTTTATTATTCTGAATTAGAGTCAACAGTTTTACCTCAGGAAAAAAAAAAAAAAAGAATAAACAGTGTTTACTCTTCCCCAGAACTCTAATGCTATCTAAAATTCACCTAGAATGTATGTTTTAATGACTTAGATTAAAATCTCCAGGTTACTAGTGTAAATGCATTCTCTGATTACTACCAAATAAATAACTAAAAACTCTACGACTGTGTATGTGCTAGTTGTCAGGCACAGAGCTGAGTCTTGTACATGCTAATTGTCTTAGTCCCAGTTTTAGAGATGGGAAAACCAGTTTGTTGGGGTTGAGTGATTGCGCAAGGCCCTACCTAACGTGGCAGAGCGAGAATGCAAAATGAAAACTACCCTAGCCCAAACTCAAGTCTTCATCACACTTCATTCTGCCGTTTTCATCCACACACTACCCAAACAATTGTTTCCAGGCTTCCATGACCAGTTTTAAGTTCGTTCCATCATTTCTTTGACAAATGTTTGAGTTCCTATTCTACGCCCAGAAGCATGCTAATCAATGACACAAGACTGCGTGGAGCAATGAGGCAGCTCTAATGGCAATGGGATTAGGAGTCCACAGATTAGCAGAAAAGGACATATGTCTAGTGGTTCAGTCCAATGTAGGAATAGTTAAATGTCACTCAGATAATAAAGAAGTCAGACTTTTTTTTTTTTTTCTGTTTTGATGGTACCAAGACTAAAAACAAAAGGAGACAATTAAAAGGGATGAAGAATAAACTATATAAAAAGCCCAATGATCCTGACTGGGGATAGCTGAATAGAGGACATGGTGCTCTTCATTGCAGCCCAGATAATCATCTCTTACAGCACCCTACCATTTTGTGCCAAAGTTATCTCTGGAGTTGGTATAAGCAAAACACCCTGCATATTATTAGCCAAAGAACCAGTCTTTCATGGTCGTATCCTTTCCAAGTATTAATATTTAACTAGCATGTCTCAAGAAAAAAAGTGCACCTGGGCTGGGAGAAGAAAAGCTAAATGTAGAGATATTAAAGGGCTAAATTAAGTACAATAAATGGAGATTAACTGGCTGCTTTGCATGTGTTGCCTGAAGAAGAGCTTTGGTCTGACTCTGTCACTGATGAAAGAGAGAACATTTTGACACTCTTAAGGGCATATATTACCATGAAATCTGTCCCAAGTCCCTTTTGTCTTGCTTTTCAATGTATTGTTTACAGATGTTAGGCATTTTAATAGAAAAGCTGTCTGCTATTTACCACACATTTCTCAGAGAACAAATTAATTTCTCTGGGATTCCTCTAATTCAGATGAGGTCTGCATTCTTCTCATGTAAATCTTAGTAAGAATGCGCTGTTCATTAGCATTGAACAACATGGAACTTTGGAAATAAAAGCCTTCCATCCTGGTGCAGGAGATGTTGGTTATAGGCAAGAGTTAAAGATATCAACTCTTTGGTATATAACCACCATATGCAAGGAGAAACCACATCTAATGGAAAAGCTAGTGTTTTGTTTTCAAGCAACATTGCACAGTGGCTCACAGAAGGGCATGGGCATCATATTTGCCTGGGTCTAGTTCTTACTTTGGAATTTGCTATCTGCAGAACCTTGCCTATGTTGCCTAACTCTTCTGAGCTTCAGTGTCCTCACTTGTCAAATGGGGTGCTCTGTTGGTAGGTTATTTTGAAGTTTAAGAAAGATTAATGCACATAAAGATTCCAGAAAATACTCGATAAAAGTTAAATTTTTTTTTTTTTTTTGAGACGGAGTCTTGCTCTGTCACCCGGGCTGGAGTGCAGTGGCCGGATCTCACCTCACTGCAAGCTCCGCCTCCCGGGTTCACGCCATTCTCCTGCCTCAGCCTCCCAAGTGGCTTGGATTACAGGCGCCCGCCACCTCGCCCGGCTAGTTTTCTTTTTGTATTTTTTAGTAGAGACGGGGTTTCACCGTGTTCACCAGGATGGTCTCGATCTCCTGACCTCGTGATCCGCCCGTCTCGGCCTCCCAAAGTGCTGGGATTACAGGCTTGAGCCACCGCGCCCGGCCAAAGTTAAATATTTTTTAACGGTGTTATCTATTATCTTCTTTCTGAGGATTTCATTTAAAACTCAGTTTTCCAATACAAAGGGCTTATGTAGGGACTGAGAACTTAGCACATGTAAGTTCTATTCAATAACCATTAGAAATTATTCACCATCTTACATGGGCCTCTCACCAAAAAGATATTAACACTTTCAGGATGATAATCAATTCCAACTAGGTTTTCTTGGGAAGGAGGTGGTAGGTTCATCAATTTTTTATGTTGTTCCTTTAGCTAATGTGTCTGATGTTTTTAAGTTTTCTGTGATTTTTACCAACACAAAATACACCCAAACCAGCCCCATGCAGCGTTAAAAATATATTCAAGATTAAAATTATTCTTTACTTTAAAAATTATTTTAGTGGTAAAAGTTAAACTGCTTTAAATTGTTTAATACAATGTATTTTCCAATATCAGTGATGCTTGTGAGCTGTAATTCATTTTAAAGGAAGATAAAACAGTCTGTTCCAGGAAAGTTAGTGTCTTTGTTGAAATATTAGCTGTAAAAAGTTTATGCAATCTAATTACAAGTTGCCTATCAGTAAGAAGCAGCACATGAAGAGAAAACAATACAAATGAAAATCTCAGCTTGGATTAACTACTATACAAGGCCAGGTTAATGTCATTTTTCACTAACAAAGTTTGTGGATAAGTATGGAAATTTTAGCTTCTCAGTTTAAGGGTTCAGAATAAGTAGTCATACAGTAAACAGACCCAAAAGGTCTCTTTTATTCCCGTTTATTTTTTTCCAAATTAATACAAGGTACACACAGGATTTTAGCTAGCAGTGATCACTGTACGGACAGTCAACTAATCACATCATTTATTTTGCATTTGCATTTTGATTGTGGCAAATTTTGGAAAAGGAATGAAATTGTGAAAAGTGTTATCAAAGTAATTTTATAAACTTTTCTGTGATTGAATTGAACATGTTTAGGGAATAAATTGTTTCCCTTGATGCCAATTGGGTTATGCTTTGTTGCTCCTCTGAGTTGATTTACATCTCCTTTGCAATGTTATCAAGTATCTGTTATCATTCTTAATCAAGCGCAGTAGTCTCCAAACAAATCAGAGGCAGTGTGGCATCCAAGGAGAGCACCATCACATTGCCTTTTAAAAATGTAATTGATTATATAGTTGCTTAATTTTATGAGGCAGCATTGCAGCAAGTATCGCTGGATGTTAAGCCAGATACCCATTCATGCAAGGAAGATCTATAGATGCAATTTAAAAGTGTTCATTTTAGAAATTATGAGGGATTTTCCCCAATGGAGGTTTTAATGTGAGTTTTGCAAAAAGGCTAGACAGCTAATTCGTCTCTCAACACTGGGAACTGTGGATTTCTGAAAGAAGTGACCCCAGATTCACTCACTTAAACACTTCTAGCTCTTAAGTAACTTAAAATTGACAAAGTACAGTATCAAAATTTGAACAGTAGAAGATAGTAAGATATTTTATAAATGAACTTGGGAGAAGGTAGAAAAATAAATTCCATTAGAACATCTTTCCTTAAGCAAAATTATACTGTTTGTTATACTAAATTATATATTTAATATATACCATAATATACTAAATATATACTAAGCATGTATACTAATTAATATACAAAAATTATGCTATAAACTCTGAGAATCTGCATTTTTATTTGTGGCTATGTTGCAATGGTTGTCCAATAAAAAATATTTGCTTTAGTCAGAAAATTTTTATCCAGGGTACTTTTTTTTTTTTTTTTTTTTTTGAGACGGAGTCTCGCTCTGCTGCCCAGGCTGGAGTGCAGTGGCCAGATCTCAGCTCACTGCAAGCTCCGCCTCCCGGGTTCACGCCATTCTCCTGCCTCAGCCTCCCGAGTAGCTGGGACTACAGGTGCCCGCCACGTCGCCCAGCTAGTTTTTTGTATTTTTTTAGTAGAGACGGGGTTTCGCCATGTTAGCCAGGATGGTCTCAATCTCCTGACCTCGTGATCCGCCCGTCTCGGCCTCCCAAAGTGCTGGGATTACAGGCTTGAGCCGTGCCCGGCCTATCCAGGGTATTTTTTTACCCACAGCACTTGAAACCACAAAGTTACTTGCTCAACACATTTTTGTTGAATGGATTGAATCAGAGACATTTGTAACATGATAATATTCATTTGACCTGAATAAAATAGGCCAAGCATCCCATTGATTTTCTACTTGTACAAGCAGCCAACTGTGCTCACCTACAGTGTGTAGGAGACTGTCTATGTACATGTCTATTCAGTGTGGTAATTTGGTAGAGTGATAGCAGCTTCCACCTCTGTGAGTGAATGAATAGTTCATGAAGAGCTATTTAGCAGTTGTCAATGAATAGTGCTGAGTCTGTCTCTCAGTCTCTTTTGTCTGTCACAGTCATGCCGACACTAGGATACATGTTTGTCACGTTGTTTACCATGACTCCTCACAACTTCCAAGCATAATCATCCCGTCTCCTATAGTACTCTCATGAAAAATGTCAGTAAGAATACACATGTCCTAGGGAGGAGACTGGAGAAGGAGAAAACCGCTTGGGAGAATGAACATGTGTGATGATATAATATTTTCTTTGTGTCCAGTTTAAAATCTTACGCGTGGTAAGCCCACCAAAAAAAAAAAAAAAAAAAGGCCACTATCCTTTGGAAGCAATTTGCTTATTCTTGGTCACTTTGTTTATGGATAGGCTTAATGGGTTTAATAATAAATCCATGCAGAATAATTTGAAAGTATGAACAAATAAAAAAGGCCTGGATATATTTGTTCATTTATTCCATTCATTCATACATTTTTTGTGACAGATTACAATGGTATATAATTATGCGGTACACATAATGTTATAATGTATGTATACAATGTGGAATGAGAGAATCAAGCTAATTGACATGTCCACCACCTTATATACATATTTATTCCTCCTGTCTAACTTTGTGCCCTTTGGCCAACATCTCCTCATTTCTCTCATCCCCAGTCTCTAGTAACCACCATTCCACTCTCTGCTTGTATGAACTTGATTGTTATAGATTTTGCATATAAGAGAGAACACGCCTTTTTTTTTTTAAATCTTTTTGTGTCTGATATTACTTGGCATAAAGTCTTCCAGCTTCATCTGTGTCACCATATATGACATGATTATTCACAAAAGCCATGATATGGAATCAATGAAAGTGTCCATCAATGAATGAATGGATCGAGAAAATGTGGTATATTTAATTCACTTTTATTGAGTTCTTATGAAATAGCAAGCATTCTCCTGGATGCTAGAGATCCAGAGACATTTATGCTCTGCCTTCCAAGAATTTACAAACTATTGGGTAGGGGTGAGTGGACACATGAGGTTTGACAGTGTAGAGTATATCTAAGAGGGACACCTAACCCCGATTATGGGAGACAGGGATGGGGGAAATCTTGTAAGTCTTTTGGAAGAATGAGCCCTGAGGTAATTAAAAGGATGAATAGAAGTTAGCCTTGTAAAGTGTGTGTGCGTGTGTGTGTGTGTGTGTGTGTAGGAAATAATTTTGAAGTGGATGGTGAGAGGCATTATTGTACAGAGAGGACAAGAGGGAGAAAAAAGCAATGTATGCTTGGGAATTTCAAGTATTAAACATTTATTTAGGGACAGTGACAGTTATTATTGGGAAGAATGCTAGGGCATGAGTTTGCAGAATAAAGATGAAGTGATATCATCAAGCCTTTGGTAAATCATGTTAGGAATCTTGACTTTATGTTGAAGACAATTGGGAATATTTTAAGCATGGAAGGAAGAGATTAGATATGCATTTTCAGAAAACTTTCTTCATAAGAAGTGAAGGTAAAATACTTTTATATGATAATAAGAACATAAGATTAATGCTAATACTTGTTAGAAGGAGAGGTAAAGGAAGCTAAATCTGTTTTTCCACAAAAAGTATAAGGGCAAATAGTCATTTCTATGCTTTTTCTTTCATTTTTATTCATAAATGTTAAGATTTTAAAATTCAACCTGATGTAGCCCAAGTACCAAATTTCCCAGGGTGAATTAAGTAAGTGGTGACCAGTAGTCAATTTCCTAGCTGGTTGAAAAGTATCAAATACTACAAGGTGTTTTCAATGCCATGAACTTTGCTTTAATTCACTGTGATCATGGGGAATACAGAAGGTTCTGCTGGTCCAGCTAAGTTTTTTCTCATGTGAAAAGCTGACCTTGACTTGAAACTGTCCTGTAATTTCCATACATGTTTATTGAGGGCTTATGCCAAAAAGAACCTGTGGTAGGCATTCAGTAAGTGTGTTTGATGAAAGAAAAAAAATCAAATCTTTAATTCAATATTCCAACAAGTTATTTACTGAGCATTTACTATGTGCCATGCAGTGTGCAAGTCATGGGGGCTCTAATGGTGAACAAAAACAGGTCCTCACAGGGTAGTTTAATGGATGGATAAGAATAAAGTTAGGAGAAACACT
Organism: Colobus angolensis palliatus; assembly: GCF_000951035.1. NCBI lineage: Eukaryota > Metazoa > Chordata > Mammalia > Primates > Cercopithecidae > Colobus > Colobus angolensis. Next base: position 6,206,618 of record NW_012123487.1, read on the forward strand.
TTGCTTTCCCCTGTGCCAAAAAGAGAAGTGGGTGAAAATTTAAATGAGTATAACAGCAGGACAGCCCAGGTAAAGCTTAGGTTTGGATAGAAAGCCTGAAAGCTGAGATAATCTATCCCTATTCTCTTTTAGAAGGAGTATATATTGCCCACCTTGTAAGGTCAGAGTCCTGCATCTTCTCTTTTAGATGTTTCTAGGTACAGACTAGTGTGTGTGTGTGTTTCATTTTTCCAAATTATGTTTGAATTTCTATCATTATGTTGTTGACTTTTGTTATAAAATGTAATTTATCTAATTGATCTAAATACTCTGTAGCTGTATACAGCCAAAGTCAGGCTATCAGACCAATACCGAATGCTTGAAATTGGGATGACTTACACAGCTTTAAGGATCACCCTTCTGTTTATATTTCTAAAACAAAAGCTCATGGTTTTTATAAGCACAGTGCCACTTGGATTATAGTATTTAAAGTGACTGCTAATTCTGTTTGAATGTAATAAACCTGGCTTTTCTCATGAGAAAGCCAATCTCAGATCACATTTCAATAGGCCAATGTGGATATAAGGAATTTTTGACTGGATGGTAGTGGGGTCGGGGAGGAGGGGTGGATGTTGGAAGAGCATGATATGGTCTGAGAATCTTGGACCAGAAGCGTGGAGAAGAGCATGGGAACTTTAACAAAAAGTTTCTTTTGTATGTTCATTAATTTTATAAATCAAATGTCAGAAAGTAAAACTCAGTAAAGAATTTGACGGGTGATATGCAAAAGATACTTTGAGAAAACATTATAGGAAACACGGTTTTAAATACAAAATTGAAAAATATTACCCCAAATCAAGGACATTGCTTTGTTTGCATTTGATTTAAAGCATACTTTATTGTTTAGCCTGAAAAATGTTTCCAGCTTGGGGGAAGCAAACCTCCTAGGATCATTTTTGAAATACTGCCTCTATTGCCTAAATGAAGCTTTCCTTTTCTTTATGATTCCATTCCGCCCGTCAGTTCTTGCAGTATTTTCATTAGCTGTGAAAGAAACTGAATGGGTCAGGCAGTCCAGAGACTTAACCTCTTTCCTAAGGCCCACTGGAAAACAAGGGTTATTTGAAAATTTCCCTTGTTTTCACTAATATAACACTAGTTACAAGAACACTGCTTAAAAAGAGGGAAGCATTTGCAGCTGGCACTACCACTTGATATATATAAATTGGCCTTAACTCTTACAATACAAACTTCCAGAACTGGAGTTAATACTGGAGATAATCTCAGGTAACCTTCTGATTAATGTGAGAAAAGTCAGGCCTACAGGACAGAAGAACCAGAAGTTGATGCCTCCTGGATGGACATTTCTAATGTATTGAGTCAGTTTTTCTTTAAGATTTCTCTAGGATATCTATGATCTTGTAGGATGTTTTCATTGCACAACTCCAGGGGGCACAGTTCACAATGTGGTGAATAGATGATGCCCCCTGGAGTTGTGCAGCAGCTCTAATTTGTGCATTATCTGTATCTGCCACCAATGCTTTCTCATTGGTGGTGATGTATTTCTTTCTAAGTGGAAGGTGCTTGCAAACAATCCATAGGATTCTATCCATATTACAACTGCAGTTATATGTTTTTGCCAAAGAACGCAGAGATAACAATGAACTGGAAACCAAAGAAATGGAGTAATTTTTTGAAACCCTAAATTTTAATTGCAACGTGTGCAATTAAAATGCATAGCGCCTAGGCCTAGCGATGGCCTGAGCAATATGCATTGCAGCACAATTGGCATCGGGATGTGACAACGGCTTCTGGTACAATGAGTGATGTGTTGGCTCTATTTTACCATCTTGGCTGCAGCATTATCAGTACCTCAGACACTTACCACACATCTCAGAGATACACGATGTGAATCGGAGGGTCCAATTTGGCCCTATGTATGTCCCTTCTGTGAGACTTTTCTGGGGCCTGGCCCTTGATTCCAGCCACCAATATCTGCAACTGAAGGGAATCAAGCAGCGCTAGGGTTCTGAAGCTATGACCAAGAAAGAAAAAGAGAGAATTGAAAGCGTTTCCATCCATTTTATTGGCAATGAGTCAAGGAAAACAGTTTAGAAATATTTGTTAGAAGGGGCTCTCAGGAAGTCACCATTACTTGGAAGGTTTATGGCTAAACTCTGGCTGCCGTTATCCATAGATAACCCCAACAATTTAAATTATAGAAGCCGTATACAAATAATTCAAGGCAAGGTCGTGAGCATTTCCTGAAACCTGTTCGTTATTTGGTTGACTGAAACCAGAAAAATGTCTGTGCTTATTACTAGGCAAATTCCTTAAATCAGAGAACTCCATGTGATTTTACTCTTGGGCTGAATTTGCATTTATATGAATAGGAATAACAACTGTGTCTTTGAGAGTTGGATCCTGTCTGTTATTTGTTTTTTCAGTTACACTTACTAAATCCCTTGGCTTTTTTTTTCTCCCCCTCTATGCCCTACAAGGGAGTTCATCACTTCAGATTATTTTAAAGATGAATGTGGAGGCAGAGACATTCCAAAGTGGAAGTTACATAGCAAGTCAGTGGCAAAGCTCAGGGGTAGAGACCTGGGAAGACCAGCTGCAATTTGTGCTGTTTAATACTAGCAGTCTCGAAGACAGCAGACCCATTACAGCTGCAGGCTTATTCACTTATTCTAACTTTATCTTTAAATATTGCTAGAGCATCTCATAAGCTAAAGTGCTTTAATAGATATACATATGCACACATATAAATATACATACATACACGTATGTAATTACTACTGAAAACAATCCCAGGAGAGAGATTTTCACATTATTGTGTTTCTGGGTTACAGAAGAAGCTGGAGCATGGCGAGGTTAAGTGATTTGTCAGGTAATCGCGAGCAGAGCCATGAATCAGATATGGTGATGCAGGCAGAATTTTGTTCTGCCCACTTGTAGAGGTTGTAGACTGTCCTGAGTTTCAGTCTATAAAAGGAGTCATGACTTTGGAAGCTGGTATAGGTATCACAAAGGATTTGACTTGGTGAGAGGGTGTCACAGGAAAAAATGCAGAAGTCAGCCTGTCAGGGTCCCCTCTCTCTAGCACAGGGTCCTCTCTCTCTAGCACAGGGTCCCCTATCTCTAGGTCACTGCTCCAGCATCTGTATTTCCAACGCAGCCTCATGGGCTAATGAGGTTACCTCTGGCTGTTCCTATCCAGTCTCAGGCGGCAAAGACTCAGCTGGGAGAAAGTTTTAAGTTTGTGCTCTGACACCTGAAATGAGTTCTGCTCACTGCTCTTCACCCATACCCCATTCTCAGTTAGTTGAAACCATCAAATAGATAAAGCTGCCATTGCCATTTTTTATGCTTATAAATACATGACTTAAAAAGAAACATACAACAACCACACACAAAAATGCTTGATAGTTTTGTAAAAGCCTGCAGAATTACCACAGAGCTAAAAATGAAGGGATATTAGCCCTTCCTCTTGTCACCTAATTTCAATACCAACAAAAATGGAAAGTGAATGTAAAAGACATTTCAACCCAATCATAAAAAGATTATATTAAACTGTTAAAAGGAAAGGTGGAAATTGACTCCTCCATGGAAAGCCGACTCATGTAGTGTTTGGGATATCTGTTTCTTAGTGTGATACCAATAAAATGACTTTTTTTTCCATAGTGCATTTATCAGAAAAGCATGTTCTTACCTCAGTAATATCCATGTGAGCAAAACAAAAGATCAGATTTTATTACCAGCTTTTACATCTAGAATCTGAAGTAATAGTCATGATGATACTCCTAATATTATTACTATTCTTACTAGGAATTCTAGTTATTTACTGCTTCCCTACTATTAATGTGTATTAGGTGCTGTGTAGGCATTTCATATGTGATCAGAAGTGCGTTATGTCAACGAATGAAGCAGGTTTTTTTTTCAGTCCCTGGCCTAGGTTTCCTATCTATATGGTTACCTTTGCATTTCATGATCTCAAAATTTATAATTATTATAAATGTTACAACCATTATAATCACCCCCAGAGAAGTAGACTTCCTTTTCTTCCTCTAGCCTTACTGAGCCAAGAGAGAAATAGTAGTATTGTGGTATCATTCCTTAAGAAGAAACATTGAAAAACTGTAGATTACAGAACTATATCATTAGTGCATATGTGCAAATACTATAAAACTGCAGTTGGATATGCTACTCTAGTTTTTATTTCCACTCATTTGAAAATTATGATAGCTAAGACAACTCTGGAAACCTGAAATGTGAGCATTCAAACCTGTTATATCAATAAGAAAATAAGACCTCGGTAGCTCCCACTAATAGTCATGTTTTCATGCGGGCTCTCCCCTGGACAGTCAGTTACATGAGAAATTGCCTTAGCTCTACTGTCCTTCGGGCCACAGTACCTCTGGCTCTGTCTTAATGTGAAGGAAACCACTCCTGCAAAGAGCCCACTTAAGAAATGGCTTTGCTTTACTCTGCCGACTGAAGAGCTCACCTTCCCTAAAAAATAGAACACTTTACTTGAAGGAAAAGTTGATTACTCATAGAATAGATCTAATATTCCAATACAGAGAAAACACAAAATTGCTGCTTTTGTTTTCACATTTTTCTACTGAGCTAGAATGAATTATCTGTTCTTCCATACATTTGGAAGAAGGACTGCTGTACTAAGGAAGAAATAACTGGATCTAAAAAGCATTTGTTACTTTCGACTAATAATTATTTGGCAGTGTTTCCTTATATCCTCAGTAGAAAAATCTGTCTGGACTGACACAGTCCACGCACAATCAGAATGTGTTTACTCGTCAAAAGTCCTACAGATATTTGCTGTGTAGGTAGGGACCGTTACTTGCATTTTTCCTGTTTCCTGTGATTCCCAACTCCACTCAAAATTTGTAGAAATGTCGGTTGGAAGGTCCTTGGGGAGTAGCCACTTTCCTTTTCAGTCTTATTGAGTCTACAGGCAAGTAGCAAGATGAATGTTGAAATACAGTTAAGTTCACTTAAGGATGAAAATGGAAATATCCTAGATTCAGGAAACATTCAAATTACTGTGTGGGTGGGTGGCAATATCAAACCACCCCCATTGTTGAGATTGCTGCATTTTTTTGTTTTCACCTATTCATCCTAACACGATTACAAATGCAACTACCTGAAAACACACAAAGTTAATATTGCTGTTTAAGCAATGGTTTAGAGATTTCAGGGGTCTCCCTTTTATATGGCTACCAGCTTGATGTTGTTTTAGGAATGAGCTTTGCTTATGAGTGGGCATAAATTTTATGTAAGTATACATTATTAACTCGCCATGGGATAAAAGCGGATATAACTAGGTCCCTGTAACACCAATTTATTTTCAGAACTTGCACAAGTTACTTACAATTTACCAAAATTTGTTTCTATCCCTAATTTTTCTTTTCTATCCTCTCACTGCTTGAAAGATCAATCTTGTTCCTCTTCCAGTGCCCCTTTCTTAACTCTTCCAGGAAGGTGTGAGCCCATGAATCAGGAGTGGGGTCCATGTCTGCCTCTCTCTTCAGCTTCATCCGTGCTAGGAATGTGTTATTAATAAAGGATCAGCTGCCATGGGCCGAGAGCAGAGACAAACATTACCTAATGTGTATTGTAAGCAAATGACTCAATGGGGATCAATAGTTGATATTATTAGAAAGTGTGGACTCTGCTACTAGTCATCATTGGACTCCACAGGTAAATCTTCATCCCCTCTGCTTCCGGCATTAACTTTTCTCTCCTCACTGAGTAATTGCTGGTTGTCTTTGTTAACCACACGCCACAATGCTGTGGAAACAGTGATGCTGTCACGACTTTAACATTTTAACTAAGGAAAGGTGAGCTGTGGAGGAGAGAAGGTCTGGCTTGAGCCCCACTTGGCACAAATTCATTTTAAAAAGTACTTTGCAAAGGAAATGGTGATGTGAGTATATAGTAATTTTATTTTATTTTCTCACATGGTAAGTTATGCTCTGACTACTGTGATTCTCATGACTTTGACATGCTTATTGCTGTTTCAGCTGTTGCTGCTGCTGTGAAACCTGAAGAACCACTAGTTTAAAGAAAGTTTGTGTTTTTAAACTTAAGATGCTAGTGAATCTACTGAATTGCAGGACTTAGTGATGGAGGCTTCTGGAACTGCCAGTCTCTTATCTGAGAAAAGATGAGGAATGAAACTACCCAGTATATGAGCGTAAGCATGAATCACTTGAACAGATGCACATAGATGACTTGATAATTCCATCGATTTGAGATATAAATTAAACATAGTGACTGTTTTACTTCCTCAAATATGATAGTGATACTCCTGTGTAGAATCGATGCAATAACGAAAATGACTCAACACTTTCCCTGTGAACCCGATTTGTAGAAACGCTTCATAATTTAGATATAAAACTGCAATGGGACAAAACCTGGAGCTGGGAATGGCTTTGGTACAAGTGCTTTTAGCCTCTCAAGCTTTTTCAAGTTGTCTCCATGGTTTCCAGTGCTTAAAGATGTAAATTAAATATGTGGTCTTGAGTGCTTGTAAGAAGAAATGGCATATAAAAAATAAAAGAGAAAACAGAGTTTGGTCATTTAGTTTCTGTAGTTTTTTGCAGTTTTAAAATTTTAGAAAACCCACAAACCAGGAACTGTTCATTGGGAAAGGCAAATGTTAGCAGGGACATACTGAACCTGTCATGCTGGCTACGAGTCCCTTGCCCTGGAGTCAGGGCACCCATGGTTGAGTTCCCAAGTCCCCAGTTTGTGATTTTGGTCACTTTAATAAACTTCTCTGACATTCAGTTTCTACATGTTTAACATGAAGAGATGATGAAATCTGCCTTGCCATAGACCACATTCACTTTCTCTCTAAGAATCCAAAAGCTGGCCTTGGGAAAGGACCTGTGCTAAGGTGGCAAGAGCGTTGGATCAGGAATTTGGCTTCAGATCCTGGTTTTGTCATTGTCTAGCTTGTGATTGTAGGCAAGTCCCTTACTCTCCATTGACCCGTTTCTCACTTGAGCAATAGTGATGTCTATTTTGTTTATGTATACCTGATAACATTGGGTCAAGCTCTAAGAAACGGCTATTTTTGTAGATGAAAATAATCACATAATGACAACTTCATATAGTGGAAGTGAAATAGGATTTATTGTCTCTAAAAATTCAGGAAGAGAGAGACTATTATGAACTTAGTTGCAAAAAAAGTTAAGATTAGAAATGATTAGAGAGAGAATGATTAGTGTGGCTGAGGAGTGCAAGAGGAGCAGGTATTCTCCAGGTTCCTTTCTTTTGTTTTTTCTACTCTGTGTGTTAAAATCCCAGCTACTCTGATGTTTTGTTGTTTTTTTTTGACATCATGAACATGGATTTTGACAGACTGCTTTGCTCTGTAGTGATCTGGTTACCCATGGCAAACAGTTCATTCTGGGTTCTCTCTGTGAAGCAGGCTATAAAAAAAGTGATGGAAGTTTAAAAGATTACTCCCTGGTGATAATGTGAAACAATGGCATATTAAGAATAGTTGAAGGAACTAAAAGTTTTATCTCAGAGAAAAGAAAAGTTAAGAGGATATTACAGTTGTCTTGAGAAGCATGAAAGGCTGGTGTGTATAGGAGAGGTTAGATTTATTCCACTCGGATTTAAGATACTGAAATACACCAATAAGTATAAGTCACTGTGGGACTTATCTCTTCAAGTCAGAGGTCTTCAAACAAGAAAGTGTTACCTCAAGAGGTTGTGAATTCATGATTAATGAAGAATAACTATTTGGTAGGAGCATCATAGCAGGGATTCAAATGCTGGAGACCTGGCTGGTTCTAAGGCTATTGTGTTTTCTTCCAATGCTTAAACTGTACGATTTCATGAATTATTGATACTTCCAGGGTTCAGGATCAATGAAGAGATAAAACAATCTCATTTTCTGAAAACATATTCCACTTGCAAAGTGTTATAAAACTTTGAGCACAAAGTTTATAAAACACTTTGTAAGTGAAATATGTGAGCTTCTGTTTCCTCTGTTACTACTATTCACATACCCAAAGGATGCTTTAAAATTAATTTAGCAGTTATATATCTTATAATTTATTGTAAATGATAGAAATGACCTAATTTTTGTCTCAGCTCACTGGTTGAGAGGGACTTAATATAGGGCAGTAACAATAACTAAGTAAGGATAATTTCTCCTTAAAGTAGAACATATATGGAAGACTTCATTTATGCCATGGCTATAACTATTGAGAACAACTTTGGTGCTAATATTAATGTATTACTTAATGTCAGATATTTATTGGTACTTTGAGGCAATAAAATTGGTGGTATGTTAGACATTAAACAGGGAGAGGAGGGCTACCTTAGACAGAGGAGTCAGGGAAGGCTTGTGGAAAGATGTCTCCTTTACCATCTCTTACCAGCTCAGATGGTAAGATGGAATCAGGCTAAGTATGATGTGAGGGACAGACATTCCATGTAGAGGCAATGACAAGTACAAGGACCCTGAAGCAGGGAAGAACTTGCTTCAAGGAATGGAAAAAGGCTAAGGCAGGGAAGAGTGGTGTGAGTTAAGAGGTCAGAAGCAGGAGCAGGCCACCCACATTATTAGTTAAGGATTCCATTCTAAGCACAATGGGAAGTAATTGGAGATGGTTTTCTTTTCTTTTCTTTCTTTGTTTTTTTAATTCCAACTTTTTAGATTTGGGGGTACATGTGCGGGCTTATTCCACTGGTATATTGCATGATGCTGAGGTTTAGGATACAAATGATCGTGTCAACCAGGTAGTGAGCATAGTACCTAATAGTTTTTCTGACTCTTGCCCCACTCCTTCCCTCCACCCTCTAATAATCCCCAGTATCTATTGTTGCCATCTTTATGTTCATGAATACCCAATGTTAACTCCCACTTATAAGTGAGGACATGTGGTATTTGGTTTTCTGTTCCTGTGTTAATTTGCTTAGTATAATGGCCTTCAGCTGCATTCATGTTGCTGCAAAGGACACAGTTTTGTTCTTTTTTATGACTGTGTAGTATTCCATGGTGTATATGTGCCACATTTTCTACCGTGGAACCACCCATACACCAGTATGTGCCGTATTTTCTTTATCCAATCCACTGTTGATTCCATGTCTTTGCTATTGTGAATAGTGCTGTGATGAATATATGAGTATATGTGTCTTTTGGGTAGAACAATTTATTTTCTTATGAATATATATATATGTGGTAGTGGGATTGCTGAGTTGAATGGTGGTTCTGCTATAAGTTTTTTGAGAATTCTCCAAATTGCCTTCCGCAGTGGCTGAACTAATTTACATTCTCACCAACATGGTATAAGCATTCTTTTTTCTTCATCAGAGAGTTATAAGCAGGGATGCAAGCTGGCTATCATGTGGTAATTAGGTTTATGAGAAAAGAGAGTCATGGAGGAAGATAAACCAATAGGAGGAAACAGAATTTTCCCTATCCCTTCTAGAGGAGCTTATGATAATGAGGCAAGTCAAAGTGGAATTCAGCCAGGTTTGAGTCCTTTTATATTTTGTGTCCTTATATGGGTGATGATGGCTTTCTTTATAGCAGGCTGTGGTTTTACCGTTAAATACCTCAGGTTGTAATTGTCAGTTATTTTATTCTACAGTAAATGAATCGAAAAATGCCAAAAAGTATTGTATGAATATGGGGAGATGTGAGCAGGAAGGATTAATCCATTTTCACTTCACTCTTTAACCAAGTTTCTACATGGTGATGTAGCTCTAAATATCTGTATAGAACTACATGGAAATGTAAGCAACTCTCATGGATAAGAAATGGCTTTTTTTCCCTCTAAATATGTAACTTCCCCCCCTGAATGTTTCCATTTATGTTCACATATTCTCAGAGTATCCATTGTCTGCTTTGGAAAATATTAATACTTATCATTTCTCTGTGGATGTATACATTATTCTGAGCTACCAGAGTGATTAAATATAATAGATTAATATATAAAAATATATTAATAATATGTTATTTATTTTTGGTATGACTGGGAAAATAAAAATTACAGCTATTATTTATTGGGTACTTATATGCCGAGAACATATACGCATACAGAACACTGTTTGAAATGCCTTATGTGTACTAAGTCATTTAATTCTCACAATAACGGTATGTGGTATGTACTACATTTATCCATATTAATATGTGAGAAAACTGAAGCACAGAAAGTGCTAGAAACTCGCTCAAACCATACTCACATTGTGTTTTTGGGGCCAAATGTTTAAATAAAAAGCAAAAATTTCCATTAATTCAAGTGGACAGTTATTTGTTTTTAATGCTCATGTCACAACAGTCATTGACGATTAACCTTAATGTTATTGACTGACTTTTTTCTAATAGTAGATGATCTTCTGCCGCCAGATTCAACTGACAGATCTGAGAATGTGGTAGGGATGTGAGGAATGAATTATTTCCGGGAGTGTTTCTTAGAATGCTGGTCAGAAGAGGCAATTCCAGGGGGTTCCATGCCCAGAGGAGTTAGAGAGTTATTGCCAATACACATCATCTTTTTAAAGAAGCGCAGTGCACATTCATATACTAAAGAATTTTGAAAAATCACTTTCAAATCCAGCATTTCCCAGACTCCCTGTCTCTGGAAACAACCTCCTCACCCGGGTAACAGTAACCCTAATTTTTGTAGAACACATTTTTGTGAAATGTAATATTTTGTATACTCTGGTACTGAGTTGCTTACCTTGGGCATGAACTACCTGTGTGCACACTTTTGTCTGTTTGAACACATGTACTTCCTGTCTTCTCCTGGTCTCCTCACCTGCCAGGTCTGAGGTTCATTGCTTTCCTCTGATTCATAAAAAAAATCTCAGACCCTCAAGGTGGTTAACAATTCCAGATGGGAATTTTCCCTGAAGAAAAATGGACCAGGTAGGATGAAATATTTTTTTCACCTTAGTGCAAGAAGAATTCACTAGGAACTAATGAGCCCATTATTTAAAGTGCGTGTGTGAGACAGAGAGAACTCTTCCTGCCCCCAAGCTTTTCTAAACACAAACCACTCAGTTGGTCTGTGGCCCTGTCTTGTTCTTGGCATTTCTTAGAAAAAAGAAAAAAGAAAAAAAAAGCCAAAGTGCCCTTGGCTCTGAAGCTGTAGGTGGAAAAATAGAAACAATTTTTTTTGTGTGTGTTCCTCTAAACTTTGAGTCAAGATTCTATAACGGTCTACAATATATTTGGTGTGATAGTCAAATGATCTGATTCTTTTAAATAAGTTGTGAAGAGTTCAGTCTTTCATTTGAAGAGGACGAGGGCATTAGTGAGGAAAAAAACAACTGGGACATTGATGCGGCATCATCAACTCCCTCGCTTGGCTGGAATTAGGTCCTAGAGTGTAATTAGGTTCAGGCAGGGACCATGTGGCTCTCACTTGCCACTGTATCCTCAGCACCTAAAACAGCACCTGGCACATGCTAGTGCTTAATAAATACGTGTGGAATGAATGCAGAATAGGTTAGAATCTAAACTGGGTTAATTACAATTTGTATTGCCCATAAAGGTCAGAAGTCCTTCTAGTTTAATCCCCTCATTTTTAGAGAAAACTTAGGCTCCAAATCAGATCTAAGGGAGAAAAATCCTCAGTACATGGCTCAGAAGTATAAATTTTACAGAGGGTAGAAACTCTTAGAAAAAGAATGACCAGAACCAGACATGGTCATCTTTGGAAAACAAATATTGTTCTTCATAGTGTTAAGGTGATATTTTGTGCTTGAGCTTGTACTGTTTAACAACCAAGAATAATTTGGGTAGATAGAAACAGAAAACTGAGAGGCTGGCGAGACACAAGTACAAACAAAGAGGAGTAAAAGTTTGACATGTGAGTTTTATTGCTGTTAGGTAGCAAAGTACACATTATAGTAATTTGCTTTTCTGAAAAAAACGCTCTATGTGATAGAATATACTATGGTTCAGTGTATTTAAATTTTTTATTTTTTTCTGTTGTAATAAGTAATGATTTAAGATAACTTTATGACTATGTAAGACATGGATTTTCTAATTTTCCTTTCCAAATTAAGCTTAAATCAATCAGCTCATCACACTACATGTCATAGTTAAACCCCAGAAATTAACAGTAAATTTAAACATTAAATTAAGCAGTAAAAACAGAATATTTGTCAGGATTTGAGTCTTTTAAATTTTATTTAATTAATTAACTAATTTATTTATTTTGAGACGGAGTCTTGCTTTGTTGCCCAGGCTGGACTGCAGAGGCACGATCTCGGCTCACTGCAGCCTCTGCCTCCTGGGTTGAAGCGATTCTCCTGCCTTAGCCTCTCAAGTAATTACAGTGGTGTACCACCACACCCAGTTACTTTTTGTATTTTTAGTAGAAATGGGGTTTCACCGTGTTGGCCAGGCTGGTCTCAAATTTCTGTCCTCAAGTGATCTGCCTGCCTTGGTCACCCAAAATACTGGGATTACAGGCGTGAGCCACCACACCCAGCCTAAAATTTAAACAATAAACAATAATTTTATATTTGTTGATATCATCACAGGTAATTTCTTTTTGCATCTTAGAAAAAAGTCTGTTTCTCAATTTGAAAAGTATACATTAAGATTTCTAAAATACTTCACTTTCTAATGAAAAACCTTGAAATTCAAAGAACAACCAGCAAATTAGAAGATTGTGAAGCTATCATAAATGAGTGAGGCATCTCATAGAAAATGGGGAAAAGCAAAATGTGATCAGATTCCCAGACTGTTTTGGCTCTTGGAAAACAAGACATAGGTAACTCAGTGACACTTTTCTCAAGAATGTGAAAGCCTCAAAGGGTTCTGTGCATTGATTCCTGTTGTCACAGAGGTCAACAATTAACAGAGACTGGAGTTAAAATGAAATAAGGCAATGGCATGGGGCTAGGGGTTAGGACCTGGATGTTGACATTTTAGCCATTGAAACAAACAGGAGTTATTACTAAATGATAGAATCATTATAAAAAGTTATTTTTCTCTGGACAAAACTCTACCAATAAACTCTAGTTTGCTAATGCTTATTTCCACATTAGTATAAATGTAGGACAATGTGTCCGAATATATTATATAAACAATCAACATGTTCTTCGAATATTAAAAAGAGTTAGCTTTGGGACATTATCCTCTCATACAGATATTCTTTATTTTTTCCTTATTGTTCTGTATATTGCATTCTCAATATGAATATTTAACATATCAAGATTTAATAAAAACAAAAACAAAAACAATTTGAAAAGTGGTTTCTTAAGTCTATAAAATAGCTATTGTATTCACCTATTGCAAATATATATTTATATAGCTTGTAATGATAATTAGGTAGTATGTTTTAAAAAATCTATCCAAATATATCTTCAAAAGACATGTTATAATGACTCCTTTTCAGATTTGCTAATGTTTTAGGTAGATAGTATATATTTAAAATACTGTGTACATGTATTTAAAGACTAGAATTAGGGGATGGATACCTCATCCTCCATGACATACTTCACATCACATGCCTGTATCGAAATATCTCCTGTACCCCATAAATACATACACCAACTATGTACCCACTAAAAATTAAGGAAATGGAAGTGGAGGAGGAAGCAAAGAGGAATAAAAGTACAATTTTTAAAAGACTAGGATTAAACATTGTCTAGCTATTATCTGAACTTTAATAATGAAGTAAACATCATTTATAAACACAAGAACACATCATATTTTTATCACTGCTTCCTGCCTAATTATGTTCTTAAAGGCTATTAAGATTGATACTAATACGAAGAAAGTACAATCCTCTCATTAATGCAGGAAGGACAAAAGTTGGATTCTACCTATCTCCCTAATGTTACTACGTGTTTTGCTCATACAGATAGCATTTCTTGTGACCAGAGTGATGTGCTACAAGCCAAAGCCAGGATTATGTGTGCTGAGCTAGGCAGTTACCCATGTGGTATGGTTTTGTAGGGCAAAGAAGTGTTGCTCCAGGTAATGGTGCTGGTGACCCCTTGCATTTGGGCAAGGCCTGGTCATTGTGAGATGTCCAGAGAATCTCACACTTACCTCCCTGAGCTAGGGAATGAGCTTACTTTCTGGAGAAGCTGGCCAAATTTTATTGGCAATAAATGTAGTAGGGGATTCTCTTATTTGGGGCAGATGGTTAAGATGACTTTTATTGCTTTTTATGATTAAAAATGCTCATTGACGAGAAAGCAAAAATATGTTAAATTAGGAGGAAGAAGAGGAAAAAGCAGGAACTGTGGAATTAGTTAAGCTAGGGTTTAAATACTGTCCCAGCCTCTACCCAGTTTTCTTGACTCAGTCATTTACTGCTATAAATGGGGTAAAATGTTGTAGTGTTTTGAGGATTAAATGAGATGCTGCATGAAAATTATGTAGCATGTTTGCTGAAACTTGGTTGCTTTTGAATAAATCATACATATTATTATTAATGATACATATAAAAGCACTGATCTATTATTCTACCACCAGGTGCTAAAAATGTTTACACTTTCATGTATTTCCTTTATTTTTCTGGCCATAGTTCTACATTGTTGAGATCATATCGCATATGTAGTTTTGTATTCTTTGTTTTAACACAATAGAGCATCAAAAAAGAATACTGTTTTTTGTCTACTAAATTGGCACTGATAAAAGATAACACTTGATGCTGGCAAGTGTGAGAGTTGTGGGCACTGTTGTGCATCACTGGTGAGAATATCGGCTGCTCTAACCTTTCTGGAAAGCAATTTGGGAAATATTGTTCAAGAGCATTAGAATTCTTTTACCTTTTGACCTGGTAATTTTACTTCTGTATAGCCAGTCTCAGGAAATAAGTGAATCACGAACAAAGACTCATGGTCAGGGAAGTTCATTGAAGAATCATTTATGAAAACCAGAGGATAGAAATTATTACTGTCCATCATAATGAAGCTGCTTGGTAAGTTATGCTACATTCCAAAAAATGGAATATTTACAGACATTAAAGCCCCATTTTCAAAGAATAATTGATTACATGGAAAAGTGTTTTTGATATGATGTTACACAAGGATGAACATCATGTATGATGCAAAACCCCAGGATTCCAATTTTGCTTCAGAAAGAAGCAAGTATGTATGGGGAGTGTGCTGGAAAAATGTGTGCCCGGATGTTATCAATGATTATTTCTGGCTGGTGGGATAATATATATATTCATTTTTTTCTCAAATTTTCTATTTTGAGCATGGACCTGTGTAAACACAAAAGATATGTATGTATGAGGTGTGTGTGTGTGTGTGTGTGTGTGTGTGTGTGTGTATATAACAGAAGCAAATATTCTGAGAATTTCCCTATGCTATAAAACAATCTTAAATTTTCAGAACTATGTATTTTTAAGAGCTTGAGAGTGTTCTGTTTTTGTGGAGCCATCTTAATGTATTCACTCCTTTTTGGTGTTGTTTTAAACATGTATATTATTGCAGTGTATCCCTTTGTGCATGTATAAATCTTGATTTGCATTTCTAGACCATTTCCTTTGTGGTACAGAGACATCATTGGGATGTGAACCTAGGGGGAGTCAGTTTGGGTGCAAGTGAATGCACCAATTGAATGTGCACCTTCAGAGCAAGCTGGGGGAGAAAATGGGACCATCACCATAGACTAGTGGAAAGAAACAATATGGCATCTCTGGCGGGGGAAGCAAAAGGCTTTTGTAATTGGAGACCAGGGTACTAAGAAAGACCACTTGAGAGAGAATTTAACTACCATGCTGTTGTGGCCAGTTCATGTTTTCTTTTATTTATCTTGAACATTCTTTCAGATTCTTTTGCCTAATTAGGCCCTTGGTTTTCAAGACACACTTGTGGTATCATGGTTTCCACTGTAGGCAAAGAACAGCTATCACAGCACTGTGTACCTACTACCTTTGTACCTATGGGCTTTGCAATGTCTCTGTTACATCAGCCTGATGTATTTGGGTAAGTGTCCTGCCTGTCCAACTCTCTTGCATTCTTCTCAAGGGCAGAGACTATGTCTTATCATCTTATATCTCCAGGGGCATGAAAGGTGCTTGGTGCATAGTGGGTGCTTCATAAATGTTTTCTTAGGTGAGTGAAAGAGCAGCAGTACATGGGTAAGAAGTGGAAATTCTAAATGGAAGAACAGGTTCTGAAAACAAACAGGCCTTGCAATTCCAGGAACACAGGAATCTCTGTGTCTCCTCTCTTTTTATTCCTCAGTCTCACTGATTATGACTAAAGCAGCGTGTCTTTCACATTAAGGTTTTTCAAAAGAACAAAAGTTTGTATAAGCAACCTGAAAACCTTCTTTTTGTCACAATGCTCATTGCAGTCAAGTATTTTTCCCATAGGTCTAGGATTAATGTGCTACTAGTAAGGAATATTGGCCTTCTAGTAAGATCAAATATGCGCTTTAATGGGCATGTGGAAAGTAAAGTGGATACTCCCCTTAAAAATGAGGGCTTTGTAGAAGTAAATTATCATAGGTGAAGGTTAATATTTGCATTGCAATTTATAAATTAAAAGTGATTTTTATCTAAATTATCTCATTTAATTTTTGATTACTAACATTCTTTTGGGGATAAAGCCTTTCATTCCAGTTTCAGATAAGGCTTTAAGATACAGTACTACTGAGAAAAGTAATCCCAGGAATAGTACTGTTATCAAATCATTTTCTACTGGGAGATATTTGAAAGTAGAAAAATCCTGCTCTTGAAGGACAAGGAAGGGGGAAGTGCCATAAAACAAATGGGCAGACTAGAGACAAGTTTTTCATGCTTCACAGTATTTCTTGTGAACTTCTTCACGTAGTTCTGGTTGCAGGAAGGGAACTTACCTTGGCATCTATCATAGTTTTCCCCAGTTGAACCCTATCTTTAGGCCAACTTCTCAGCCAAGTTCCCTCAACTTTTGCCGAAGACCTGCATCATCATAATGTTATCATCATTTAATGTTTGTTTATTATGTGTCAAGTGCTAGTCTAAGTGCCTTATATAAATTATCTAAATTCATCCTCCAAGGAACTAATGAAATAAGTTTATTTTATATTGTACATGCTACATATGAGGAAACTGAGGTATCTTGCCCTAGCTCAAAGAAAATAGTTGAATACAAATTTAAATACAACTAATTGACTCCAGTCTTTCTATCAGTTGACACAAAGTACTTTTTTTTTTTTTTGAGATGGAGTCTCGCTCTGTTACCCAGGCTAGAGTGCAGTGGTGCCATCTCGGCTCACTGCAAGCTCCGCCTCCCAGGTTCACACCATTCTCCTGCCTCAGCCTCCCGAGTAGCTGGGACTACAGGCGCCCACCACCATGCCTGACTAATTTTTTGTATTTTTAGTAGAGATGGGGTTTCACCATGTTAGCCAGGATGGTCTCGATCTCCTGACTTTGTGATCCACCCTCCTCGGCCTCCCAAAGTGCTGGGATTACAGGTGTGAGCCACTGCGCCCAGCCACACAGTACTAATTCTTTTAATTGTTTTCTTTATTTGCTTTCTCATGAGTTCAAACCGTCTCTCTTTTCTCCCAATCTTTTAAGTAGTACTTTATAAATGTGGCCTTTATGGCGTCTTTTAACCAATATTATGCCTTGTATTATCAACATTATTGTACAAGTCTTCTATATTTCTCTTATTTTCTTTGCTCTGGTGTCGTTAAACATTTTCAGTGTTTTGTGTTCATTTTTATGTGCTACTTTTTACCCCATGGAGCCTTTCTATAAACTGCTTCTTCCTCCTGGGATCTGCC
Organism: Colobus angolensis palliatus; assembly: GCF_000951035.1. NCBI lineage: Eukaryota > Metazoa > Chordata > Mammalia > Primates > Cercopithecidae > Colobus > Colobus angolensis. The sequence continues at coordinate 6,224,349 of NW_012123487.1, forward strand.
TTTACTTCTCTTATTGCATCTAGGTCAATGTTTTGCAGTGCTGGTCCCACAATGTAATCAACTGGGGAATCTAAAGAAGAAATACTGACACCTGAGTCTCATGCCTAGCGATGATAATTTACTTGGTGTGGCTTGGGCAACACGAGTTCCAAAAGCCCTCCAAGTGATTGAGACGTGTAGCCAAGAATTGGAAAGCACTGGCCCGTTCATTTCCTAGGCATCTTACCTGCAGCAACTCTACCTTCCTCACTACAGTCTAGTGACCCTGTAGCTGCCTGTCATAACACTATATAGCTCTCCATTTTAGCTCTTAGACAACTGGAATTGGTAATGCCCATACATAGGAAGGAAACCTTGAGAGTCTGGGGTACTGAAAGTGAAGTGAAGAAAGTATTTTAAGGAGGAGTTGTTAATTAACTGTGTTATATGCTAAGTCACAGAAGATGAGAACAAAGATTTGACCAATGAATTTAGAAATATGGAGGTCACTGATAATCTTGACAGTGTCATTAGAGGTCATTTGAGTGGCAGGGAATAAAGTTCTGAGCAGAGAACAAAAACATTGATGATGCAGGGGAGAGAGACCAAAAGTGAGAGTAAGAGTGAGAGTGAAGAATAGGGCAAAATTCTTGGGTATGCAAAAGAAGATAGGGTTTAGTGTACTTTGTCTTATTTAATCCTTGCAGTCCCTAAGAGGAAAATATTATTTTTCTTTTCATTTTACGTATGAGGAAAATGAGACTTAGAGAAGTTTGTAATTTGTATAAGATCACAGGGCTCATAGTTGTTAGACCTGGGACCAAACGTAAGTTTATGTGCCTCAAAGCTCTTAAAAACTATATTTCCTTGCCTTTTGTTGGTAAAGAAAACCTTCTGGTTGCAGTTGAACTAGCTTTATATATATTTCTTCCCCAGCTTCCTTTTTTTTTTTTATTTCCAAAGGCTGTTTCTCCTGCAGCATAATTTTGATTAACAATAAACTATGCATAATTGACATAAACTAAAGCTACCAATGCACTCTTTAGATTAAAAGAAAGAAATCTTTGGAACCTCAAGCTCTGACAAAACTATTGAGCCTATTAGCTTTCTGTAAGTCAGTGACAAAACTGCCTACTCTGGTATCTGCTGGCTTTGGGTGTGTTGGTGTAGCCCTAACCCCCAGGAACAGGTGGTTCACAAGATTCCTTATGGTCTTGAAGGAGCCTCATAGCAGCTTCTGGCAAGCCGTGCTGAAAACAACTGAGCGTTGATCACTGGAGCTTATGAGGTAGGGGATGAGAGCTGTTGGATGAGAGCAGCATTACACTTAATCATTTATGAGCTGACTCCTGGGGTGATACAATGAGAAGAGGGATGTGTTGATCAATGTCTGTGCAGTGGGTGGGAGGGAGCCCTGGTTTGTAGTATGTGCCAGTTGTGGTGGTGTAGATACTCCCAGTATGGCTAATTTCAAGTTATCAGCACGAAGTCACTGAATGTGAATCAGGGAGAGATGAAAACAATAGACTCTCAAGAGTCTGTGCCAACTGACTCCAGCATACCATCACCTATGAAATAAAAAGTTCTCACCTGTATCTCTCAGTGGATGCTCTGATTCCTAGAGGTGTCAGCACTTTCTGAGGCAGCATAAAGAGGTAGAAAGAATGTTGTGTTCAAATTCCCAACAATAGAGGTCTGGTTCTGCTTCAGTCAATAAAATTAGACATGTGGGCCAGGCACAATGGCTCACTGTAATCCCTGTACACGCTGGCCTATAATCCCAGCACTTTGGAAGGCCAAGATAGGTGGATCACCTGAGGTCAGGAATTCAAGACCAGCCTGACCAACATGGTGAAACCCCATGTCTACCGAAAATACAAAAAATTAGCCAGGCCTGGTGGTGGGCGCCTGTAATCCCAGCTACTTGGGAGGCTGAGGCAGGAGAATCACTTAAACCTGGGAGGTGGAGGTTGCAGTGAGCCAAGATTGTGCCGTTGCACTCCAGCCTGGGTGACGGAGCAAGACTCTCAAAAATAAATAAATAAAAAATTAGCCATGTGGATTTTGCCAACTCACTTGTTTTCTTTGGACCCCCATTGGGAAATGAAGCAGCTGTCGCTTTAAGGCTCTTGAGAGTAGGAAGATGCTGGGATACAGCCGCACACAGGATGCTACAATTCAGCCCTCTCCTCCACAGGGGTGAAGGAGAGCTCCTTGTAAAACTGTGTGCTATATTGTGCTTTTGGGTTTCAGATGAAAACCTTGTCTGTCTTCAGTAGCTTGCCCATGCTGTTCTCTATCACTGTGGCCTTTGAGATTTCTCAAAGAAACCAGCAGGGATATTCGAGGTTGTTCACATGTGATATTCCCAACAAGGCTGTCTAAATAATAAAAAGGAGTATGCAATCACACCAGATACCTTCTCATTCTGAGGACAGATAGAGTTGCAATCCTAACCTTTAATTTTATGGCTTTCCCATCTTTTGCTAACCCTTTAACATTATATTAACAAAAGATGGACTGGGTGGGGGCAGGGAGGGACTTAATGCTTTTTATGATGTATTTTGACATTTTTATCTCTCCTTGAAAAAATAAATTTGCCACAAGAATTAAAACTGTATTTTATCCTTTTAAATGCAGCCCTAGATGATGTATGTAACTGCACTGGCAGCAAGTCAAGTCTGCACAAAGCCCAAATTGAATCTTCCTTCTGACTACAGCTGTGCATGATATTTTATGCAATTTTTTATGCTGGTCATAAACAAGGTGGAAACTCTGATTATGCCAATTTTGGGATAACACATTTTCACCAAAAAGTGACTGCCAGTGTTCAAACATGTATGTGTATTTACAGGATCCAGCCCTCCTTTTCTCGTCATTAGATTGTGGGCTGTTGACCCAATAACAGATTTCTAGGTGAAGTGCTACAGGCACTTAATATCCTGTTGTAGGACACAGGATTGCAAAATGTATCATGATTTCCTCTTACTATACTATCTGCTTGGCAAAATGTTGCCCCTTAGCAACTGAATATGCTGAAGTGGAGGGTGGGATTTAGTTGTAAAAACAACTCAGTTTACTATTATTCCATTATTTCTCTGAATCTGTATCTGTATTACATCCATATCTAGACAAGGATTGAAATGAATGGAAAGGGAGATTTCAAATATGTATACAAAAATTTGCCCTGATATTATAATATCATATTCTATCATTACATAAAATTGTGTAAAAAGAAAGAATAAAAATATTACCTAAGGATCAGAAATTGATGCTTTTCTGTTTCTTTTACACTGGACATAATACAGATGCTTTCTGTCTGTCTGGTATTAACACAGAGATTACTGTTAGATGATTTTAGTTGGGAGGCTGCAGAAGGAAAATTAAAATATTAAGTAAATGATTACAGAAAAAAAGAAACCTTAGATATGAACTGTAACAACTGCTTATCCAAATTAACATGGCATTATATTTAGTGCTGTAAAGATGAAGCCATTTGCATGAGTGTGTGTATATGGGCCGAACCATCAATCAGTTCTCGTTATAAACAAAACCCCAAGCCAAAGATACTTGTTCCACCAACATCCTGCTGTCATCTCTAAAGACCACTTCTGGCAGCTGATATCCCTTCAAGTTGTTGACTGAACTGAGGATGCCATGCCACTGGCAGAGGACTATATGGCTGCTACTGGTCATACTGAAGGGAAGACTTCATACACCTGGGAATTTGTCTTTAGAGCTTTCTAGAAGATTTGAACCAGAGACTGAGCACTTGTGAGGGGTGCTAAGATGATACTCTTGCATTGTATAGAGGATTCTGTTTTATAACTTGTGTTTCCCAACTTGAGGATCGTTTATTCTATGAAGGAGAGATGGCTCAATAGAACTATCCATAGCAAGCTTTGATTGGCACTAAATAGTTCCTCCAAAATTATATGTTGAGTAGCTGAATGAATGAGTGAATGAATGAATAACAGATATGGCCACATATCATGTTGGACTCTCCTCCGTTCATGTCACAGTTCTAAGGAACAGCAAAAGTGAAAATCTTCTCTACCACGTTATGAATGCTTACATCGAATTTGTCCCTGAAGATTAAATGTCAAATGAGAATCTTTCTCTCTGATATCAGCCTAATGGTAAAATGAATCATACTTTTTACATCTTCAGAAACATTGCTCAGGACTATGATTTCAGCATTCTAGACATCATTCAATAATCAGCTCACAAAACTATTCGCCTGGCTTGCATGATTTTATTGGATGTTTCTGATTGGGAGAGCCAATTGATTGAATTTCAAGATGAAGGAAACACTGCTTGAAGGTCAGGGGAAAGGTCTAGTGCATGAAATGATTGAGGAGACATTCCTGGGTCTCTTTGACCTGACAGTAATCACTTGTCTGACCAAAATGACATTCATTTCTAAAATGTTACCATCAGTGTGAGGCTGGTTCTAAGGTTTCCCTCATTCGTAGCTGTGCAATAATCTTTTATTTAACTGAGCCTGATGACCAAGATGCAGCTTTCCTTTTTCAACAGGGCTGTGCAGCCTTTATCTACTCATCACAGTTGGACTACCACTGTAGTAGATTCTACAAACATTCAACCTAGAAAATCACCAGAGTTTCAGTGGATTCTGTAAGGAGCCAGCCTTGAAAAACCAGTAATGTTTCAGGAGGAACTTCTTAGCACACATTTTACTTAGATACTGTAGTTTATGTGATCATTTAACTTCTAGCTATAATTAATCATACTAACCTTGATACATAAAGTCATAAATGATTCCCTTTCCAGTTATATCCACTTATGCATTCTTCTTATGGTCTACCGCTGTTGTATGGGGAAACTGTTACTTTTAACAGCTTTTAGGTTTGAAATTCTTGGGTGTTAGAATTAATGCACCTCCTCTTTTACATTTGGCCATTGGTTTGTAACATAAATCCTACTGTTCCTCAGCAGGTACCTGTACATTGACAAAAATTTTTAGAGTAAAAATATTTTGTTTTACTTTTAAGTTCAGGGGTATATGTGCAGGGTGTGCAGGTTTGTTACACAGGTAAATGTGTGTCATGGGGGTTTGTTATACACATTACTTTGTCACTCAGGTATTAAGTCTAGTATCTATTATTTTTCCTGCTCCTCTCCCTGCTCCTACTCTCCACCCTCCAGCAGGCCCCAGTGTGTGTTGTCCCCCTCTATGTGTCCATGTATTCTCATCATTTAGCTCCCACTTATAAGTGAACATGCAGTATTTGGTATAGTGAAAATTTTGAAAAGCAAATGATTCTGATCACCTCACGATAGCATAGTGATCTCACCTTCACAGATCCTGAAGGTACTGTGAACTTGGCAAGTGAAAGACATGCTGGCTTATTTTTGCTTGGGCAGGTAGCAACACAGCTGCTTGCTAGCAAATTTGTTGTAGAAAGAAAAATTTATTTTAATCAGTCTTGTGTGCATTATATGAAACCATAATCAAATGATATCAAGACTATAATCAAATTTGATCAAGTGAAATGGATAGTTCATTGTGAGAGAGGGATGGCTTGTAAATAATGTGTCTCAAAAAGAGAAACACTAATGAAAAGGATAAGCATTAAGTTAATGACTCATTGGGGATCATGACCAGGTATATAAATATTGTGTGTTATGTAGCTATTACTTCTTCCAATTCAACTTTCTTATACTTTCAGTTTAAATAATGAAGGATTTCATGAGATTATATACCTCTTGTGGAGAAACATACATTTTTCAGATGTGTGTGCTAGTGGGCACAGACTGCCATGACAAAATACCACTGGGTGGCTTAAACAACAGACATCTATTTCTCTCAGTTCTAGAAAATGGGAAGTTCAAGACCAAGGTGATGGCTGATGTAGTTTCTAACGACGATTCTCCTTTCAGTTTGCAGATAGGCACCTTCTCCCTGAGTATTCACAAGGCAGAAAGTAAATGAGAAGGAGAAATCTTCCCAAATATGTCTCTCTTCCTTTTATAAGGCCACAGTCTTATGGCATTAGGGTCCTACCCTTATGACCTCTTTCAACTTTAATTATCTCCTAAAGGCTCTATCTCCAGATACAGTCATCTTGGTGATTAGGGCTTCAACATGAATTTGGGGAGAACACAATTTAGTTCACAGTGGTTTGGCTGGAGATTTTCATTTTTTGGTCACTTTAACAATTTTTTCTTTTTTTGAAACAGGACCTTGCTGTGTTGCCCAGGCTGGAGTACAGTGGCATGAACATGGGTCACTGTAGTCTTGGTCTTCTGGGCTCAAGTGATCTTCCTGCCTTGGCCTCCCATGTAGCCGCACTTGGCTAATTTTTAGTGGAGATGGGGTCTCTCCATCTTGCCTGGGCTGGTCTCAGACTCTTAAGCTCAAGCGATCCTTCCGCCTTGGCCTCCCAAAGTACTGAGATTTCAGGTGTGAGCCACCATGCCCAGCCTTACTTTTACAAATTTTACATATAGGTTCAAAGTGTTACATTGGTGGATACATTCATTGTAATCTTCCTATCTCAAGGTCAAAAGCTTACATTTATAAAGTACCCTTTGCCGTGTAAGGTAACATAATGACAGTTTCTGGGGGTTAGGATGTGGACGGACATTCAGGGTTGCCTTTATTCTGTCTACCACATGAGCCAAGAGTAGAGCAAATCTAGGATTCATTTATTTAGTAATTATCTGTTAGGGAATAAATAAGTGTCAGGCAATACACTCTGTGTATATATTTTTAAATGGTTAAGAATGAGATTCTGGCTGACTGGAAGAGCTACCAGGCTTTATCTGTGAGGATCAGGAGAAGTCCTAAGTTTAAAATGAATTTTGTCTTCAGTATTTGATATTAGATTGACAAGTCCTTCCTAGAACTGTGAGAGGAAATGAGAAGTAAGTTAATTTACTACATAAAGTTTTTTTTTTTTTTTTTTTTTTT
>NW_012123487.1:6233509-6291097 GCF_000951035.1 Colobus angolensis palliatus
AATGAGGACAGAAACAGGTAGCTGCTGATCACAGAGCCAACAGTTTAATGCTAGGTGTATATGATGTGGTGAGGACAAATCAATGAGGACAGAAAAGATACAACAAAAGGCAGCATACTCATATCTTACTTGTCCCGTCTCTCAACTTTGCTACATGGAAGCAGAAACTTTTATCATTTCTGTTTTCTCATTTCTTGTTTCGCTTTTTTAGTTTTCTTCTAATTGTGTATGTAGTGGAATTACCTAAATTGCTCAGTAAAAATGCAGATTCCTGAGATTTATTCTAGCCCTACTTAACAATCACTGCTATTGTAGCTGAGAGTTTGGATTACAAACAAGTACCCCCAGAAATGTGAGTGCTTTCTACGTTTTGAGAACAATTAGCCTAATAAATCTTGGGCCATATTATGACTTTGATGAGCTCTAAGTTCTTTTCCCTTTGTGTCTCTCTTCCTCAATAAAAAATAAAAAATTATATTTTACTATGGCCTTGGTATCAAGGTGAATATAATAATATTACATATTAAAACATTTTCTTTAACCCAAGTTTACATTTTTTTTTTTCTGATGAAAATATTTTCATGGGCCTCTGAAAGTATATTGGGCCTTAGGCACTTTGCTTCCTGTCTCATGAGTAAGTCAGCCCAGAATGAATCGAGGACTTGGTAACTTAGAAAACTGGTAATCTTAATATCTTGAAGATTTAGATAGTAAGTGTTTTATTTCCCTAACATATCATGAAGAGATCTAGGTCAAAACTCTTGCTGGAGTTCAGGGGATGCAGCTTTGCATGAAGATAATTTGCAGGTTCTTGGGTTTGGTGCTACGTGCCTAGATATGATAGTAGCCAGTTTTGAACTGCCTTCCCAATACTAGCAAAGGCAAAAATGGGGAAGATACTGGTTTTCAGCTTTGTTAAGCATTCCCATCTCATTTAGGTGATGTACACTAATAAATGCACACAACAACGACATGCAAATAGAAGCTTATGAAATGTGAGGTTATGGTAATACCAAGTATTAGGGCCTAGTGTTGCTCATCTGGGGAAGCTTTTTACTGGAAGCAGGAAAACGGAAGGGATGAGAAGGGAAAGAAGAAAAACACAATCTATTAAGGAATTTCATTATATCAAGCAGGAATGGCTTTCATAAGAATTTCTAAGAATAAGCAAGGAAAAATGACCTGGTGTTACACAAAATAGAGGGGAGACTGCAACTGATAGAAGAGCATAAAAATAACAATTTTATATCATTAGGAAAGAAGACTAGGTATCATTTCAGAGTTTTGACAAGGCAACTAGCAGCAAACTATGCTCAATAGTTACCACTTTTTTTGTTTGTGTTTGAGATGGAGTCTCACTCTGTCACCCAGGCTGGAGTACAGTGGCATGATCTTGGCTCACTGCAACCTCCACCTCCCAGGTTCAAGTGATTCTGCCTCAGCCTCCCAAGTAGCAGGGGCTACAGGTGTACGCCACTATGCCCAGTTAATTTTTGTATTTTTAGTAGAGGCAGGGTTTCACCATGTTGGCCAGGCTGGTCTCAAACTCCTGTACTCATGATCCGCCTGCCTCAGCCTCCCAAAGTGCTGGGATTACAGGCGAGAGCTGGCACACCCGGCCCTACTACATAAAGTTTTAAATAGGAAAGAGAAAATCTTAGAACCACAAAGTACCTTGTCCATTTTTCATAGAGGGATAAATTGAATGATACAGTGTGGCGGAGAAACTGGAAATAATATTGTTTTCTTGGGATACATTCTAGAACTAACAGACAGCAGCTCCAAATAGAGGGGGAGATAATATGTAAATGAATTAAATAATTAATGCCTACTCATTAATGCATAAAGCGAATAAGTTATATTTTCTAAACATTTCAGCACAGCCACAGAGACCACAGATGTACAAACATAATTGATCACAATCTATGATGATCAATTCAGCTTACATCTAGATTCTATGAATAAGTTATTAGGACTGAAAACTTCAGAATGAGCATCAACTGGTTTTCTGATTCTGAAAAAAAGAGGGGCAGAATAATACAATGAAGGTTGGGATTTAATTTAAAAGCAAAGGCAATCAAAACTGAGTCAGGTGTCTTCTGTACCAAAATCTTAAGTATTTTGTGATCCCATAGTTTCAAATGGGATCTTCTTTTACTAGTTTATAGTCATATAAATGATAAAGTATATTTAGCCAATAACTTTACTTGCAAAAACATCTAACTTTCATTTTAATACGGAATTCTGATCAAACTTGTTTGTTTCCTTCAAAAGGCCATTCTTAAATTGATAATAAAGAGACTGATTAAAATATGTATAAATCCACAATCATGAAAAGAATAGGAAGGGCCCATTATCAGCAGAAAATGTCAACAGCTATCTGTTAGAAAGAAAATAATTGAGCTTTAAACTGGGGTAGAGAAAGTTATTGCTGGAATTCTGCATAAGGGGTTACAACCAGAGAGCCGATATGCCCTGCAGGACCCAAAAGCAATTCACTTTTCAAAAACACCAAGAAGATGGGAGGAGACAATGAAGAAGAGGATACCTGCAAATGACTGTCTTCAAATCACCTGCATTCCTGCTACCCCCTCTTACCCTCCACTCCTACTTCCATCCAAATCTGCAATATCCAGGAATTAAGGCTTTTACCTCCCAGGCGATGCAACATCATCAACGAACACATTTTTCTTTTTAAGTAACAAAGTTTTTCTTTAGAGAAACAGAAAAAAAATCTGTCTTGGGGTATACAGGCTGTGTCTTGAGACTAGAGACTAGAATAGCAAGTAGAGTTATAATAGCTAGTATAGATTCAAGAGCAAAATATCTAAATTTTATTAAGTAGGAATCTCCCAACAAAATAGCCTTATATTACTATTTCATCAATTGCCTCATGTTTAAACATGAATGTACAGTCAAAGGTAATACACACGTTGGGAAAATTCGGTCTCAGCTTAGATGCGAGCAGTTTATATGGGAGGTGATTTCTAGAAATGCCAGTGTGAAAGGGAAGTGTGACTAGAAAGGGAAAGAGGTTCAAGCCTGTGTGCATCTGGAGCAGAATCCCACTGGGGAACTCTGGCAGTTGAGCAAGAAATCTCCCCTCAGAATGATTCCAGAGAAGGGTGAGCATCCTGTGGTCTGCTCTGCCCAGAAAATGAAAGACAAAGACAAGGTAAGGCAAGGCAAGACAGGAAGGAGGAAGGGAGGGAAGAAAAGGAGGATGGAAGGAGAAGGAAAAGGAAAAAAGAAAAACCCTTGAGAAATAGAACTCTATTAGGGAATGGGTCAGAACTTCTACAGTAAAACTCAGATTAAATTCTCCGGTAAATTTGCAAAAAAAAAAAAAAAAAAAAAAAACCAGAAACAAAAAAATAACAAAAATTCCCCTAAAATCTTCATTTCAAAAGAATAGGATATTATATACAAACTAAAATCTAAAAACTTGAAGGAGCCCTTGGAATTTAAAACATGACTTTGACAAATCTATGGAAGTCTTAGAAGAAAAGTCAAGGATTCTTATAAAAAAAGGAAAATGGGGGAAAAGGAAATGGGAAACTCTAGGATAAAACACACACTAGTTACACAGGAAGGAAAATGTAATCATAAGTTAACTACTTGGTTGTTAGTGAAAAATAAATTATCAATGTGTTTATAGTTCCATCATTTAGAATCATCCTATGACCAAAGCTTGATGGGAAACTGTAAATGTTACCAACCTTGACAATGAAAACTAGAAACGGCAGTTTGGGAGTAGACAGGGAAAATGTGGGAGGAAAAGGGGAGAGACAGTAGCATCTTCGTCTTACCAAATGGAGAATCCAGAGAAAATTTCTATAGTTTTAGAATGAGAAATAAAGCTAAGTTCATCATTTAAAAGTGCACAGAAGAGCCGCCTGTAATCCCAGCACTTTGGGAGGCTGAGGCGGGTGGATCACGAGGTCAGGAGATCGAGACCATCCTGGCTAACACAGTGAAACCCCATCTCTACTAAAAATACAAAAAATTAGCCGGGCAATGTGGCGGGCGCCTGTAGTCCCAGCTACTCGGGAGGCTGAGGTGGAAAAATGGCATGAACCCGGGAGGCAGAGCTTGCAGTGAGCCAAAGTCGCGCCACTGCACTCCAGCCTGGGCAACAGAGCGAGACTCCATCTCAAATAAATAAATAAGTAAATAAATAAATAAAAGTGCGCAAAAGAAGGGATAACTTAACCCCTTACATTAATGGGCTTTTTAAACAATGTGAATATAACATCTAATAAGATTTTGCTTGAATTACATTAAAGAAAAATGTGACAAGTAGCTGCAAATTCCTTGAAACCCATTCCCCAGAAGAGAAGCAGGCTATGTGCCATTTAGTGGAAAACAGCCCGCTTGGGGCTCGTGACTGTCTCTGAGGCTGTTGGATAGATATATGTGTTGTCTATCAAGCTCACGAATATAGATGATGTTAAAGTTTAAGAGCAAATGTTCTGGATAACATCACGTGACTAATTAAGCGATAATAATTATTTTAGGGTGCCAGCATGGTACATTGGCACAAAGTCTGGACTTTGGTCCAAGATTAGAAAACAGAGGTACAAAGTCAAAATCCTGGTTCCATCACTGACTTGCCAGGAGACCTTGGGGAATGCCATCAGTTTTGCTCTAGCAACTTTCTCTGTATCTCAAGTCAGGAGAACATTATTCTTGTTTACAAATCTGAGGGTCATATATGGTAATATATGTGAAAATGATTATTAATTATCCTTTATTTCTTTGATCATCCTATACGTGCAATTACTTTGTCTAAGTCATTCATTAGTGGATTTCTGAATCGTTTAATACAATATAAAGGACTCCAGATAAAGTTCAATTAGAAATTAAACTATCTGATTACGCTGGGTAGATAATATCATTTGTCTTCTTAAACTTATTAGAGAATTCCTTAACAATGTTAAAATAGCTATGGTTTGAAAATTGAATCATTAATGTCTTTAGATACACAGGTTAAGTATTCTAAATATTTTCAGTTAGATTTAATTGTGGTAGAAGTCCACATATTTTAAAAATATTTTATAAAAATATGCTTATGCTCTAGTATTTGTCGCTTCAAAGAAACACGTTGACCTTTACTTTGTTTTACAAAATCAATTTTATATTTTGTAATAATTAAATAGCTCATTTTTTCCATAGAACATTTCATAAAAATTAGAAGAGAAAATTTTCAGTAATTTTAGCCACCCAGACATAACCTCTGTTAATATTTTCATGTATATCTACTCCTCTATATATTTAGACACAAACTTTTTAAAATTTGGATAATGTAATTTATATTCCATTTTTCACAAAACATTGTATCACAAGCCTTTATTTCATCAATATATTCTTTAGAAATGTTTTTATTGGTTCCATAATTAACTAAATGAATGATCAATACCTATTTTAAACTTGACTCTTAACACTTGTTATTCTAACTCTTGATATTATGAGTTTATTATAACATTTTCTATGATAAATAACCTATATAAGGCCTTTCCTTCATCTTTCAACATTTCTTCAGAAAAAAATTCGAGTGGTAAAATTATTCAGTCAAAGCATGTGATGATTTCTAGAGGTTTTGATATGTATAGCTAAATTGCTCTGCAGAAAGATATAATTTGTAGTCCCAACAGAAACCATAGTATCTTCAAACACTGGGTATTAAGATTTTAAGAAATTCTTAATAATGATATAGGAGTTAAGGGTATAGGAGAAATACAAATCTCTTTGATTTGTATTTCTTTAGCTATTTGATGTTTATTAGGCATTAGCAGTGTTATGTGTGATTGTTGCCGTCTCTTTCTCACCCTCACTGGTATTTTTGTGTTATCTTATAAATCTATATAAGCTTTTCAAATGCTAGAGATATACATCCTTCATCTGTATACTTGTTCGATTTCTACTTTTTTGCCCAAATAAAAGTCACTATGTATCTTTAAAGTGGAAGGATGGTTTAAATATGTCTATAGGAAACAACCTTTTGAAAGACTAAAGGCAGAAACATGAGACAATATCTTTCAAATTCTTTATTAAACTCTCCTTCCTGATACTTTGTTATTGTTGATAGAATTAATCATATGAATAATACTTCCTACATATTGTTAAGCAATAAAGCCAGATTGCTGGGTATGAAAATAAGTGAATCATCTTCCCAGCACTCCCTGCTACCCCTTTGGCCCCTGTGCCCACCTTCCCCACCATTCCTAAGAAATTTGGAGATTTAAAAAAGTCTCCAAAAACCAATGGACTAGTTTGGAGCTTGGATCATGTTAAAACACTCTTAGTAGAATATAGATCTATGGGAACATTTTTTTATACCTTTATCTGTCCTTCTCTTCCCACCATTCTTATGTTTTGCTTTTTTTTCTTTTAATGATTGGGAATGACATTGAATTGAATACAGGGCCAGAACATCACCTATCATAAAGGATAATTTTATAAGACAGTTAAAATTTTCTCAGCCACATTTTCTATGGTAACTCACAATGCCAATTAATTTCTTAATTCATTAACAATGTAACAGAAGAAAAGACTTTGAAAACACTGTGCTTTGTGTAGATGTCTTTTAATTATGGCTAATTAAATACTGTGCAAGGACCTGATTATACCTTTGAGTATTTCTTAATCAGAAAAAAAAAGAAAAGGAAAAAAATAAGGCTTGTAGTTATGAACACATGGAACAAAAGCTGATTTCAGCAACTCTTGATAAAAAAAAACCCAAAACTGCAAAAAAAAGAATAAATTATGGAGTAGTACAGGGGAGTATTCTTTAAATCTGTGTGCTGATTCTCCATGGAGGCTTATGTACCACTGTTTATTTTGGTTATTAGGCAGAATCTCAAGTAAACCTAAGTAGAAATCACACTGCTTCTAAAAATGAGGGACAGAGCCAGTGGGTAAACAGTTTCAGGGCAAACTGATGCAATACTCCCTGAAGTTAGGAATGAATTTTTCCAGATGGCCACTGTGCATATGGCCGGGGCTACTTCGGTAGCCAAAATAGGAAATGAGAACACAGTTCTTTCCAATTAAATCAACACTGTCCTTGAGAAAAGAAATTTCACAGAGCATGTCTGTGGGGATGGAGGTGGACAGGAAATAGCGTTCCTGTCTATCAAGACATCTTCAATTGAACTAATTATGATATCTTTAAATGTTCAGGCCAGTCAAATTTATTTTGGGATTTTAGGAGAGCAAGGCATTGAGCTAAACGATGTGCTGGAAATTCACAGCTCAAAATTGGACTTGTCTGTCTATCCTTTTTCATCCTGGAACATTGGGGGAGTTACTTAATCTCTCTCTGATTGTTTCCTCCTGTGTAAAATGGGAATCACATCTCCAGGCTGCCCAACAGGCTTGTTGTGAAGATGAAATAATGGATGTTATGAAGTACTTTGCAATCATGAAGCACTGGATTATGCTTCCCAGGACTTGGAGAGAATAACCAATAATGCCAGTTCATGCTGCGGACCACGTCATGGGCTCTCCTAGGGAAGATGTTCCTATTTATACTGGGGTACAATTTTCAGCTTTGTTCAGACCCTGACCCCTAACAAATCCTTTGGTGGTTATTCAGTTCATCTTAATTAAAGAGTAATTTACTGGCCTGTGTATAACCAGCTTGGCTGGAAGCTGATTTTTGCTGGGTAAATTTGCTGAACTTCTCAATAAATTTCAGCTCCCCAAAATGTCAGACATGTGCTGCAGAAAGAAACTACTATGCCCTCTATCACTAGTGAGCAATCAGATGCAGACTCTGAACACTTAGACATGGACAACAGCCCATCCGTGTCAGTCCTTTGATTCATCTTAATAAGTGCATGGGTTACAGGAAGCTAGTTCCAACATCAGTCATTCCAACCAAACTATCTCACATTTTCTGTTTACCTTGTACATTTCGATTTCACCCTTCTCTTAGGGAAATGAAAGCAGCTAAAGTTAGTCAAAATGGTCAGTAATTTCTTATTTTGAAATCTGCCTTCTTTTGATTTTTGTTTAGTACTTTAGTCATCTACCCAACGGGTCCTATTTGTACACAGAACCAGTTACAATTTGTACAATGTACTGGACTCTCAGCTGTTTTCAAGGCTAGCCTGATACATTCTTGTTTTAGCCAGTGTCCAAATGTAAGCGGTCTTCTTGTAGTCAACAAATTGTGCTCCTTCCCTGCAGAATAATCTATCCACGGATGGAAGAATTTCAAAGGAATAGCAGGTAGCTGCTGATCACAGAGCCAACAGTTTAATGCTAGGTGTATATGATGTGGTGAGGACAAATCAATGAGGACAGAAAAGATACAACAAAAGGCAGCATACTCATATCTTACTTGTCCCGTCTCTCAACTTTGCTACATGGAAGCAGAAACTTTTATCATTTCTGTTTTCTCATTTCTTGTTTCGCTTTTTTAGTTTTCTTCTAATTGTGTATGTAGTGGAATTACCTAAATTGCTCAGTAAAAATGCAGATTCCTGAGATTTATTCTAGCCCTACTTAACAATCACTGCTATTGTAGCTGAGAGTTTGGATTACAAACAAGTACCCCCAGAAATGTGAGTGCTTTCTACGTTTTGAGAACAATTAGCCTAATAAATCTTGGGCCATATTATGACTTTGATGAGCTCTAAGTTCTTTTCCCTTTGTGTCTCTCTTCCTCAATAAAAAATAAAAAATTATATTTTACTATGGCCTTGGTATCAAGGTGAATATAATAATATTACATATTAAAACATTTTCTTTAACCCAAGTTTACATTTTTTTTTTTCTGATGAAAATATTTTCATGGGCCTCTGAAAGTATATTGGGCCTTAGGCACTTTGCTTCCTGTCTCATGAGTAAGTCAGCCCAGAATGAATCGAGGACTTGGTAACTTAGAAAACTGGTAATCTTAATATCTTGAAGATTTAGATAGTAAGTGTTTTATTTCCCTAACATATCATGAAGAGATCTAGGTCAAAACTCTTGCTGGAGTTCAGGGGATGCAGCTTTGCATGAAGATAATTTGCAGGTTCTTGGGTTTGGTGCTACGTGCCTAGATATGATAGTAGCCAGTTTTGAACTGCCTTCCCAATACTAGCAAAGGCAAAAATGGGGAAGATACTGGTTTTCAGCTTTGTTAAGCATTCCCATCTCATTTAGGTGATGTACACTAATAAATGCACACAACAACGACATGCAAATAGAAGCTTATGAAATGTGAGGTTATGGTAATACCAAGTATTAGGGCCTAGTGTTGCTCATCTGGGGAAGCTTTTTACTGGAAGCAGGAAAACGGAAGGGATGAGAAGGGAAAGAAGAAAAACACAATCTATTAAGGAATTTCATTATATCAAGCAGGAATGGCTTTCATAAGAATTTCTAAGAATAAGCAAGGAAAAATGACCTGGTGTTACACAAAATAGAGGGGAGACTGCAACTGATAGAAGAGCATAAAAATAACAATTTTATATCATTAGGAAAGAAGACTAGGTATCATTTCAGAGTTTTGACAAGGCAACTAGCAGCAAACTATGCTCAATAGTTACCACTTTTTTTGTTTGTGTTTGAGATGGAGTCTCACTCTGTCACCCAGGCTGGAGTACAGTGGCATGATCTTGGCTCACTGCAACCTCCACCTCCCAGGTTCAAGTGATTCTGCCTCAGCCTCCCAAGTAGCAGGGGCTACAGGTGTACGCCACTATGCCCAGTTAATTTTTGTATTTTTAGTAGAGGCAGGGTTTCACCATGTTGGCCAGGCTGGTCTCAAACTCCTGTACTCATGATCCGCCTGCCTCAGCCTCCCAAAGTGCTGGGATTACATGCGTGAGCCACCATGCCCTGCCAATGGTTATCACTTTTTATGCTTTACATGTACACTTATTCTTACACTTTGCATGAACAAAACACCTTACATAATAGTCACTGATACTTATTGAGAGGATGTGAATATTTCAAGTTCAGTGGTAATACTCACTGAAGCTGAGACTAGATAAGGAGGAAAAAATGAAAAATATTGAAGAAGGAAAAACAGCAGTGTTTAATTGTTTTGGTTATTGATCTGCGACAAACTACCTCCAAAACATGGTAATAGAAAACAATGACATTTATTTAATCACAATCATGCCATCTGGGATGACTTTGCTGGGGAGTCCCACTCATCTGGCTGGTGGCCACTCTTGTGGCTGCAGTCAGCAGGTGAGTCGGTGGGGTGCTGGGCTTAGCTGCAACCCTGGACAGCTGGACTTCTCTTTCTCTGTAATCTCAGGGCTGGTCCCTCTGTAAGTGACCTTTCCTCATGGCCTCTACAGCAGGGTAGCTGGACTCTTACATAGTGGCTCAAAGATCCCAAGAGAGCAATGGTGCCAGCATGTAGCCTTTTTAAGGCCTAGGGATGGCACATTCTTTTCTTTTCTTTCTTTTTTTTTTTTCTCTTTGAGACGAAGTCTTGCTCTGTCACCCAGGCTGGAGTACAGTGGCGAAATCTCAGCTCACTGCAACCTCCACCTTCCAGGTTCAAGGGATTCTCCTGCCTCAGCCTCCCGAGTAGCTGGGATTATAGGCAGCCACCACCATGCCCTGCCAAGTTTTGTATTTTTAGTAGAGATGGGGTTTCACCATGTTGGCCAGGCTGATCTCAAACTACTGACCTCGGGCGATCCACCCACCTCAGACTCCCAAAATGCTGGGATTATAGGTGTGAGCCACCACGTCCAGCCTATTCTTTTGGTTAAAGCAGATTTAAGGTGGGAGTGGGCAGGTACACATAAGGGCATGGATTCGGGGAGGTATGATTCCCTGTGGCCACTAATGTCACAGACTCCAGCAGAGTTGGATAGAACACTTCCTTCCTACATCTCAGGTTTCTTTCCAGGTGGTAGTGACAGTTAGTGCCACACTTTGTCAGAGAGCAGGTGGAGTGGCTTATCTGATGGTTAAATTTGTGAAAAATTACTGAACATATTTGCTGCTTAAGAGTGTACTTGTTCTATAGAAAAAGTTCAGCATCACCAGCAGGCCAGTCTGCATAATTTGGGGGTTTAGTACTGACTACTGGCTAATAAACCTGAAACCACACCCTCTAACTTGGACTCTAGAAGTAACTAAAATGGTGTTTTGCTTCTCTCTGCTACTGTGTTGTTTTATTTCTCAATTCAAGGAAGAGAGATGCTGTTTATAGGCCTCCTTAGAGATTACAACCTGATGAGATTAGAAATTATGACAAATGTCTGATAGTTTCATCAACAGTGAGCGATGAAAACACTGAGAAAGGTCTTTTATAACCTAGGGAGGACAAATAATTAACAGAGCAATAGGCCTTTAAACTCATTTGGTTAGAGAATGGAGGTTGATCGTTTGTTTACACCTCTTAATAACTGAACCTGGGCTTAGCTGTCGACCTGATATTGATTCTCTCCTTCATTCTTATTAATAGAACTCTGATCTTGTTAAGGAAAGCAATGTATATAGGTAAAAATACATTTTCTAGCCTTTGTTGCAGATAAAGGGGCCATATGGCCCAATTGACTAAGGGCAGGTAAGCACAAATTGTTAGGTTAGACTTGTGGAAAGGTCTTTAGAAGCTGGCAGCAGGGATAGGGAGCTGGGGAACAGACTCAGATGGGAAGGACTTACTTGCCTTTTGTTCTGCCTGGAATACAGATGAAAGGGTTAGAGTTGCAGTGGCCATATAGTGACCACGAGGTAAACTTGAAGATGGAATCCATGCACAGAGAATGGCAATGAAAGAAAGGAGGACACTACAACGTTGATGATACCATAGAGCCCTTGTATCAGCCTCTGATATTTGCTCCCTGACTTTAATATACATGAAGGAAAGAAAATACTCAATTTTATTGGAGCTCCTATTTTTTAAATGTTTCCATTACTAGCTGAATACAGTTTCTAACTCACAATTTTATGAGAGCAGAAAAATAATAGTATGTAGTTTATGGTATTTCTAAGATAGATGATGCCGTTTAGGTGAAATATTCACCCAAAATTGTGTGGCGGAGGTTTCTTATGTGTGTGTATGTTAGAGATTTCTCATATAAGATGTATCTCTCCATCAGAGCACTAACACTTGCTCTTATCTCTGCCTGATGCAATTCTCTCATGAATATACAAAAGTCACATACCCTTCCTTCACTGGGATTTCTGCTCAAAGATCCACAGCTCAGAAAGGCCTTTCCCAATTATCCTATCTACCATAATAGCCCCTATCCTTGTCTACAAACTCACTCTCTCTACTTTTGACATTTTTTATTTTATGATTGGCTTGTACATTATTATCTCCTCAGTGCTCAGAAGAGTGTCTGACACTTTGTAGTGGCTCAATGAATATTTGTTAAATGACCAAATAAGTAAAGGGAAAGCTAATGCACGTTTAATTCTGAAATTTTTCTAAGTAAACTATCAATGAATCAATCAATGCATGAATGAAAAATGACAGCTCATTGCAAGTTGAGAACTTCAAATAGACTGTTAAACTTCTGAATAGTCCTATGCCTGTTACAATAATACGTCTGTTTCAAATGTTCAGTGTAACTGGTGGTATCTAAACTTGATGGCAGTTTTTCATACTTTGCTCATTTATTCCCTTCAAATTTTATCTGAAAGAAATAGAATAGTATAGCTGGGCATGGTGGCTCACGCCTGTAATCTCAGCACTTTGGGAGGCTGAGGCTGGTGGATCACGAGGTCAGGAGTTCAAGACCAGCCTGGCCAAGAGAGTGAAACCCCATCTCTACTAAAAATACAAAAATTAGCTGGGCACGGTGGCAGACTCCTGTAATCCCAGCTACTCAGAAGGCTGAGGCAGGAGAATTGCTTGAACCTGGGAGGCGGACATTGCAGTGAGCTGAGATCATGCCATTGCACTCTAGCCTGGGTGACAGAGCAAGACTCTGTCTCAAAAAAAAAAAAAAAAAGAAAAAGAAAAAAGAAAAATAGAAATAGAATGGTACAGTATAAGCCTCAGAAGGGGTATGAAGGTATCAATAAATCCCCTCTATGTTGACTGGTCATGCAGTCCCTAATTTTTCTTAGGCTGATGTGCTCTATGTCTTCTTGATAATAAAATGAGTAAGGCAATGGTTTACATTTATGAAAAATATATCTGCCTGTGGGTTTTTTTGCACATATATACACAATCCAGTGGTAGATTTATATGTATATTTGCATAGAAATATATGTATGTATAATATATGCACACATATAAAAATATGTATATGTATAATATATGTATACATATTTTTATGTATACACACATAAAAATATGTGTTATATATACACACAAATATACATATAGAGATATAACTTGTTTTTCAATATTAGGAACAAAGAACATACTGAAAGATTCATCCACTTTTTTATATATTGCAGTACTCATATAGCATTTCAAAATCGTAAAATTTTTCTGTATTTTAAAATAGCCGAGGAAAAATGTTAAGAAAAAGAAATATTGACGATTCAAGCATACCTAGAGACAAGGCTTCAGAGACCGTGGCTTTCTGCTTGAGCAGGAAGTTCTGGAAATGGGGGTCATCGAACAATAGGCCTCTGATGCTCCACGAAGTGTTATGAAACCACACGCTTCGTGTCTTTCCCCTCTGGATGGCGCAAAGCGGCAGAGATGCCAAGGATATATCAAAGAGTTTTTCTCTATGTCCCTTGTGGAAAGTGGTTGTGAGGAAGCCGCTGCCCAGAAACTACGTTTTCTAGCACTTCTGAAATATCTAAGTGGAGTCCCAAGTCATTCCCATGCGAATGTGGGTGGAGTGATAAATGGCCAGGCCGATAAACATCTCCTAGGTGCTTCTCCACCCTCTTTTCCACTGTGGACTTGGTTGGATTTTCATGTCCTGGGTGACCCTGGGAAACACGTTGAAGCATGTGGAGCCTCTGTTAGCTTCAGCCACATGTTGATTAGATTCATCATGTCGGTCACAAGATGATGAAAGCATTTCTACCCAACTTCTGTTTGGCCAAGCCACAGAGATTTGGGTTTTTATTCATTACAGTACCTAGCACAACTTTAAGTAATATACATATACTACAGCTTTAACAGAAGTTGTGAACTTACTATCATTATTGAAAGATGGCTGAGCAGAGAGCAGCGGTTCTCAAACTGCAGAATCTTTGGGGAGGAAGTTTGTTATGAATACAAATCCCCAGGCCGCCCTCCCAGAGATTCTGATTTATCGGATCTGGGATGGGACCCAGAAACAGGCATTTTCGTCACCACTCCAGGTTTTTGGATGCACATTTAGAGAAACACCGATAAAGACAGTGAATTTACGGAAATGGCAGCTGGGAATTCGGGGTTAGAAATGGACAGCAGATCATATCCTGAGCCAAAGTATGAGCTGGATGAATTAAAAGACAGTGAATAAATGGGAAAATTAACAAAGAAAAATTCCATACTGCAGCAATGAGTATAATACTTGGGTACCTATGAATCCACCATATATGAAGAAGGATCATGGCTCAAAGAAGAGGTTGTAAAAATAGGGTGAAGTTAAGAAAACAGTTGAATTTAGAGAGGCAAGAGAGGATAGTTTGAATATAAACATTTACAAACAGAAAGCTTTTTAAAACTGGCATAACAAAATTGAAACAGACCTCTTAAGGGAAGCGATATTTTGAAGCCAACACCACTATCCATACTCTTTCACCTATCACAGAAGAACAATATGTGGAAGGGCAAGAGCTTAAAATGAAGGTTTTTTTTTCCCCCCCTTTCCAATACACTATCAAATAAAAATGTTACATGCCTGAAGCCAAAGACTATTCTTGGATCGGATCTTTTTCAATGCTCTAAATTTAGCCAGCTGAACTTCTGTAAGTACCAGCTTATTCAACCTTTTGAAATACAGCATTTGCTTTTTAATTGGAAATCTGCATCTCACCTTAACGATGGAACAGAACATCCTTTCTTTTCAAAGAAATATGGTCTTTTGATATTGTACACTTAGCATAGTTAAAAAAGATTGTAGCAAAGTGTGAAAGGACCAGAACATACAAATACACACATGCACATGCGAAGGACCATGACACCATGACAAATATACATCCATTTCCGATTAATTAGAAGCCATAACATGAATGCTCTTAGGCGTTATCACCACCAAGTTTTTATTGAGAACCAAGTGTTTGGTGAGAAGAGAATCGGAAAGAAATGCATTTTCAGAATAAATCATTGGTAAGATTATAACTTTTTGTTTAAATTAAAGCAACACTCAATTATTGAAGTTTTGATTGGCAACAATTTTAAGCAATAGTACACTCACATAAGATTTCCCTTCAATCTGTGCTTCCTTTGGGAAAATCAGATGCTGTAGTTAAGAATGTCTTTGCTCTGTACTGTTGAAATAAAACCCCAACATGGATGAAGCAGACTGCTGAACATATTCTTAGGAATAGCAAATTAATTAGGAGGTGTATCAATGCTCTGAAAGCTGGTGCCCTTGTAGATTGATAGATCTGGAGACCTAAGTATAACTGACAGTTGAAAAATAATAGACTGCAGCACACAGATGTCATGGTCCAGAAGAGGATGCCTATTATTGTGAGTAAGTTTAAAACCAAGTCATGGACAGGAAGATGTTTCATTTGCTTGTAGCCATTCTATTGCATCTTTCTTTTCAAATATACACATGCACCACATAAAGTTTCAGTCATTGATGAATTACTTACATGAGAGTTGTCCCATAAGATTGTAATACCTTATTTTTACTGTACTTAATCTATGTTTAGATATGTTTAGATACAAAAATGCTCACTGTTGTGTTACAATTGCCTACAGTATTCAGTATAGTAGTACACTGTACAGGTTTATAGCATAGGATCAATAGATTACATACTGGCCTGTTGTTCTAGGCTTCAATAGATAAATATACCCTATAACCTAAGTGTGTAGTATGCTATGCCATCTAGGTTTGTATAAGCAAAATCTATGATGTTCGCACAGTGATGAAGTAGTCTAAGGACACATTTCTTAGAATGTATCTTTGGCATTAAGCAACATGTGACTGTATGTAGGATATTCAGCTCAAAAAAATCGTAGCTGACTTGTTTACTTTTTTGAAATATTTCCTATAATTTACATGTTTTGAAGCTGGTTGTGAGGATTTCAGAAAGAGGTTATGTTTCTTTTCAAGCATATATCCCTACGTGTAAAATAATACAGCTTGAGTGTGAAAGTTTTAGGGCCTTGCATTTCTTTAGAAAAAATGGTGTTTTCAAGGTGAGAAAATACTTTTACAGAGATAATTTATTTGATGCAACAGCTCTGTTCAGTAGACAGTGGGAATATGTTGGTAGAAATATACTAGTTCTCCTTTTACAGATGAGGAACCTGAAGCAGGAGTAGATTAAGTGATCTGCTGAAAGATGGCACCGCCAAACTAGCAGGCCAGTGAGGTTCTCTGCCAGTGGTTCCTAAGTGGTAGTCCATCAACTGGGCAAAACTGATGTTTAAAAGACCCCTGGATTTATTATCTTAGCAAGTAACAGAAAATTGAAATCATTCAAGTTAAGAAGTATTTGCTGAGAATCTATTCTGTCATTTCAGAAGAAACAAAGATGAGACCGCATAATCCCTGCCACCAAGAAGGTTGCAGTCCTCTAAGAAACCTTTGAGCAGGCTGTCAGAGTCACAGCTGGCTCAGCAACAAAAAATGGTAGATGATAAACAAAAAGGCAGTAACGAAGGATCAGCAAAGGATGGAGAGTAGGGATTTTCTTAGCAGCCTTCATAATTTAATTTCCGCAGCTCTCAGTGACTATACAGTGGGAAAAGAGAGTGTTAGCAGAATGTTTTCCAATCTGGAGAAGTTTAAAGTCAAATCAATATAAAAAAAGCAAGAACAATAAAAACAGTTCAACCAATCGTTAACATGAAAGTATGACATAGTTGTTTATGAAAATTTTTAATAAACCAGACACTTTGAAAGCGCAACTAAAGACTATGCTGTATTAGAAGGCAGTTCAGGAACAATCAAAGTAATGCAAAGACCTTAGAAATCTAAGAGTTGGCCTGGATGGAAACTTTATTTCATGGGCTAATGAGAACTGCAGTATATTTGTCACTTTTCCAGAAAGTTTTCTACCTTAAGTGAAGTGTGCCCTTGAAAGGAAAAAACAAGAAGAAAACACCCAAGACACCAAATTAGAAACTTAAAAAAAAAAAAAAGTACTGAGTGCTATAAAAAAACACAGTTGTGTAACATTTCAAGGATGAATTTTAAGTACGTTCAAGTCTTGAGGTAGGCAACACCTGCCTAGTTCTGATAAACTTTAATTTCTGATTTGCCTTTAAGAACGTCTAGGAAAACAGGATAAACAAAGATGATCTGAAGAGACTTTGAGACTCAAAGATCAGCTGAGAGATTTTCCTTCAAAATGGAGGAAACTGTCACAAACATGAGAGGTTATAAAAGACTGACTTGGAAGAGCAAAAAGGCCCAAGTCATTCCCGACTCTCATCTGGGAAACTCTTCAGAGACATGCAGAGGGTAGGGTCTCCTTGTTTACTTTGCTCCTAAAATGTTTCTGGCAGAGTGACTGGCAAACAGATCTGTCTTAAGTCTTTCTAATAGCCTTGTACTCATTTTGCATGGCAAAGCAGCTTTCTTTGCTTAAAACATTCCAAATCAGAATAATTGAGAAGTACCTCATTTCATGTCTATGATAGTAAATTGTAATATTTTATTACACCTAGGACTGGATAAATAAAGGCATTGAAGAAAGAAAGAAAACCTTAGATAAGCAATTTACAGTGTTTGCTGTTCATGTGGGAATGAAGTTATGCCAAATAAGACTACTATAGTAGATGAGGATACAGTGGATGGTTTTAACGTAAAATACAGTAACTATAGCAAAATGGAGTGGATGTCTCCAGTGATTTCCTTTTGAACTTTAGAAAATTAGCAATAGTATTATAGAATTTTGCTGCAAATTAGTTCATTAGCTTATTAGGAGCTGGTGTACTACACTGATTCATTGTGGAGAAAGATTGGAAGAAATAAATGACAGTTGGTGAATAAGGTAAGATACAACCTCACCCCAGAAACATCTGCAGGTAGGGTCTTAGATGGACTTCGCTTGCTTGCTTCTTTATTTGTTTTCTGCACAGCATCTCCTTTGTCAACAACACGTTTGTCATTTCAACAGTCTTATTCAGCCCCTGGGGTCCAGGTGTCTTTCCACACACTCTGCCTCTCCAGTACCTTAGATGGACAGTTAGAGACCTGACCTCAGAATATCCTCTTTCCTGGTTATGGAGGTAAACACATGACCCAAACTGAACCAATCAGAATCCTCCTTGGAAATGGTGCCAGAGCTGTTAGAAAGACATTTCCTCTTTCGGTATATTTACTAGGTTGGTGGGATAGAAAACCAATAGTGGCCACCTTTGCTACAAAAATGCATGGGGGTGGGGAGCACGCATAAGAATGCAAAGGAATAGAGAGGAAAGCAGTGCCAAAGGATGGAAGGACAAAGGGACAGTATCGTTAAGATATTTGTGAGCCTCTGGGTCTAGCCATGCATAAAATTTTACCTACTCTTAGATTTTTCAGTTATATGAACCAATAGCTTTCCTTTTGTTCTTGTTAGCATGGACTTAGGCTTTGCCACTTCACAAAGATGGCTGCCTAATCAAGTAGCATCTGTGTTAATAGAAATAATACTCATTGAACTAGTCATACTTTATTTAAACCTTGCTTCTCAGAAGCCATAAAATTCTTCCTTGAAATATTCTTCTGATGTGACAGGGTTATATTTTGTTTCATTTTGCTACATTTTGCCTAATTTTCTCAGAGAGGCCTGTCTAATCTAACTTGTGCTAATGTAATTTTAAAAGTTTGACAGATTCACATATGCAGGTGTACCCCATATCAGGAATATAAGTTATGATATATTTTGTTTAATATTGTTCTCAATTATTTGTCGTCTTCTCCCTGAAAATCAATTCTATTTCCCCACACCATTGATAAAGGCTTGGCCAGGGGATTTGCTTTGACCAATGAAACCTGAATGAAAGTGATGAGTTCCCTGTGTGAGCAAAAGCCCCAGTAAACTCACATCCTTATATACTGTGAGCAAGAAACTTGGACTCTTCTTCAGTCCAAGTATAACACTTTGTTGTAAGCCTCTGAGATGTGGGGTTTGTTGATTATAGCAGCAAAACCTAATAAACACTGACTGATATATCAGACATACCAAAACTCAAGAAAAAAAAATGCATTTTTAAAGTTAATGATTCATAGTAGCAATCGATGTCTCCTTTAAATTAAAAATTCCTCTGGTGCATTTATAATACTGAATTTACCAAAACATTTATTTACGCATGATAAGTGAACACATTCTTTGTAATGTCCTCCCCAATCCTTGATATATGCTCTTCTCCATTTTCTTCTTTGGTTGTCATCTCTGGCTTCTGGTTATTCTGTGTGTCTCACAGATACATTGGTCTATGTGGGCTGCATTGCTGATTTGGTGGATCTCTTTGATGCATTATTGTAAGCTGACAGCTCCTCAGCTGCTCTGCCAAACAAATGTCTCAAGGTGCTTGTCTCAGCGGCACCGCCTTTTGTGGTTGTGGTTGATGAACTGTGGAGTTCTTTGAACAGCTGTTCCCCATTGTCACACACCATACTCTGAGTGCGGTGCATCCCTGATCCCAACCTCTACCTCTGGGGATAGTCATCACACGCCCTCTTGCTTATGGGAGGCTTTATGCTATTTAGTGCGTCACTCCATGTCATTTGGTACATCCCAGAACTACACACAGAAAATACTCTTTGACTTCTCCCTGCTTTGATTTGTTTACTATGTTTAATTTTCTTAGATCAGCTGTCATTATGCTTACTTTTATCCTTCTGTTATTATATTCACTGTGCTCGATAGTATTTTGAATTGTGCTACTTTGTCTTTTATATCTTTGGCATAAAAAAGTGAAGTGTCAAATAAAAACACAATGCTCCTGTCCTTAACATTTACCATATTTCTGTAAATTTCAGCTATCCCATAAGTGAGAGGCAAGTGAAGCTGGAGGACAAGAGAAAAAGGGGGAGAAGAATGTTTATTATGTAGCTTATGATAGGGGTAGGAACTACAGTAATTGAGAAGTAAATATTCTTTTCTATTTTACACATGTAGAAATGAAACTCAGGAGGTTAAGTAACTTGATCAAGGTGATACAGCTGATAAGCAATGGAACTAAGACCTAAACGTATTTTCATCTGACTCCAGTGTTCTCTCCTTTCTTCTATGTAATGCTGTTTCTTAGAATTGAGTGAAAGGACTCGGGGCACAAAGGGAAATCTCTGATTTTGGGGAAGTTACTTTACCTTGCTCCCTAGTAAGGGAGTTGAGTAAAATTTCCCCTAAGGTATTGTAACATTACATACATCTAAAATGGTTATCGAAAAACCCATGTACTTTATTCTATTTGAGAAAAGCAGAGCTATTTCTTTAATTTACTGTCCTTACAAATTCTTTGACTTTGGGATTTAGTCTCTTCTCTCTTGGAAAACCTTATTTAGTCCAAATTTAACCCATTGCTCATGCTCTGCATCCTCAATATTCTCATTCAATCAGACACATGCACCAAACATTACCCCTTTCTTCTGCAGATTTTTCTCCCAACTTGTTGTGTCCTCTTTTGCACATAACATATCAAGACTCTCCCATTAAAAAATAAAACCCCTCCCTCATCTGTTACCATATCATTTGCCATGCAATGGGCTTTTTGAAAAATCGAAGTGAAATCCATAAAAGTCACCATTTTAAAGTGTATAATTCAGTGGCTTTTAGTCCATTCATAAGCTTATGCAACCTTCAGGATTATCTCATTGCAGAACACTTTAATCACCCCCTAAATAAATCCATACCCATTGAGTAGCCACTCCCCGCATCCCCTGGCAATTGGAATCCTGTCTTCTGTATCCATGAATGTACATATTCTGGAAATGTCATACAAACGGAATCATATAACATGTAGATTTCTGAGTTTTTCTTCTCTCATTTAACACGGTGTTTCCAAGTGTCATTCATGTTGTAGCTGTAGGCTAGCTTTTTAAAGCTTTAGCCTAGTCACATTGATACCAATTCCTTGAGTTGTGCTACTTTCTCTTTTATATCTTTGGCACAAAAAAGTGAAGTGTCAAACAAACAAACAAAAAAGCTGCTCTCCTCAACATTTACCATAACGTTACCTTCTTTTTCTCTGTTTAACTTGACTTCTATACAGCAGTTGAGAGCTTGACCTCTCTCTTCCTCCTGAGCCTCATTCCTACCTGGGCATCACATACAGTTGAGGTTCTTTTTTTTTTTCCATAAACTTATTTGCAGGTTTACTTTCTTCTCCTGGCACTTGTAGAGTGGTATTTTCAAGGGTTTCAGCTGGGGTCTATTTCCCTTTGTACTCTCTTTTTGGTCACTTTTATCTCTCCAAGGCTTCAGTTACCATACTCACTCTATTCAGTTTCAGTAGTAGCTATTTATTTGGTTGCCTGATCAGTCCTCCTCCTTCTCCCAGTTTCCCTGCAATCACCGCTTGCATGCCTTGAGCTTGATCATTTCCTCCCCTCCCATCTATATGCTTCAATGTGACTTTGAGCAGCTAAGCTCCTGTGACATGAGTCAGCCAATTAAATGGTCAGAGGGTAGACATATGATCTACACTGAATCACTCAGAAACCTTTCCTAGAAATTTGTCATTGGGACAAAAAAAATCTAGTGTTTTTAAAAATATGCCTATTCCTAAAGCACATCAGGCTAGTAGTTATCAGAGGTCATGTTTTACCGTGTGGTCTAAGAAACCAAAGAAGAGAGATGATATAAGCAAAGTGAGCCCTTCTAAGCCCAGGTCTCAGTCTGTTCTTGGAGCTTGTCTGCATCTTTGCCCTTGGGATCCAACTGATCTATTCCCAAATATATCATCAGCTCAGAATTTGCTCTGTATATCCACTTGCCTCTGAAAACTCCACTCAGCTATTTGTGGCAGACTGGCTGGATGACTGCAATTTCTTCTTCCCAGGTACACAGTTAAACTATTTCCAGTTCTCCTGCACCCAGTGACTAGTTCCTGCCAAAAGAATGTGATTAAGGTGATGTGTCACTTCTGGTCTTAGATGTTCAGAGTAAGCATGCTTTCTCCACTCCCTCTCTTTTTGTATACAGTGCTGGACACTGCCAAGGTGACCTTGAAGCCACATGTTAAAAATAGATGGCCCTAAATAAGTAAATGGAGCAGAGCACCCCCACAGTGCAACACCAACTGACAAGAAACAAATTCTTCTGGTGTTAAGCCTTGGAGATTTGGGGAACTCAGCTTTAACAGTTGTAAAAGTGTTACTTGCCCTAATTTGTGGTGTCACAGTCACCTCAAATTCGACACACTCATAATCTGCTCATTCTCTCCAGAGCTCCCTATCTTAGTGAATGGTTCCAAAATCCATTAAGCCAGAAATCTCAGCATCAAACTTGACTGCTCCGTTTTCTGTAATTTTTGTAATTTTCCTTGTTTACCATTTAAATGCTACTAATTTAACATATTTAAAATCTGTATACTCTATCCCCTTCTTGTCATGACCACTCAGTGCCTCAGTTCTAGCCCTTGGCATTTCTCGCTGGGTTACAACAGTGGCTTTCTACCTCCAGGGAAACACTTCAAATCATTCTTTTCTCTTCTGCTATAGACTTTTAAAAACAAAAAATTATATTCTATTTCTCTTCTTAAAATCTTTTAATGACTCCTTAACATCTTCTGGATAATAACTGTGAAATGCTATTTGCCTGTCACTACCACAGACTGCTTCAGAACTAATTGATAAAAATGATTTCTTTGAGCGCTAGCTGATAGGACTATGGCCTGCTACTTTGGACAAGGCTAACTGGATAAGAGACTGGGGACTGAACCCAAAACAGGCCTCTGGTTAGTATGTAGTGGGTAATGAAGTAGCCAAGACTCCAACTCTGCTGCCGTAGTTTGAATATATTACAGGTTTGTCCCCATCAAATCTCATGTTGAAATGTGATTCTCAATGTTAAAGGTGGAACCTAATGGGAGGTGTTGGGTGATGGGGGTGGATCCTTCGTGAATGGATTGATGCTCTCCTAGGGTGGCAGTGAGTGAGTTCTCTATTAGTTCCTGTGAGAACTGGTTGTAAAGAAGAGCCTGGCACCTCCCTTCTCTCTTTCTTGCTTCCACTGTTGCCACGTGATCTCTGTACTCTGGCTCCTCTTTGCTTTCTGCCGTGAGTGGAAGCAGCCTGAGTCTGTCACCAGATGCCCAGTCCTCCAGGCAGCAGAATTATGAGTCAATTAAACCTTTTTCATTTCTAAATTACCCAGTCTCAGGTATTCCTTTGTAACAATATAGAAGAGACTAAGACATGTGACTAACAGGGTTTTTGTTTAGTTTTGTTTTTTTTTTGAGTCAGGATCTTGGTTTGTCACCCGGGCTGGAGTACAGTGGTGTAAACACGGCTCATGCAGCCTTGACCTCCTGGGCTCAAGTGATCCTCCCGCCTCAGCCCCACAAGTAGCTGGAATTACAGGTGTATGCCACTGTGCCTGACTAATGCTTACATTTTTTTTTTGTAGAGACAAGGTTTTGCCATGTTCCCCAGGCTGGTTTTGAACTCTTGAGCTTAAGCAGTCTGACTGCCTTGGACTCCCAAAGTGCTGGGATTACAGGTGTGAACCACCATGCCCAGCCTTGTGACTTCTTGACCAGGTTGAATTCTCTATCATAGGAAGTTTGAATGTGAGCTGTAAATGACAGACATAAATTGTACCAGCATTACTGAAAATAGACTTACAGTGAAGTCTGTTGAGTAAAGACATTGATGAACAAAGGCTATGAAACAGTAGAAGCTGGGGTAAGCAGAATCCATTATGGGTGGAGGAGAGGATAGAATTGGTGGAGCAGAAGAGATGTATGAGGCCACAGTAGAATCCAAGACCAAAATGAATAAAATACAAGGTATGCTGAGTCCCTGGAGTAGGACTAACATATACTCATTTTGGAGGAGATAAGTTTTGCTGAAATAGCAAGAGTATCGATGAACCCAGAGGTGGTGTTGTGAGTTGATCAACCTTCCACTTTTCTGTGAGACCTGACTGTTTGGTTTATGAGATATTTTCTGTGTTTCTTCACTCCTCTACCTATTCTATTAAAGCCCCATCATTTGAATTAAACTGAATGTTGCAGTTTGTAACCAAAAGACATCGTGACCTACAAGGTACTGTGAATTGCCCTCTTCTTGACCTCCAGCTCTTCTCCTGGGACTTCCACTCACATCAGATTCTTTATGCTGGACTCTGCGGCATTCTTGAATGCACTTGCTCCAGGGACTCTTGCTTTTCCAGGGGCAAAAGTTTCATGGAAGGCTCATTGTCTTTGACGGACTTCTATTCATTCTTAAAAACAGCTCAGGTGCAAATCCCTCTTGAATGCCTTACCTGACACCTTATTCTCTCCTGCATGTTTTGGATTGTGTCACTCTTCTGGGTCCCCATGGCAAATAGGGCATGCCACTGTCTTATTGCTAATTGATTACACTGTGATGTCTTTCCTTTGTTTTGTCTTTAGGAGGCTTGAAAACCTCTTAAAAGCAGCAACTGTGTCTCGCTCAGCACTGTAGCCCCAGCAACTGACCAGAGCCTGGCACACAGTAGGTTTTTACTGTGTGATAATGTGAAGACTTTCAGTTCTTCGTGTCCATGCTTGCTGATTAGTGATGAAAGTGATGTCAAGATTACTTAATGTATCAATTTGCTAGAGTGGCCACAACGAAGTAACAAATACTGGTCACTTAAACAACAGAAATTTATTTTCTCACAATTCTGGAGGCTACAAGTCTGAGAACAAGGTGTCAGCAATCTGGATTCTTTTGAGGTCTCCCTGGCTTTTAGATGGCTGCCACCTTCTTCTGTCTTCACATGGAAGACATGTGTCTATGTCCTAATCTCTCCTTATAAGGATGCCAGTCCTATTAGTTTAGGGTCCATGCTAGTGACCTCATTTAAACATGATTACCTCTTTACAGACCCTATTTCCAAACACAATCACATTCAGAGATGCTGGGAGTAAGAACATCAAAATAGGAATTTTGGGAGGTCACAATTTAGCTCATAACACTAAATGTCCAAGTCTGGTTTGTGGTTTCCTTGGAAGCTCTGAATTCTGCTTTTTTTTTTTTTTTTTCAGATCATTTATGTCAAATGAGTCCTGCTTAAAGTAGAAAGCAGGTTAAAAGCAGAGTAAAGACAGCTTTAGGCAGACCCACGGATAGGATGGAAAAGTTGTAGTAAAGAAAAAAAAAATAAAAAACATCTTAAAGGTCTAGCTAGCTGAGTGTATGGGCAACATTCTTAGATATATAGAGATCTCCTCCATTCCTCTGGCATGTGAGGTCAGTAGGGTTCCTAGCCCTGTCCCCCTCACCAATGGCTATTTTTTACTCATTGATGCAGATATATGTAATTACCAGTGCAGTAAGGGGCGGTTCTGAGCAGTTCTGTGAAGCAGCCAGATAAAGAAGATAGTCTGCTTGGGGCACATGAAGAATTAAGGGGCATACCAATAATTAAGAGAAGGTGACAGTCTGTTTCAGATCAATTTTTACCCCCAGTCTCCTAAGATTTCTTGTAAGAACATGCTGTTAGACATGGTGGTAACTCACATGCAGTGGTACTAAGCAATAAATAGGGGACTCCACGGCTGCAAGCTCTAACTCCTG
This sequence comes from Colobus angolensis palliatus, assembly GCF_000951035.1. Lineage (NCBI taxonomy): Eukaryota > Metazoa > Chordata > Mammalia > Primates > Cercopithecidae > Colobus > Colobus angolensis. Next base: position 6,259,258 of record NW_012123487.1, read on the forward strand.
CTTTTCCATTGATTGACAGTATGCATTTCACTAAGCCACTTAACCTTTCTATGGCTCAGAGACTTCCCTGTAAGAAATGATAGTATCTATGACATTCCTCATCAGGATGTTGTGATAAATAAGCAATTAAAGGACTCTGGATATATAATTACAGTTTAACATAGCCATGGCTATTTGCTGTTTACACACACACACACACACACACACACACATAGAGTGTCTAAATAGACATATTACATGACACAGGAAGAAAAAAGACCGCTTAATGTCATTCCAGATGAAATGATGAAAAAAATAAATTTATCTGCGAAGGGTCAAGGGTCTATGTCTATTTTACCTCAAATAATTCATTTCTAATCAGTTTCATTTCTTTCTGAGTTCATCACATCTTTTAAAGTCTATGAAATTAAAATTTCCCCAATATTTCTTTGTAATATACTTCATTCATTTTGGAGTGTCACTTCAGCTAGGCAATCGAGAGAGAGATGAATATGATGTGGTTATTGTCTTCAGGGATCTCCCAGAGTAGTGGAGGGCCACGAGAATAGTTACAATCCTACTCTCTGAGTGTAGGTGGAGACATATGTCAGGTAGTGTGAGCACAGAGGAAGAAGAAAGCATATTTCCTAGGGGAGTGAGGCAAATGTGTGAATGTTAGCCTCCCACTACATTTATCAGGAGGAATCTTTTTTTTCCCCGTGTGCCGGGCGCTAAGCTATGTGACCGTCATATGTCAGCCTTCATCTCTTTAGGCAATGTATGAAAAATATGTTTTGATTAGTCTTATTTTTCAGAAGAGGGAGTGGAAACTCAAAGAAGTTAAGTAATTTGCCTACAGTCACACAGAGAATGAATGACAGCTAGATATCAAATCCAGGCTTGTCTCTTTACCACTGCAAGCTGTTTCCTCCCCAACAAGTTATAGTTAAGATACAGACTTTTTTATTATTATTATTTTTTAAGATAGAGTCTTACTTTGTCACCCAGGCTGGAGTACAGTGGTGCATGTAACCTCTGCCCCCCGGGTTCAAGAGATTCTCCTGACTCAGCCACCTGAGTAGCTGGGACTACAGGCATGCACCACCATGCCCAGCTAATTTTTTTGTATATTTAGTAGAGATGGGGTTTCACCATGTTGGTCAGGCTGATCTCAAACTCCTGACCTCAAATGATCCACCTGCCTCGACCTCCCAAAGTGCTGGGATTGCAGGCGTGAGCCATTCCACCTGGCCAGATACACACTTCTAAAGGTAAGAAGTGTTTATTCTTCACATCTCAGTTTCAAACAGGTCCTTAATAATTTTCATGATGATACATTTTCATGCTCTGGAAATATAGATGAGCTCAGAAAAGGTATTACTTAAAAGTTCATTGGTATGGAATTTTGATATCAACATTACCATGATGCCAAGAATTTGTGAGAACATTTAGCTTGCAAAAGGCTAAATTAAATTATGGAATATATTACACAAATGTTATCATGTTGCTTCACTTTTTACCATGTCTTAGGAAACCTTTTCAAAGGACTTTAAAATAAACATGGCAGAAATAAATAAAACGTTTGAGCTTTAAAAACTTCATTGATTTCTGCCTGATGCTGTATCTTAAAATTGAGCCCATAAAGAGGCTTAAGAGAAACTTCCCGTATCTCTAACTAAGCTACCTAACAGGAGACGATTTTCCATTGTTCTGCCGTATCATCACTGCTTCAGCCAGCTGGGTGATGAGTGTATGCCATTGTTCATAGGGGAAATTGGGAGAGCTGAAACTGAATACATGAGGGAGCCACTAGTGGCTAGAGTTTGGCAATGCCCCAGAGAACATCTAGTTCAAAGCCCTTCCTTTTAAGGCAAGGTACTGAGGCCTGGAGTTGTCAAGTGAGTTGCCCAGTGTCACACAATTGAGGTAGTGGCAAATCTTGGGAAAGCATTCAGACAAACTGGTTTTCTTCCTAGCATCCCTGTACTGTACTGAATCGTGTACTCCCCCAAATGTGTCCACCCAGAACCTCAAAATGTGACCTTACTTGGAAATGAAGTCTTTGCAGATAATAGTTAGTTAAGATGAGGTCATACTGGATTAGAGTGGGTGCTAATCCAGTAACTGGTGTCCTTATTAAAAGAAAAAGCAGACACACAGGAGCATAGGGGAGCAGACCATGTGAAGATGCAGGCAAGAGATAGGAGCAATGCAAGCCAAGGAATCTGCAAGCCAAGGAACACTAAAGATTGCCAGAGACCGCCAGAAACCAGAAGCAACAAGGAAGTATTCTTCTCTAGAGTTTCTGGAGGGAAGATGGCCCTTACAACACCTTCATTTGAGACTTCTATCTTACAAAACTGTTAGAGAATAAATGTTCTATGGTTTCCAGCCACCCAGTTCATGGTACCTTGATATGGCAGCCCTAGAAAGCCAGTCCAATCCCTTCTGTTTCACCATGGCTCATCTTGTGCAGTCTTATCCCAAGATAAAAAGCCCAAGTATCCCACCTCTGCCAGTGGGTTAAGAGTCTCATTCTCAAACGGGAACGGCAGCATTTTAATACATAAATCAAACGGCTTTCCTACTGAGAAGCACACGTACTGTTATTTTTGTTCTAATTAGCTTTAAGTCACCTTAAATCTCATCACAGGAAGCAGTGATCTATTTAAGTTGAATGTAAATGTATTGCTGTTTTCCAAGGTGTTGTGAGTCTTGAAATCTGTAACTGATAACAGAGAACAGATTGTTGGAGGTCAGAAGGAGAGAAATACTGATATTCTGGGTACCAACTCACCAAAGAATTGAAGACTTGACTGGCACCCTGCAATTTTCAAAATCCTTGCAATCCCTTTTTTTTTTTTTTGCTTTTGCCAGATACATTATTCTAATTTTTATTATGCTAATTGAAATTGAAAGCCTAACAGAAAAAAAGGATGAGTCATTAACTCAGATTACTGTATTATGGCTTATCACAGTCTATTTGCCTGCTCTCCAACTATTTGCCATCCTCGACATTGTAGTGGTAGCTGGTACTCTCACTTTGTACTCCATCTAGGCCAGACAGTAGTAAGGTAGGGCTGATAGCTCAGGCTCTGTGACCAGAAATGCTATTTTCAGCTGAAGTACTTAGGTTCTGTTTACATGACATGTTAAACAACCAGTCAATTAGAATGTCACATTTCAAGCCTCCTCATTCATATGATAGGGATGTTAGCAGAAGGAAAGTATATTGATTACAAGCTCACTGCCTGCAAACTGCTGCTGTGGTCAAAGGAGAGGGAGGAAGGGGTAGCTGCTTTGCTACCAGGAGTGGGTTGAGAGACTACACACAAGTACTCTCAGAACAAATGGTCTTTTGACACTTCTTCCTGCCCCTCGAATGGGGCAGATGTTCAGAATCCAGTACAACAGGTCTTAGGGAGAAATAGGGGGAAAAAAAATCAAACATCCAACTGGCTATTGAGTAGACTGAAATCGATGTTAAATGAACCTTATTATTTTTTTTAAGATGCAGTTTCACTGTGTTGCCCAGGCTAAACAGCCTCCCAAGTAGCTGGGATTATAGGTGTTACAGCACATGGCCTGGCCATTAACAAAAATAATATATATATATTTATTTATTAGCTTTTAATATGAAATATTTTTCTCTCACATGTATATGTGTGTGTATATATATGTGTATTTATGTGTGTGTGTATATATACATATATATATTTACCAGTTTGAAGAGTAATATGTATATACACACACACATAAATACACACACATATACACACACATATACACGTGTATGTATATATGCACATATATACATATATATGTGTGTGTATATATATTTTTTACCAGTTCGGAGAGAGAAAATTTTCTCCATGCTGGTACTGGGGTCAGTGATGGAAAGGATGGTCCACAGGCTCAAGAAGGCATTATGAGGGAGGAGGAATCGAGTAGAGTGTTTTAGGAGGAAGCTTGCTTGCTTTACGTTTTCTTTATCCACATTAGAATTATTAAAAATCTTTTTTCTGCACACTATCAAATGCTATTGGTGAGCACCGAAGAGCATGAAGGCCTATGGCAAATAACACTTTTCTTAAGGTTGTAAATACATAGACTCCCTTTTGGGTTTTAGCCCTATTTGACTATTCATTTTAGTTATTCTGCCATGTTTAGTACAGCTGCATATACTTTCTCATATTTTTGCCAATGTTTCAATCATCAGTATCACAGATCCTGATACTGTTTGCCTTAGTGGATTATGTACTTTAAAATCAGGAGTTGGTTTGCTTTGAGCAATTTTATTTTCTCCATTAATTGCATTGTCTTCCTTGTATTGAACATTTCTTCTCCCCTGTTAACTAAGAACATTTGCAAAATTACACTAGGCACCAGTATCTGGGAAGTGACATCTTGCATGAACACAAGCATTTCTGTTATTTTTATTTTCAAGAATGTGATAAAGTATTTGTGATGTCTTCAAAAGAGCAAACTTGATGGGACCAGTGCTATCATATTACAAAATTAGAATGTAAGTCAATATTTCAGTATTTGTAATGCAGCTTAACATCAGGACTATATAATTTGTGTAAAATTTAAAAGCCAGCATCTTTAAGTGTATCAGATGTCAAACTATTATTTGTGGTTATTTTAAAATATACCCATATATCAGTTTTCTAGTGTTGTATAACCACACCAAAGATTGCTGGCTTTAAACAATAGATTAATTCTTTCTCATAGTTCTGGGGGTTGACTGGATAGTTATTCTGTTGGTCTTTTTTGAGCTCACTCACAAGGCTACAGTCAGCTGTCAGCTCAGATCTAAAGAGCTCAGATTTAAAGAACATCTAAAAATAGCCTCATTCACAAGTCTGAGATCCCAGTCCTAGCTGTCAGCTGAGCCTTTTTCTCCACATAGTCTCTCATAATTCAGTAGTCTAGCCTGGACTTCCTTACATAATGGTAGGAGTGTTGCAAGATGATGAAAACAGAAGCTGTAAGATCTGTTAAGGCTTAGCCTCAGAAGCCTCCCAACCCTCCCAACATCATTTCTGCTACAATCTATTTGTCAAAGCAATTCATAGCCAGCCCAGGTTTGGGGAGTGGAGAAATAGACTCTAACTCTGTTTAATGGGAAAAGCAGAGAGTCACATTGAAAAGGGAGGTACACAGAGAAGGACTTTGGTGTTACTATGGTGAATCCCTATTGCCATTTTCTAAGCTGATTTTTTCTTTGGAGGTTTGCATTTCTCTGCCCCTACAGTCTTCTTCCCACTTAGCTCAGTACTTTAGCTCAGTTTGGCTTTAGGTTATAATAGTAAACAAGTCACTTCATCTTTTGCAGCAGATACTACTAGTTGTCCTCCAAAATCCATTCTTTCTTTCTTCGTCGGAAGTACCTTTACTTTTTGTTTTGTTTTGTTTTGGTTTTTTTTTTGGCTTGGCATATGGACCTCTGAATAAAGAGGACGTTTTCAGCCTTTTATTCTGTTAGTTGTGGTCATGGGACTGATGTCTGTCCAGTGGGATGTAGACAAGTGGAGTGTACTTTAAGGAAGGGAATGTGCCTGTTTCCAGGAAGGAGCTTGGAGTGCAGATGAAATGACTCATGATCCATTAGCCATCTTGGATCATGAAGTTATCCCCAGAATGAAAACAATGTCTAGTGGAGTAATAAGATGAAAGGAGCCTGGGTCCCTGACACCAAGAAGTGCTACACTAGCCCTGGACTGATTTATTCTAGATTTCTTGAATGTGCAAGAGATAGATATTTCTAAACTGAGCATGATTATTTGGGCTTTTCTAATATTTGCAGATGAACCTGAATGCTAACATATCTCCTTTCATTTTACAATTAGAGAGCCACTCTGAATGTACTGAATCCATATCAAGTAATTGTCCCTTCATATTCCGATATCATGCAGACATGGAAACTTAATCATCTTCTTTGCATTTAGTCAACCATAACTTTAAAATGTATCACCAACACCAGTGACTTTAGTTTTTTTCTAGTTTTGTTAATTCATATTATCTCTTTTAGCATACAATATCAGGAATTAGTAAGAATTTTTTAAAAATTCATTTGTCCTTCAGTATACACAGGGCATTAGTTCCAGAATTCCCATGGATGTCAAAGTCTGCAGATGTTCAAGTGCCTTATGTGAAATGGTATATGTAGTATGCACATATAGCCTACTCACATCCTCCCATATACTTTAATCTCTATATTACTTATAATATGTAATACAATGTAAATTCTGTGTAAGTAGTTGTTATACTACATTACTTAGGAAATAATTACAAGAAAAAAAGTCTGTACATGTTCAGTAATGACACAACCATCCTAGGATTAACCACATTTTTGATCCATCATTGGTTGAATCCTTGGAGGCAGAACCACAGATAGAGAGGGAGGGCCAAGTGCAGTGAAATGTAAAAACTAATATGATCTTATTAGATCTAATGTTCTTTCTTCTTGCTCTACATCCAGATGATGATGATGATGATTATTATATTGAGACAGAGTCTTGCTCTTCTTGCCCAGGCTGGAGGGCAATGGTGCGATCTCCATTGCTCACTACAACCTCCGTCTCCTGGGTTCAAGAGATTCTCCTGCCTCAGCCTCCTGAGTAGCTGGGGTTACAGGTGCCCACCACCACGCCTGGCTGATTTTTATATTTTTAGTAGAGATGGGGTTTCATCATGTTGGCCAGGCTGGTCTTGAACTTCTGACCTCAGGTGATCTGCCTGCCTCGGCTTCCCAAAGTGCTGGGATAACAGGCATGAGCTACTATGCCCGGTTCAGATTATTTTTAAAAATTAATTTGGGAACAGTCAGTTCCTTGAGAAAGTGGACCTGTTAGCAGGTTTTATATTTTGATTGCTCCTTTTTGGTGGATGCAAAAAGGATAAAAATTTGAAGTTTTACAGTCTAAAAGTCCAACAGGGCACAAATAGATAAAATAGAATAAATAAAGTAAAAATTATGTGGTCATTAAAATGATAAACACTATGACTATCAAATGACTATATTATTTTATGACTATACACTATGACTATCAAAAGATAATATTTTTATGGAAAGGATTGTCCACTTACCATGAATATACCTGTAAAAGACATTAGGATGGGAAGTTTGCTTCATCAGTTACAAATGACATGATATCATGGTAACAAAATTAGTTTGAGATGAGAATTTCTCCATGTGGAGAATTTACAAAGGGAGTGACCCGTCCCATGATCCTTAGGGTCCTCTGCAAGATCAAAGTTATTAGAGGGGGTCAGAATGTGTGTGAGAGTGAGGAGGGGGCATCGTTGAAATTTGAGGAAATAGCTGTTCTACCTGAACCCTCATGTCTCACTTTGGAGAGGAATGTGTGGTGGTATGAGTTCCTAATCCCAAGCCTAATGAGGCGGCAGAAGTGAGAGCTTTGAAATATGTTTTCCTGCATCTGGGAGGCAGAGCAGAATGATAGCTGGCCTCTACCTGGGAAAGGTAAGGCAGCCTAGGGACTAGGGACGGGAAATAATGAAGGCAAGTAAATGGCAGATGGACTCCTTCTGTGGCAGAACCACGACAGCTGCTGCTTTGGGGTGTTCCTCAAGGCAAGAGGGGATTGAGTATTTAAGGCACAGCTATGGGCTCCACGACAGAGGGAGCCAGTGTGGGGCTGTTTTGGATCCTGCCCAATAGTGTTACCTGGAGGGTGAGGACACCCATGGAAGCTGCAGTTTGGGAGTGGGTAGAGGAGATAAGCCTAGGAAAAGCAGTGACTTTGGATTTTTCTAATTGTGTTAATTCAAGTTACCTGTCTCTTTTATTCGCATACAAAATCAGCAGCCAGTTCTTTTTTCTTTTTTCTTTCTTTCTCTTTTTTTTTTTTGAGATGGAGTCTCACTCTTGTTGCCCAGGCTAGAGTGCAGTGGCGCCATCTCGGCTCACTGCAATCTCCGCCTCCTGGGTTTAAGTGATTCTCCTGCTTCAGCCTCCTGAGTAGCTGGGATTATAGGCGCACACCACCACGCCCAGCTAATTTTTGTATTTTTAGTAGAGACGGGGTTAAATTCCTGACCTCAGGTGATCCGCCCGCCTTGGCCTCCCAACAGTCACTATTTTTTAAAATAATAAAAACTAACAACAAATATATTTAATAGGATGAAATTAAAGGAATAAGATCACATCTTCTCACCTGTTCCTGGCTGCCAAACTGAAGCTGGAGGAGGAGAAATTTGACATTAAATCAGGTTGGAGTTTTCATTAATATCTTGGACAAGACATTCTAATTGATGAGCTGAGATGATGTTCATGATTTAAAGTGCCAAAAGGCCTGTCTGAGTTTTCATCTAAGAGCTGGGGAAGAATTTCCACCAAACAAGTTTAAAGAGAAGAGGAGAATCAAAAAGAAAGTTTTTTTTTTTTTTTTTCTTTTTCTTCTTCATAATCTCTGTTAGCTGTGATTAACAACTTAGGACATACAGAAACTATCAGAACACAAGTGACATTTTAAAACAGCTGTTTTTCCTTCAAAAGAGTTCCCTTAATATTGTAATAGCATTATCTAACAATGAATGAAACTCAAAGAAGGATGAGAGCTTCAATTGTATAATATATTCAGCATAACACAGGAATTAAGAGCCTGACTAGGTTCAAATTCTTCTACATCATTTACTAGTGACATGATCTTAGGCAAGAGATATAATATTTTAAGGCTATTGTGTCTTCAGCTCTAAAATGGGAATACTACTACTAATCACAGCTGCCTCATAAGGTTGTTCTGAGGATTAAGCTCCTTGGTAAAGTAGTAAGTGCTCCACCCACTCCCAAACTGCTGTCATTTTTGTTACATTCCAGGGATGGTGATGAAATTAGGCAGGACTGGCCTTTTTCCAGAAGTTGTGGTCATAGGAACAAAAGACACTCTTATAAATCAGGAGGAGGTTGTAAATCTGCTACCACAGATTTGTACCAGAGATATAAGTCCTATTTGAATTGAACTAAGGACAACCTCTGCATATTTGTCAAGGCTTGCCTGCAATGTGAATGCACAGCTATGGCTCCCAGAGAAAGAGAGAGTTGAAGGAGAGAACATCCTGGCTCCTTCCATTGCTAGGGGAGTTTCCCAACATTGCTGTAGGATAGTAAGAACTCGGCTCACAGCCCTATCGGAGTGAAGTGTTCACATGAATGGCATTTTCTGACTAATTGAGCTCTATCCCTTTTCACCTAACATATATATTCCTGATGCTTCAGTTTTTCTGAAGAGCTAGTACTAGCTGGAGGTGTCACATAGCTTTAGCAAATGGAAAATAAATTAACAGTGGCAACCCTTTTCTTTCCTTTTTCTCCTCTTCAGAACCTTTGATTTCATCACAACATAAAAGTTAGCTTCCTGAGTGTAGGGTTCTAAAAGGGGCTCCAATGCTTAAGAGAAGTTAATCAATACTCTTGGATGTAGAAAGAACACCTCGGCATCAGCTACATAACAAATTGGCAAAATAAATGTTTGAAGTTCAGCTTTTCTTCCTGAGTTTCCACAGTCTTAATAGGTAGATGAAATACCAGAATACTTCAGTATCTTAAAAGGGAGAGAGAGAAAGGGAAACAGAGAGTGAGTGTGCATGCTCATGAGAAAGCTGGGCGAAAATAGGATTTCTCTTCAAAATTCACTGAATAAATCTAATTATGGATGTAATGAGGCCAGCTTCAGGTTTTAATCACTGTTTCCACACTACCTAATAATTTGCTATTCGGCACCTGCTGCCATACAGATTTTGGGTTGGGTGGCATTAGTTCACTGGGTAACTACAAGTAATCTTTTTAGTTTAGGCCTGTGGTACATCAGAGTATGAGAAGCTGGGTAAGTTAGATTTAATATGCACCCCCCCACAATCATTGTCATTTGTATTTGGCATTTGATACTCTGCTCTGTAACCCAATGACTATGTATATATAGCATATATATATATACACACACACTATTTATGTAGTATATGTATAGTGTCTATATAGTATATGTAGTGTATATATAGTATATATATTGGGTATATATAGTGTGTGTATATATAGTATATGCATCTACTATTACTATATGAAAACTAGCATTTTGACCAGTATGTCAATATGTGGTCCATAAGCCTCATACTGAGTATTAAAAACTACATAAACTATCGATTGGAAAGCACATGATTTGGTTATGAATATATATCATTGAAATATTGATTTCAATAATGCAATATGTGCTTCTTGTGCCCCTTTTGCATATTGGCTGTGGTATATTTCCTTAACTCTAGAAAGATGGTATCTATCAAGCAGAAGATTGCTTCCTGTGAATGTGAAAATTATTATCACACAATCGGAAAGAAAGGAGGCCTTATGTGTTGGATAATACATGAGAAAATGGAGAAGTCTCTTGAGACAAAAGAAGGGCAGAAATAATAACACATTTAACTGCTTCCATTTTCACGGATTCTGTTTCATCAGTCTTTTTGCGGCTGCTTTGCATGTGAGAAGACAGACTGATTTTCCCAGGCTGGGGCCCAGGACATCCACATTCAACTTTTGACTTTGACAATATCAATGTGACCTTGGGCATGGATCATTTAGTTCCTCTGCAATCAGTTACTTCTGCAACAGGGGATTCATGTAATTGTCAGCAATGAGAAAGCCAAATTTGACATACAGGTATTTTTGTTGACAAGTTTTACATTTTTTTTTTTTGAGCCGACATTTAAAAATAGGGAGATTTCACTTAAAAATCAGATTTCTGGTTTCTGTTCAAAAATTGGGAGACGTAATATCAGTCTCACATTCTTATATGACAACCATTGACCAGAGCAGAATGGTGCCTCCATTGCAGATATCATGTCTTCTATTTCATTCCTCACAGTCTTCACCATAGTCTGTCCCCAACACTGGGACTAAATGCTAGTTCCATTACCTTTGTTATTTTAAAAATAGTATGCGTATATTTTTCAGTACCTATGTGTCTTTCCAAAATGAGCAAAAATAAATATCCAAGACATACTCAAAATAAATGAGAAAAGCACATTACTTTTTTTTTTTTGTTACATGTCTCTTTGTTTTTAATTTGCTAACAAGCATGTTTTGGTTTGAATATGCTAAAAAATGAATCCATGTTCAAAGAATACAAACCCTACTTCACTTACTTTTGTTCCTTGCCCAGCCCATCTAGCATTTGAATTTATCATTCCTGGTCCATTTGGGCATAAAATGCTACAATTCTATAACATCATGAAGAAGTTTCTCAACAGATACTTTCTTTTTAATGTCCCATTGATGTACAACAAATAATTTCTTCTACATCTGCAATGTAAAACTTTCAAAAGAAGGGCTCTGGAGGTCAGGAAAGTAGCATGCTGAGTAGTTACAAACAATTCGCGTCGAGTCAGGGGCCTTGGTGAGACCACTGTGTGCCAGACATAACAGCTGTCCCAAACCAGATTCCCAGTTCTCTCTGAAATCCTTCATTTCCACAAGGAAACCAAAGATTTCTGTTCAGGTTGATACTGTTTTTTGTTTTTTTTTTTTTTTTTTTTTTTGGATAATTGTAGAAAACTGAGCAGACTGGGAGGCTAGGAGAAGCAAGCCCTATCATCAAACACCCTTCTCTGATAATAGATACAATACATTGCCAGGATTTATTATGTGCCGGCAACTATGTGGAGTGTTTTACATATGCTATCTCATTTAATCCTCATAATTATTTTTTAGGAACATGTTGTTTTCCCCAGTTCACATGGAAGGTCTAAGTTGCTGGGAAAATAAAGAGCTGGTTCAAGGTCACAAAAGTAGCATTGGAGAGCTAGTCTCTCTATTGCCACAGGCTCCGCTCAAAGCCACTTCATTATATTATACAATGGCCTTTGTGGTTTTGAAAAAGACCAGGGAACAAAATGAATGGCCTACTTATGCAATAATAGTAAGTATTTTTCCCCTCAAATGTTGTAATATTTTTCTACAGATACACATTTTTTTCTTTCTGTAATTCATATTGGAAAAAATACTTGCACACACATGTAGCTCTCACAACAGGCCTGGGAGGCAGGCAGAGAAAGTCTCACTGACTTCACTTGGCAAATGAGAAAACTGAGCCCCAGATAGATGAAGGGACTTGCTCAAGGTCACGCTGCGAATGGATTGACCCGCAGTCCTCTAAAGTCATATCCTATTATGCCGTGTTGCCTCTTCACTTTCAGGCTAACTTTGGTAAGCTTTTATGTGTGACATAGATGCTTCTCTTACAAAGTGAAGAAAAATAAGATACCTTCAATGTAAACAGTAAGGTATTTTCTTCCTTTTTTTTTTTTCCCAATGTTGCAGTGCAGATGGTAATAAAAATAATTTTATTGAAAATCAGGGTGCAATAATTTAGCAATCTGCTCTTCTTAAACCTGTAGACTTTCCTATCTTTCATGGATAAAATTGTATCTTTAAGAAGTGTCTGCTATGATTAAGGTCTTTCTTCACAGTGTAAGGGAACTTGTTTGTAATCAATTAGCTCAGTTAACACATGTGCTAATGAGACCAAGATGACCATTTAACTTTGTATATGTCCATAGACGCAGATTGGCCCTCTGCTAAAAGATGTTCTGGATTTTTTTTTAATTCGAGCAATATATTTTCCTATAAAACATTTTTATTACACATGTTGGTTTGAGTATTTTTTTAAATCATGAAGTTGTGCTATACCTGAGAGCGCCAAGAGACAACATAAAAAGCCATCTTGGAATTAAAGTTGTTGTATGTGTAAAACCTGTCTGGGTTTGGGTAAATTAGCTATGTGGCTTTCCCAAAACGGGACATACAGTGAGATCCCAATTCCTTGCCTCCTTTGCAATTAGATGTGACCATGTGATTTTGAGTGGAGATGAAATGTCTCACTTCCAGACCTGGTCCATTAAAGATCTCCCATAGACTGTCCTCCATGCTTTAATCACTTGGGCTTGGTGAGTAAGAAGACTTGGACATCTCAACTTCAATATGGTAAACTCTTAAGGCATGGGAACTGAGTCTTTGAAACTTAATTTGGAAGAGCGCCAGCCACCAATAAGAAATACCCATATAGGCCTTTATTTGAGCAATAATAAACTACTATTGCCTTCAACCACTGAAAATTGGGGGTTTATTTGTTACAGCAACTTGACTGTACTTTAATACAGAATTAATACATAGAAGAGGTCAAACATATTTTTTGACATAATAGGCATGTATTAATGATTCTCATTACGATCACCTTTTTCTTTGTCATTATTAATCATTAGGATGTGATTGAAATGTACTCAGCTTTTATTGTAAGCAATTTGCTTAATTTCAAATGATCTTAGGACTATTCTAGACTTTTCCTTTAATATTTGCTTTTGCTTACTTTTGACTATTTGGTGGTAGGAAGTTTCGTTAAACTGTTTACAAAAATAATTCTAAACAGACATTTCTGGAAAGTGATTTCAATATATAATATCTTTATTGTTGGAGGAAAAGAAATGGCTTTATCATTAAAAAATGGTGATTACATATGAGACGTATCACTTTGGCTAGAGAACCCAAGTAGATGCCTAATTATGGCATGTTACATATATATTTTCACACTGAAAAGACAATCCTGCTGTCAGGACCCATGATGAATATAGTGCTCACTGACTTGTATGATAGACTTGTTGGCTCTAATTTCTAAATAAAATTTTCTAAAAGTACCAAAGAATTTCATTTCCACAGCAACCTGGTGAGGCCAGCCTGGAATGGTGATAATGGCAATATCATCACCATGGTGACATGGTATGCCAATCTATTGGATCTAGAACTTGTGCTTTAGGTCTCTTTAACCTGTTGCCTGACATTGGGTAAGGCTCTGTCAAGATTTCTTCTATTCAAAGGTGGTTCTTATTCATCATGTATGAATTGAACATTCAGAAACATGACTATGATAAATTTTGTATCAAAATTTACCTGGTTTTAAATGATCCATTATGTGTCACTTACTGGCAAATGCCTATCATTTTGGTATATGTGCACACAAATTTTTTAATATTTCTACTTTCTTCCTAATTCTAGACTCTAGTGAAAAATGTCACAGTTTTGACACTTAGCAAATATTACCCTTTTTTTTCTGAATATAGTGTTTGTTTTCCTTGGGGAGCCACTCACTTTCACTATCTTGTGACTCTAATGATATCTCCATCTCCTTGTTCGGGAATAGAAATGTGGCTCCAGCCTGGCTGTGTATCACATCCTTCTGGTTAGGGGCATTGCTGCAGGAATCCGTTTATTCTCAATTCAAGCCAATGTGAGTCACACCCAATACTTATGGTAGAAAAAATCCCTTTCCCTTCTCCCTACTAGATAGAGACGTATGAGGAAGAAAGCCTGTACCTGCTGCCAGCCATCATGTCACTAAGAAGTTCCTCAAAACACGATCATTAAGAGAAATGCAGAAGAGACAAATGAGAAAAATTTAGGTTCTCTCACATTGTCTGAGTCCCTTAATTTATGTAGGCCTAAAGGCAGATGCCCTTGGGTTTTACAGATACATGAACCTTGTTGGTTTAAGCTCACTGGAGTTGGGTTTCCTGTCATTGGCAATGAGCTAGTAATCACCAATGCAACCAGAGAAAATAAGCTAAAACTAGTATGCAAAGCACATCTAGAGTAATATAATTTATAGAACCCTGTGAATATGTTCCAGAGCCCCAAACCTCCATTTGATTTTGCCCTTTGTTACTAGAGTTTATTACTGACAGTGTTGTATCTAAGTAGTCTCTTCATAGAGCACACATTTGCTGTGTGGTTTAGTAGAAAATGCATGGGCTTCTGATAGGAAATCGTGGTGAATACATGTCCTACAACTTTCCAGCCATGCGACCCAGTGATAGGTATGTTTCTAAGTCTCCATCTCTCATGTGCAAAAGGGCTGTTGTGAAGATTAAGTGAGATTACATGTGTACAGTAACTGACGTAGCTGCCCCTAAAATGTTTATTTTATAAATTTACTTTTTACAGCTTTAATTTCATTCAACCTACAGTGTTCATTCTACAGTGTATAAAACAATTGTACTTTATCCATTCTGCCTTGGTCCATCGATTGATTTGTTCATTCAACTTCAGTCACTGAAGAGTTTCTATGAATTACCTTCATTTTCTACTTAAATTATGTGTAATTATAGACACATAACATGCAATGTAATGGGTCTGCAATCTCTAGCAGGAAGCATGATTTGGGCTTTGAATTTTTCTTCTTCCAACTCCAGGAATGTAATGCAGCTCATAGCATGGTAAATATGGATAGTATCTTCTTCCTTATGTTAGAAAGATTACTGAGACATTCTTGTAGACAATGAAAATTACTGAGAAATCATTGAAATATTCCTTTAAAATCAATTTAAACTCCTGGGGAGAAAAGGTACTTTGTAATCAGGATATACATTTTATCAAAGTATGACCTTTAACCTAATTTTGACCTAGTCTTGACCTGCCCACTACACGATCAACTGTTTATCACCTATCTTTTTTTTTTTTTTTTCTTGTTTTTGAGACGGAGTTTCACTCTGTTGCCCAAGCTGGAGTGCAGTGGCACGATCGTGGCTCACTGCAATCTCCGCCTCCCAAGTTCAAGTGATTCTCTGACCTCAGACTCCCTCCTAAATAGCTGGGATTACAGGCATGTGCCACCACGCCCAGCTAATTTTTGTAGTTTTGTAGTAGAGATGGGGTTTCACCACGTTGACCAGGCAGGTCTCAAACTCCTGGCCTAAAGTGATCCACCTGCCTCAGCCTCCCAAAGTGCTGGGATTACAGGCATGAGCCACTGCACCCAGCCTCACCTATCTGTTTCAATAGAAGGTTTCAAACAAAGGCTTCAATCTTTTTCAGTAAATGTTGCCTTTAATATTCTAACCACACATTTTTACTTGTAAGTGTTCAAGTACTTGCAAAATCAAAAATAACCTTAAGAATCATTTGATTGGCACTCAACACCCAGCAGCATATAAAAACAAATTAAATCCTATGAAATACTTGTCATAAAATGTACAAGCATCCCTGTTAAATGAAAACAAACCAATAAGTACCTATGGGATATCACACAGAATATGTATTCATTTAGTTTAAACCATGGGGCCCCGAGAATGAGGAGAGTTGTGTTCTAGTTCTAACTCTTCCTATTTTAGTCCTTTAAGCAAATTATCTTCACCTTCCATCTCTGGGTTTTCTTTTCTTCAAGTGCAAAAACAAAACAAAACAAAACAAAAAAATGAAAAGCATTTATAAAAAATGATTTCCAAGGTCCTTTTCAGCTTTACCATATGTATCCCAGCTTTTCTTTCTGAACAACAATTATTCTGTAATGGGCTCATACCTGTGTCTAAATGAGCATGATAATATTTTGCATATACTAATAGTTCATCTGAGGACTTACATGTAATATTAATACCATTTTGCCCTTTGATTTTTTTTTCTTTAAATTTCAACTGTTTAAGGTATCAAAGTTTCTTCTCTTTCCAATGGATCTGACTTTAAGTTCCTTGGATGCTTAAAAAATGCTAATACATAGGGAAAATCATTTCCATTTCCATTCCTTACAACCATGCCATAAAGAAAAATCATCATATCATGAGTATTCATTCGTACAGCCAAGATTTTTTGTTAGTCCTCTCTTCAACAGGAATAAAATAGTCAAAGTTTACACTTTGCTTCAATGCAGGAATCTTTAAATAGATGAAATGAATGGAAAGTAGTTCTGGAAAATTTATTATTTTGTCCCAATGCCTTTCAAGGTGATATTTTACTTCCATTTATCCCTAAGGCAATGCAGAGATCTTTAATGCTGTATAGAGTTTCTTTTCATCTTCTCATACACAGTGTACCTGTGATTTTTTTTTTTTTTTAAGACGGAGTCTTGCTCTGTCACCCAGGCTGGAGCACAGTGGCGTGATCTTGGCTCACTGCAAGCTCCACCTCCCAGGTTCACGCCCTTCTCCTGCCTCAGCCTCCCAAGTAGCTGGGACTACAGGCGCCCGCCACCACACCCGGCTAACTTTTTGTATTTTTGGTAGAGATGGAGTTTCACTATGTTAGCCAGGATGGTCTCAATCTCCTGACCTCATGATCTGCCCGCCTCAGCCTCCCAAAGTGCTGGGATTACAGGCATGAGCCACTGTACGCAGCCCATGATATTTTAAGGAGCTTTTAGTGAGGGTGTATAGACCTGAAGCAGACCAACTTCTTATATAAGATTGCCATTAACTGTATGGATTACATTGAAGATGATTGGTCTTTCCTGACTATTTGATAGAATTATTTGCACAATATGTAAGGAACATTCTTTTAGCTTTATTGCATTTTGTGTATTTTTCATCACTGGTTTAATTCAGTAATAAGATAAAATTATTTGATTTTTGTGACATTTTTGATAACAAGGAAGTTTTAAAAATGATTATTTTTATACTGAAAGTATTTACTCTATTTATAATATTTAAACCAAGATCTAAGATTAAGGGGCTTTCAAAAAATACATAAATTTTAGTAATATCTTTAAGTCAAAAAATTATTTGATATCTTTAATGAAGATTAAATTGGTAATGTTAATTTTTACAAAGTTTTTTATATTCCATATCTTAAATGGAGTTTGTAAGCCGTCAAGATAATCTAACTTTTAAAACATCCGGCAGTTTTGGTCTTAAGTCGGCAAACCTGTGCTGCGTTTGGTAGTTTGTCAAATGATCCATCTCCTCTGAGTCTTCCTTTGATTGTCTGCATCTCTGGGTACCCATTGTCTTCTCATTACAAGTTCTAATTCTCAGCATTTGGCATGAAACTGAGTGATAAAGTTAATTACTTTAATTTTGTTTTCATTTTATCGCTTTTGTTCTTGCAATATAATTTTTCCTGCCGATCTACAGAAAAATCTCTTAAATTCTACTAATCGGCTAACATTTTTAAGATAGTCAATCAGTAATGTTTCAATGTATTTAGCTGAAAAGCATAATCAGAAAATCCCTTATTAAATGGTTAATAACCATATTGCTATGGAAAGCACAATGTCTTTGGAATCAGAAAAATCTGGATTTGAAAGCTAGATCCATAATTTACTAGGTATTTGGAGCAGCATTTCACATTTTTAACCCTAGTTTTCCTCATATACATAAAAGGTAAAATTAAAAAGAGGTAAAACCAGCCAGGCACAGTGGCTCACGCCTGTAATTCCAGCACTGAGGTCAAGGCGGGCAGATCACTTGAGGCTGGGAGTTCGAGACCAGCTTGGACAATATGGTGAAACCCCGTCTCTACTAAAAATACAAAAATTAGCTGAGTGTGGTGGTGAGTGCCTGTATTCCCAGCTACTCGGGAGGCTGAGGCAGGAGAATCACTTGAACCCGGGATGCAGAGGTTGCAGTGAGCTGAGATTGCCCCACTGCACGCCAGCCTGGCAACAGAGCAAGACTCCTTCTCAAAAGAGGTAAAACTTCATAATATATTATTATTTACTTTTTGTCTTTGTTGAGACAATGTCTCACTATGTTGCCCAGGCTGGTCTCAAATTCCTGGGCTCAAGTGATTCTCCCATCTCAGCTTTCTGAGTAGCTGGAACTATAGGTGCACACCACTGTTCCTGGCTTCATGCTATGTTATTAAAAATATAAATAACGTAGTAAATTATCTAAATGACCATTTAGTAGTTATTGAGGGACAATGAATATTACGTTTTAATTTGATTAGCTGTGAATTGATCAACATTGCTGTATTGTTGGGCCAGACTGAATGGAGCTAAATCTCTGTTAAAAAATCCAAGTTGTAAAGTATGTTATTCTAGCTGGGGTCAAGGTATAGTAATAGTGCACTAGAGACCATAAAAAAAAAAAAAAATCAATATATGTAAAACAATGGTTTTCAAGACACTGGATATAAGGCAATGTAGGACAGTGACTCCTGAGAGATGTGTAACTAATAAATGGAGCCCTGTGCTTGCCCCTTGTTTCTGACTTGCAAGTTTCTAGGCCATAGTCCTAGGTAGTGAAAATCAGATGACTTTTGCAAAAGTTGAGGAAACAGTGCTAAGATTTCAGAAAGACCAAGGCAGCTTGAGTTTGCAAGACAAACTACTGGTGAGGATCAAGCTTCTCAGAGAGAAAACTCAAGAGACCTGGAGACAGTTCCCCTCAAGTATTCAGCTGAGTATTGATCAGCACATGCATGTGGGAAACCCAGTCATTCGCTAGGGAACAAACCACCAGGGTATAGGACTGGGAAAAGTGACTGTTCCAGCTAGCAAGATTAGAAAGCCTGATGATTAAAAGAGTATTGGGTATACTACTTAAAAGTTCTTGCTTCAGTAGTGGGAGATAATTAGCCCTAGACTAAGTGCTGTACTGGTAGTGCTGAACAAATCTTAAAAGCCAGGCATAAAAAGAGAAAAGTATTTCCAGATAACTTTGTCCTACAGCAAAACTCTAAAATATTTATAGAAAACATGTCCAGCACTCAACAAGGTAAAATTCATAATGTCTGACATTCAATTAGAAATTACTAGTCATGCAATGAAGCATGAAAATGTGATTCATAATGAGGAGGTAAAGCAATCAATAAAAGAGATCTAGAGCTAACAAAGATATCAGAATAAGCAGACAAAAACATTGAAACAGTATTAACTGCATTTCATATATTCAAAAAATCTAAGTAGAAACAGGCGGACATTTAAGAAACCAAATCCAACTTCTAGACTTGAAAACTACAAAGTGTGAATACACTAGATATGATTATCAACAGGTTAGACATTGCAGTGAAGAAGGTTAATAGGATTGAAAACAATAGTAGAAGCTATACAAAATAGAAAACATAGAAAATAGAATGTTAAACCATGGGACAATTTTAAGCATCCTGGTACATGTGTAATTGGGGTTTTCAAAGGCAGGTAGATAGACTTTTAAAAAATGCTGCATAATTTTCAAGTTTCACAGAAACTAAGAACCCACACGACAAAGACGCTTATAGAAATACGAGCTCAAGGAACACTAAGAAAACTATATCAAGACACATATTCCACAAAAGCAGTGATGGAGAAGCATTAAAAGCAGCTAGGGAGGGGCATTTTACATTCATAGGAACAAAGATAAGGATAACAGTAGATACCTTGTCAGAAAAAAACATGCAAGTGAGAAGTGGAGCGACATTTTCAAAGTGCTGAAAAGAAAAAAGAAATGTCAACCCAGAATTTTACACCAGTGATAGCATCTTTCAAAACTAAAGGTTTACTGAGAGAGGTGGAGCAATACGGCCAAACAGAAGCCTCCAGTAGTCACTCCCCTAACAAGAACACCAAACTGAACAACTATCTACACAAAAAAGCACCTTCATGAGAATGAAAATCAGGTGGGTAATTACAGTACCTGGTCTTAACATCATATCAAGGAAACAGACACTGAAGAGGATAGGAAAGACAGCTTTGAATCCTTGATGCCACCCCTCCCACATCCTCTGGCAGTAACCTCATTGCACAGAGAAAGAACCTGTGTGCTTGGGGGAGGGAGAGCACAGTGATTGTGCAACTTTGCATTGGAAGTCGGTGCTGCCCTGTCACAGCAGAAAGCGACATAGGGAAGAATTCAGAGGAAGCATTTAGAACAACCCTAACCAGAGAGGACTTGCCCATCTCAACAGTAGGAACCTGAGTTCTGGCTAGACCTACTACCACAGGCTAAAATGCATTTGGGGTCCCAAATAATGTTGAAAGGCAGTCTAGGCCACAGGACTTCAATTCCTGGGCAAGTCCTGGTGCTGAGCTGGGCTCTGAGCCAGTGGACTTGGGCTGCATGCAACCTAGTGAGATACCAGTCAGTGTGGTCAAGCAAGTGCTTGCATCACCCAGGTAGAGCAGCTCACAGGTCCAGGAGTATTCCTTCAACTAGATGAGAGGAGAAGGGAGAGTAAAGAGGACTTTATTTTGCATCTTGGTAACAGCCTAGTCACAGCAGAACAGGACACCAGGCAGAGTCCTGAGGCCACCATTCCAGGCACTAGATCCCAGTCAACATTTCTAGACACACCCTGAGTCAGAAGGGAACATGCTGCCTTGAAAGGAAGGCCCCAGTCCCGGCAGAATCCATCATATGCTGACCAAAGAGCCCTTGGCCTTGAATAAACATGAGTGATAACCAGGCAATTCTCACTCTGAGACTTAGGTCAGTCTGGCTTCATATGTGGCTGAGGGCATTCCCAGCTCTGGTGGCCACAGGGAGATACTCCTTCTGCTTGAGGAAAGGAGAGAGAAGAGTAAAGGAGACTTTGTCACGCAGCTGAGGCACCAGCTTGGCCAGTGGGACCCCAGGTAAGTTCCTGGGGTCCCTGATTTCAGGCCTTGGTTCATGGACAGCTGTTTTTGTATTCGTCCTGGGCCAGAGGGGAGCACATTGACTTGAAAGGAGAGACCGAGGCCTGGAAGCATTCACTACAGGCTGACTAAGAAGCCCTTGGACCTTGAGTGAACATTGACAGTAGCCCAACAGTAATTGACACAGGCTTGGGGCAGTGGTGGCCACAGAGAGAGACTTCTGCATGAGAAAGGAAGGATTCTGTCATGTGGCTTGGGTGCCAGCTCAGCCACAGTCAAATATAGCACCAAGTAGATTTCTAAGTTTTCTGACTCCAGGTCCTGCCTCCTGGACAACGTTCTGGGACCTGCTCTGGGCCAGGGGTGAGCTCACTGCCCTGAAGTGTAAGACATAAGCCTGGATGAATGAGTTACCTGCCAACTGAAGAGCCCTTGGTAATTGAGTGAACATTGACAGTAACCAGGCAGTGGTTGCCATGGGCCTCTAGTGCTGTGTTGGCTTCATATCTGACCCAGTGCTGTCTAAGTGGTGGTGGCCACAGGAATGCTTGTGTCACACCTCCTCCAGCTCCAGGGAGCCCAGCACGGAGAGAGAGACTCTGAGGGAAAGTAAGCAAAGAAAACAAGAGACTCTGCCTGGTAATCCAGGGAATTCCCCTAGTTCTTATCCAAGGCCACCAAGGCAGTACCTCCATGAGTTTGCAAGAGTCTCAGTGTTACTGGTCTTGGGGTACCCTCTAATGCAAATACAGCTGTAGTAACCAAATATTTAGATCACAACACACAATTCCCTTTGAATAGTTGGAAAAACTTCCCAAGAAGGACAGGTACAAACAAGCCCAGACTACAATAAATGCCCAACTCTTCAATGCCCATACATTAACAAACATCCACAAGCATCAAGCCCACCCAGGATAACATGACCTCAACAAATGAACTAAGGCACCAGTGACCAATCTCAGAGTGATGAAGATATGGGACCCTTCAGATAGAGAAATCAAAAGAGCTGTTTTCAGGATGCTCGATAAAATTCAAGATAATACAGAGAAGGAATCCAGAATTCTAACATAATTTTAATAGAGATTGAAATAATTTTTAAAAAACAAGCAGAAATTATGAAACTGAAAAATTCAACTGACATATTGAAGAATGCATCAGAGTCTCTCAGCAGCGGAATTTATCAAGCAGAAAAAATAGCTTGAGAGAAGATATTTGAAAATACGTAGAGGAGACAAAAGAAAAAAGAGTAAAACATGAAGCATGCCTACAAGATATAGAAAGTATCCTCAAAAGGGCAAATCTTAGGGTTATTGGTCTTTACAAGGAGGTCAAATGTGATAAGCTACAGATGTATATTATAAACCTCAAAGCAACCACTAAAATAAACAGTTGTAGCTTAAATATCCAACAAACACAAATATAGAATCATACAATATTCAGTTACTTTTTTAAAATGCAAAAAAAGAGCAAAGAAAAGAAACAGAAAAAAAAAAACTGATAAATTTTAACCAAACGATGTATCAATAGTCACATTAAACATAAGTGGGTTAAATACCTCAGTTATAAAGTAGAGATTATCAGATTGGATTAAAAAGAAAGATCCAACTATATGTTGTCTATAAGAAAAGGATGTTATAGAAATACAAATAAAAGTAGAATGAGGATACAAGAAAAAGATGGAATAGCTGTACTAATATCAGGACAAAGTAGATTACTGAGCAAATATAAAGGCATGAAGAATGTCATTTCCTGATTATAAATAGGTCAATTGTGAAGAAGTCATAATCTATTTATGTACATAATAAACTTCAAAGTACTAGAAGCAAAAATTAATACAACTGTTAAAAGAAATAGACAAATTCAAGTATGGTTCATTATTTCAATACCCACCAAACTGATAAAGCAGATAGAATATTAATAAGAATATATAAATTTTGAACAATACTATTCATCATCTTGACTTAATTGACATTTATAGAGTACTATATCCAAGAATAGCAGAATACATGTTCTTTTCAGGATGTGAAATGTTTACCAAGATATATTTCTGGCCATATAACATGTTTCAATACATATAAAAAATTTTGAGTTATAAAAAATGTTCTTTCATCTTTGTGAAATTAAATCACAGATACCTGCAAAATATTCAGTATCTGGAAACTAATCAACATATCCTATATAACTCATGATTCAAAGAATAAATTAAAAGAGAAATTACTAATATTTTAAGTGTAATGAATATGTAAAGTCAATCTATCAAAATTTGCAGAATGATACTAAAGCAGAATTTAGAGAAAATTTATAGAAATGCTTCTAGTATTAGAAAACAAGAAAAGTCTCAAGTTGATTACTCTATATTCTACCTTAATAAACTGCAAAAAGAAGAGGAAATTAAACCCAAAGTAGGTTAAAAAAAAATACAGATGTCAGTAAACCCAAAGCCATTTTACTTTGGTTCTTTGAGAAAATAAAACTGATAAATTTCTAGTCAGACTAAGGAAAGAAATATATATCAGAAAAATTACCAATATCAAGAATGAGAGGGGTCTTCAAGAAGATAAAACTGACTAGAGGCACCCAGCACTAGCTTCCTCCACAAAGAACCAATACTTCAAGATAATCACATTTTAAATAAGCATCTAAGAGAGCACTCTGTAATTTAGCAAAGAAGTAACAGAAGGCACCTGAGGCATGGAAGGGAAGAGAAATGAGGCAGTTGGCCAGGCTGGTATTGGCTGGAAGCCTGGAGACACTTCCCAGTGCAGGGAAAGGGTAAGTAAGAGATCCCAGTAACCCACTTTCCCACCGTGGACTCTTGTGATGCTAGCCCTTGCCCCCTGTGGGCCCTAAGATTAGCATAGGGAGCTGCCTGGAGTCCATGAGATGGCACTGCTCCAGAAAGGAAGATAATTCTAGGTTTCACACACCTGCCAAAACCCAAGCAGCTGCAGCACAGTGCCATTTTGAGAGCCTAGCCTTCACTGAACTGCATCCTGCTCTGGGACCCTACAGCTTCCCCACATCCATGGAGCATGGGTGACATTTCCCCATGTCTACCTAGAGGGCTACAGTGATGCAATGACATTTGAACTTAGTCAAAGAGGGTCCTCAGCACTCTATCCCACATAGTGTCCTATAGGGAATGGGCAGTGCAGTTCACTGACGAGGCTTCCCAGAGCCTAAAAGCCAGCTTTCTGAGGTAGCTGACACTGATAGCAAACACATGCACACCAGTAGCTTAGCCACTGCAACTGTCCTGGTTGCAGGCTCTCCCCACACACCACCACTGCTGCCATTGCCATTACCACCTAACCATGCTATTTGGGAACCTAGGGATTGCCCCATCCTGCCTATCATAACGTGTTCCTGTGTGTACTACTAGGGAGCTTGAGGACAGAGTTACCAGCCTGGCACTGCCGGTTCCAGTGCCTGAGCATACTGCCCCAGGACCTGGGGATTGCCCCCATCCTACTGGTCGCCCCAGGTGTGCATATGTACCACCAAGGGCCTAGCAACAGGCCCAGAACACCTTCCACTGGTGATAAAGCAGGCCATCTAGAGGCATAGGGATTGCTCTGACCTGAATACCATGGTTAGCGTCACCCAGCCTGCCACCAATGCCAACACTCACCTGGTTGTGACATTTGGGGGCCTGAGGACTGTCCTACCCAGCTCATCACCACCACCACTATTAACACTAGGGTGTTCTACCTTGGAACTTGAGGGTTGTTTCATCACTGCTACTACCATTGCCTGTGCCACATAAGCTGCCCAGGGGTGTGAGGACCTACTCAACTGCCCAGACCATTGCTACTACTTCTGGCCCCCGAGCAAGTTGCTGAGAGGCCCCAGAATTAGCCCACTTAAATCCCATACCACCAGTGCCTGTGTACACTGCTCAGGGGCCCAAGGACAGGAATATTTGTCCCACTGCTGCCACGACTGGGGCTTGATTACTGGACCATCTGGCATCCCCATTCCTAACAAAGCCTCACCACAGCCTCCACTAATAACTACAGCCCAAGCCACTGAGGAAATTATACATACTACTTAAGCTGTTTATAGCTGAAGAAATCATATGGATACTAGACTATCACATGCACCCAGAATCAAAACTAACATTTCCTACCCAGACAATACAATAGCTACAGCTTCACACAAAGGGCTTCCTCTATGAAAGCAAATCCAAAAAACTGGAAGAAGTAATGATCCTATCAGATGTGCAGATACCTAAGGACATAAAAAACATGAAAAACAAGGAAATATAACACCTAAAATAAAACACAATAATTGACCAGTAACAGATTCCAATGAAAAAGAAATTTATGAAATGCTTGAAAAAGAATTTAAAATAATGATATTAAAGTGAGATGCAAGAGAACCCAGATAAATCAGAAAAGCAATTCAGAATATGAATCAGAAATTCATCAAAGCGATGTTACAAAAAAGAACCAAACGAATCCAAAAATAAAAGAATTCAATGAGTGAAATAAAAATACAATCAATAGCTTCAACTATAGACTAGATCAAGTAGAAAAAATATTTCAGAACTTGAAGACAGTTCTTTTGAAATAACAGACACACACATACCACACAAAATCCAAAGAATAAAAAGGAATTAAGAATGCCTACATGAAATATAGAGTACTATAAAGCAACCAAATAGTCAAATTTTGGGTGTTATAGAAAGTGAGGAGAGAGCAAAGATAGAGGAAACCTATTTAACAAAATGACAGCTGAATACTTCCCAAACCTAGCTAGAGGTTTACACATCCAGATACAAAAAGCTCAGAAACCTCCAAATAAGTAGAATTTAAAAAGATTTCCAGGTCTTGCTATAATTATACTGTCAAAAGTCAAAGAAGGCCAGGCATGGTGGCTCATGCCTATGATCCCAGCACTTTGAGAGGCTGAGGCAGGCGGATCACCTGAGGTCAGGAGTGAAACTGGCCAACATGGTGAAACCTCTTGTCTACTAAAAAATACAAACATTAGCTGGCCTTGGTTTCAGGTGCCTGTTGTCCCAACTACTCAGGAGGCTGAGGCAGCAGAATAATTTGAACCTGGGAGACGGACATTGCAGTGAGCTGAGATCACACAATTGCACTCCAGCCTGGGCAACAAGAGTGAAACTCCATCTCAAAAAAAAAAAAAAAAAAGTCAAAGGAAAAGAAATAATTCTAAAAACAGCAAGAGAAAAGCATCTATTTACATATAGGGAACTGTCTATCAGACTAAGTGAATTTCTCACCACAGACTCTACACGTCATGAGAAAATAGGATCATATATTCAGAATGCTGAAAGGAGAAAAAAAAAAGCTAGCAGTGAAGAATCCTATACCCAGCAAAGTTATTCATAAATGAAGAATAGTCTTTTCCAGACATGTAAAAAGAATGAATTCATCACCACTAGACCAGCCTTACAAGAAATGCTTAAGAGAGTCCTAGAGTCCTACATCTGGTAGTGAAAGGACAATATCTACCCTCATTAAAACACACACAAAATATAACACTCACTGGTAAAGCAAACACAAATGAAGAAGAGAAAGGATGCAAATGTTACTGCTACAGAAAACCAACCAGTGGGAACAATAAGAGGGAAGAAAGGAACAAAGGACATACAAAGCAACCTGAAAATAATTAACAAAATAACCACTTTGAATGTAAATACATTAAATTTTCCATTTAAAAGTTTAGTTGATTTAAACAATGTTATCCGACTATATACTGCCTAAAAGAAACCCACTTCCCCCTTAAAGACACTTCCACATTGAAAGTAAAAGGAAGGAAGAAGTCATTCCACAGAAATGGAAACCAAAAGTGAGCAGGAGTAGCTACACTTGTATCACATAAAACAGACTTTAAGTCAACACTAGTAAAAAGAGATAAAGAAGGTTATTATAATGAGAAAGAGATCAATTCAGCAACAAGATATAACAATTCTAAACACATGTGTACCAACACCAGAGTATCTAGATATATAAAGTAATATTAGATCTAAAAGAAGAGAAATTACCCAATGCAATAATTGTTGGGGACTTCAAACCACTCTCAGCACTGGACATCATCTAGACAGAAAACCAACAAGGACACATTGGATATAAACTGCACATTAGACCAAATGGACCCAACAGATGTTTACAGAATATTTTATCCAACAGCTGCAGAATATTTTTTTTTTCATCAGCACATGGAACATTCTTTGGGATAGACCATATGTTAGGCCACAAAGCAAGTCTCAACACATTTTAAAAATTCAATATTATACCAAGTAGCTTCTCAGACCACAATGAAATAAAACTAGAAATTAATAAGACAGTCGTGGAAACTACAAATACATGAAAATGGAACAGTATGCTCCTAAATGACCAGTGGGTAAATGAAGAAATTATGATATTGAAAAAATTCTCAAAACAAATGGAATGAAAACACAACATACCAAAACCTGTGGGAATGGAGCAAAAGCAGTGCTAAGAGGGTCCTTTATAGCAATAACCACCTACATCTGAAAAGTAGAAACATTTTAAATAAACAACCTAATGATGCCCTTAAGGAAGAAAAAAAGCAAGAACAAACAAAACCCAAAATGAGTATAAATAAAGAAGTAATTAAAATCAGAACAGACTAAATAAATTAGAAGCTAAAAAAATCCACATAGAATATCAAGGAAACAAAAAGTTGTCTTTTTGAAAAGATAAACAAAATTGATAAACCGTTAACTAGACTAACCAAAAAAAAAGAAACATACAAATCAGGAATGAAAAAGGAAACTGTATGATACTACCCAAACAGAAAAGATGACCAAAGACTTGTATGAAAAACTGTATGTTAACATACTGAAAACCTAGGGTAAATGGACACATACAGCATACCAAGATTGAATCAGGAAGAAATAGAAAACCTGAATGGACCAATAATGAGTGATGAGATAGAATCAGTAATAAAAAGTCTCCCAAGAAAGAAACGCCCAGGACTTGATGGCTTTACTACCACATTAGAAGAAAAACCTATTCTCCTCAAACTACTGAAAAAAAAAAAAAAAAAAGGAAGAGGAGGAAATTCTCTCCAATTCATTCCTGAAGCCAGCATCACCCTGATACCAAAACCAGATAAGGATACAACAGAAGAAAGAAAACTACAGTCAATATCCCTGAAGAACATAGATGTTAAAATCTTCAACTAAATATTAACAGACCAAATTCAACGGCACATGCAAAAGATAATGTACCATGATCAAGTGAGATTTCTTCCAGAGACGTAGGGATGGTTCAGCATAACCAAATGCCTAAATGTGATACATCATATTAAAGAAATGAAGGACAAAAAAACATGATCATCTCAAAAGGCATGGAGAAAGCATTTGATAAAATTTAACATCCATTCATGATAAAAACTCTAGGCTTGGAACATGTCTCAACATAATAAAGCCCATATATAACAAACACATAGCTAAAATTATAATGGGAAGAAGCTGAAAGTCTTTTTTCTAAAAACTGGAACAAGATGAGAATGCCCACGTTCACCTCTCCTATTCAACATAATACTTGAATCCACAGCCAGAGCAACCAGTCAAGGGAAATAAATAAAAGTCATCCAAATTGGATACAAGAGAGTCAAATTGCCACTCTTTGCAGATATGATGTTAATAAACCTAAAGATTACACCAAAAAGCTTTTGGATCTGATAAATTGCAGAATACAAAATCATCATATAAAAATAATAGTGTGGGCCAGGCACGGTGGCTCACGCCTGTGATCACAGCACTTTGGGAGGCCGAGGCAGGCGGATCACGAGGTCAGGAGATTGAGACCATCCTGGTAAACACAGTGAAACCCCATCTCTACTAAAAATACAAAAAATAAGCTGGGCGTGGTGGCGGCGCCTGTAGTCTCAGCTACTAGGGAGGCTAAGCCAGGAGAACTATGTGAACCCAGGAGGCAGAGCTTGCAGAGAGCAGAGGTCACACCACTGCACTCCAGCCTGGGGAACAGAGCGGAAAAAAAAAAAAAAAAAAAAAATTCAATAGTGTTTCTACACACCAACAATGAGCTAGTTGAAAAAGAAATCAAGACTTTAATTTCTTTATAAGGAATTACAAGACTTTCCAATACCTAACCCTTACCCCACCAAAAAACCTGTCTAGGAATAAATTTAAGCAAGGAGGTAAAAAGACCTCTACAAGAAAAATACTGATGAAAGAAATTGCAGTGGATGCAAACAAATGAAAAGATATTCCATGTTCATGGATCAGAAGAACATTGCTGAAATGATGTTTCTACCCGAAGCAATCTACAGACTCAATGCAATTTCTTTCAAAATACAAATAACATTTTTCATGGAAATTTTTTAAAACTCTAAAATTTGTATGGAATAAAAAAGGAGTCTGAATACTCAAAGCAATATTGAGCAAAAAGAACAAAGCCAAAAGTTATGTCAAAATAAATTAAAAAGTTATAGTAACCAAAACGTCATGCTATTGATATAAAAACAAACACACAGACCAACAGAAGATAATAACCCAAAAATAAATCCATGTATTTATGGCCAATTGATTTTTGAGAAAGACGCCAAGAACACACAGTGGGAAAAAACACTTTCTTCAATAAATGGTACTGGGAAAAGTGGATATTCATAAACAAAGAATAAAACTAGATCCCTATCTTTCACCATATAAAAAAATCAACTCAAAATGGATTAAAGACTTAAAAGGCCCTAAACTATTAAACTAGTAGAAGAAATCACAGGGGAAAAACTCCAAGATGTTTGTCTAGGCAAGGATTTAATGGCTAAGACCTCAAAAGCACAGGCAACAAAAACAAAAATAGACACATGGGACTATATTAAACTAAAAAGTTTCAACACAGCAAAGAATACAGTCAACAGAGTGAAGAGACAATAAGTTGAATGGGAGAAAATACTTGTGAACTTTTCATCTGACAAGGGGGTAATGTCCAGAATATACAAGGGACTCAAATCAACAGCAAAAAACAAAATCCCCCAAACAAACAAAATCCAAACAAAAACCAAACAATCACATTAAAAAGTAGACAAAGTATCTGAACAGACATTTCTCAAAAGAAGACATGCCAATAGCCAACAGGTATATGAAAAAATGATCAACATCACTAATCATCAGGAAAATTCAAGTCAAAGCCCAATGAGATATCAGTTTACCCCAGTTAAAAATGCTATTATCAAAGAGACGAAAAACAAACCAACAAACAAAGAAAAACCCAGATGCTGGTGATAATGATGAGAAAAGGGAAGCTTATACATTGTTAATGGGATTGTAAATTGGTACAGCCATTACTGAAACAGTACAGAAATTTCTTAGAAAACTAAAAATGAGTACTAATGTAGGATCCAGCAATTCTACTATGTATTTATTCAAAGGAAAGGAAATCAGTATGTCAAGGGGATACCATCACTGCCATGTTTACTGCAGCACTATTCACAATAGCCAAGATATGGAATCAACCAAAGTGTCCATCAATGAATGAAGAAAATGTGGTATCTGTACACAGTAAAATACTACTCAGATATTAAAAAATGACATACTGATTTTTTCAGCCACATGGATAGAATTGGAGGACATTAAGTGAAATGAGCCAAGCACAGAAAGAGAAATACTCACATGTTCATACTTATATGTGAGAGGTAAAAAAGTTAATCTAATGGAGGTGGAGAGTCGATTGATAGTTACCAGAGGCAGGGGAGAGAGATTGTTCTGCGGTGAGTTAATGAGAGGATTATCTTATGTTGGTTAGCGGGCACAAACAGAAAGAATGAGTTCTAATGTTTGACAGCAAAATATGATGACTATAGTTGATATATTGTATATTTCAAAATAGCTGGAAGAGGTGTCTTAAAATGTCCCCAACACATAGCAATTATAAACACTAGTGGCAATGAATATCCTGAATACACTGAGTTGGTCATTACACATTCCATGCATTTGACAATATATTAAATATACGCCATAAATATGTGCAAATATATTGGTTAAAAAATGAGAAAGCTGAAATTACATAGAATCAAAATATCAAAAATTTACTAAGGGGATATTATTAACAACTTTATGACCATAAATCCAGCAGCTTAGATAAAATGGTATAATTCTTTAAAGATACAAACTTCCAAAGCTAACTCATGGTTATAAGTATAAAATAATTTAAAAATCTTTTTTACGAAGGAAACAAATTCAGATAGTATCATAGGTCATTGGTGAATTCTATCAAACATTTAACATATATATGTATACTAATTCTATACAAACTCTTCCAGAAAATTGAATAAGAGAGACTATATTCCTAATTCATTCTATGCTGACAACAATATCTTGATACCCAAACATGATAAATGCATCAACAGAAAAGAAAACTATAAATATGCCTCATAAACTTAGATGACCAATTTTTAAACAAAAATTTGGCAAATCAAATTTGACCTTATATAAAAAGGATAGTACCTTTTGAACAAGTGCAGTTTATCTCAGGAATGCAAAGGTGACTTAGGCCGGGCGTCGTGGCTCA
>NW_012123487.1:6292233-6293585 GCF_000951035.1 Colobus angolensis palliatus
ATACATAGCCCTGAAATTAAAAAAAAAAAAAAAAAAAAAAAGATTCTTTGGGACAAAACTGAGCAAAGATGTGAAAGGCCTGTACATTGAAAACTATAAAATAGTGCTGGAAGAAATTAAGGAAGAACTAAGTAAATAGGGAGACATACTATATTCATGAATTGGAAGACTCAGTATTGTTAAGATGCTAATTTTCCTTAAATGGGTGTATAGAGTCAATGAAATACCAATTAAAATTCCAATACACCTTTATTGGTGGAGATAGAAATTGGTAAACTGATTCTAAACTTCAGGTAGAAAAACAAAGAACCTAGAACAGCTAAACAACTTTGGTAAAACAGAATACAGGGTTCAGAAATTGTTGCATTTGTATATAAGCATAGACAACTGATTTTTAATAATGGTACAAATGCAATTCAGTGGAAAAGGAATAGTTTTCTTGGCAAATGGTGCTAAAGCAATTGGATATTCATGTTTTAAAAGAGAAAAAACCTTCAGTTTGTTGCATCATATTCACAAATTAATTCAAAATGAATCATGGACATAAATGAAAACCTGAAACTAAAATACTTCTATTAGTAGGAGAAAACATAGGAAAAATATTTTTTTGACCAAGAGTTAGGTCAAGATTTATTAGTTACAACCAAAAGCACAATTCATACAAGAAATATTGATAAATTATATTTTATTATAATTAAAAACTGCTCTCCCAAAGACATTGTGAAAGGGATGAAAAGACATGCCATAGACTGGTGGGAAATAGTTGCAAAGAATACGTCCCGTAAAGGACTTGTCTACAGAGTATATAAAGAACTCTCCAAACTCAATAAAGACAAGCTAATAAAAAAATGAGCAAATGAGTTGAACAGACATTTCACCAAAGAAGATACACAGGTGGAAACATATCATATGAAAAGACACTAATCCTCACTAGTCATTAGGAAAATGCAATTTAACACCACAATGACAGAGCAATACATGTTTACTAGAATAGCTAAAATTAAGCAAGACTGGTAATTCCAAGCATTGGTGAGAATGTGGAGAAACTGGAAGTCCCATTTTTTATGGGAATTTGAAATGGTAGAGCCATTTTGAGACACTTTGGCATTTCAAAAAAAGTTACCTATACATCTACAATATGATCTAGGATTCCACTCCTAGGCATATTCAAAAAAGTATCCATATGAAGGCTTCTGTTTAGTTTTAGCAGCTTTATTTGTAATAATCTAAAACTAGAAACAATCTAGATGTCCATCAACAAGTGAATAGATATACTGTGGTATAGGTATGTGATGAAGTAGTTAAAAAGGAATGAACTATTGATACATGCCACAGCATGTATGAATCTCAAA
>NW_012123487.1:6294660-6297561 GCF_000951035.1 Colobus angolensis palliatus
CCACTTATCCTTCCTTAGGAAGGATTTTTAGAACAAATTTCTTAATATTAGCATCTAAAAAGAAGTATATGTTTCTTGATCTTTGCGGCTCCCACCCCCAAATTTTCTGATTGAAAAAAATCTAGGATAGGTTCAGAAATTTGCATTTTAAACTAGCTCCGGTTACCTAATACTGATGCTGCTGGTCTGGGACTACACTTTAGGAACTACTGATTAAGAATACAGGCTTTGAAATTTGATAGAGTGTGGTTCAAATCTCAGCATTCTATCCTAGGGCAATTTACTTATTTTAGCTCAGCTTCAGCTTCCTC
The DNA here is from genome assembly GCF_000951035.1 of Colobus angolensis palliatus. Taxonomy (NCBI): domain Eukaryota; kingdom Metazoa; phylum Chordata; class Mammalia; order Primates; family Cercopithecidae; genus Colobus; species Colobus angolensis. The sequence goes on from NW_012123487.1 coordinate 6,294,972, forward strand.
CTTCACAAATTAGTAATTATTTCCTCTTTATAGGACTGTTGTAAAAGTTAAATATGTTAATGCCTTCAAGCACCTAAACATATCAGGGCTTAATAAACAAGAACTAGTGTTACTCTTAGTAGTTATATTAATTATCATTAGACCAGTCATTGAGAAAACATGTGAAAAGGGCAACCATTGCCCTCAGCAGGTGTCATCAGCAGAGATCCCTTTCCATCCCGCTCTCCCAGCACCCATTGCCCCCTGACTCATCCTATAGGCGTCTCTCCCAGAAGCCCTCTGTTCTCTGGGTCAGGATTTTCCTGCTGTCTCCCTGTCATCCAGGGTTTGCTCTTCCCCATATTCCAACTAATTAGGTCCATATTTTATGACTTAGTCATATGATTAACACAAGAATGTTCCACATTGGGAAAATATGTGTAACTAAACTGGTGTGTTTCATACCTGATGTTCCAACTATTTCCTTCAAATTTTTAGTGACATTCATTATGCATATTTTAGAAGGGGAAGGAATTGGAGTGTGAAAGTATTTTGGAATCTGCGTGGGTACCTAGACACATACTGTGATAGGCTAGAAGGGTCACCATAGTGATGGGTTGAACAGCTTTTCTGTCCCTCTCTGATGACACTACATAGGGGGCTGATTACTTCACTCAGCTAAGATCGGACTCTTGCACTTACTATAAGTTAAAATAGAATCCAATGAAGATTTTGCCATCAGCCTGCAGGACTTCTGGCTTGAAAGGCTCAGGTGCTTTTCCCTTCACTGCAGCCTTCCTCCAGGGTTCCTTGTCATTGTCATCTTTCCCCATTCTCAAAGGAGTCATCACATCTAATCCAAAGACACCAATAATCCTATACTTTAAACACATGAATCAGTGCTTAGTGCCCTGCATCTTGCCTCTATTTCAAATCCTAACACAGAAAGTTGGAGCAGGTGGCTTTCAAAATTTGGACAGACACTGCCAACTATGTAATTATTTAACAACATGGGAAAGTACCTGAGCTCAGCCTTCCAGAAGGCAGATATATTGCTTTAGGGACCTTTCTGCAAAACATATGAAAGTAATGGGTAAAAAGAAGGAAAGACTCGGGGTTGGCTAGTTATCCACCCTGACAAGCAGTAGCATTTATGGCTGCTGTTTTCTATCACCTTGTACAAATGAAGTACATGCAAGCAAAATAAGTATGCATGCAGAAACTTCCTATTTCCCCTTTCTCAACTGAGGGGCATCCAACCATAAATATATTTCAAAAGAGGTTTAACATTTCTGATAGATTGATTTGAAGCAGCTCAGAGCTACATTTAAATATCAGAGGTCTTGCTGCAAGGGCTTCCTGCCACCGCCACAGCAATTCTTGGAGGATTTCCCAATCACTACATGTCAAAAGAGGTATTGGTTGCAAGTTTCCTTTGTTCGCGTTTTATGTCATATTTCTGACTTATTTTTAAGTCACATAATGTAATATCTAGAATTAACTATTATCCCCTACAATCAATTTTTTCTCCCACTGCTCTGATATCAAGGCACATTTTCTTTGTTTCTTGTCTTCACATTAAATTCTGTTGATTTTACCAAAATATTTCAGATCACATATTTGGTCAATGCTCATGGCTTTCTAACCTCTTTAAAAGTCCGATCAACCCCCTATGCTATATTATCTGAGATGGACAGAAAATCTGCTCAATACTTCTAGCCTACCACAGTGTATATCTAGGTACCCACACACATTCAAAAATACTCTCACACTCGCAATCCCTTTCCCTTCTACAGTTTGCATAATGAATGCCACTAAACATTTGAGGGAAATAGCTGGGACATCAGGTATTAAACACACCAGTATAGTTACATATATTTTCCCAAAGTGGAGCATTTTGGGGTTAATCAGATGACTGAGTCATATAATACAGCCCCAATTTGTTGGAATGTGGGGAAGAGCAAACCTTGGATGATTGGGGGCAGGAGGAGGGTCCTGGCCCATAGAGGGGAAGACACCTAGGATAGGTGCCTGTAGGATGAGTCAGAAGGCAATGAGTGCTGGGAGAATAGGGTGGAAAGGGATGTTTGTTGATGGCACCTGCTGAGGGGACAGCTGCTGTTTTCACATGTTTTCTCAATGGCTGGTCTAATAATAATTAATGTAACTATTAAGTAACACTAGCTCTTGTTTATTAAGCCCTGATACGTTTCAGGTGCTTTGCAGACATTAACGTACTTTATCTTTAGAATTTGATAAATATATCATTGAAAATGATACTGGGTAATGTATAACATGAATTTTGCACTAAAATGACCCACACATTACATGAAGTCTGTTCTTAATAAACAACTTTAGGTATCCATAGTGAGATTATGAAACAGTAAAAGTTCAAGCTAGACTTTGTTTCCCCTGGCAATCTGTCTGTCTTTTCTAGATCATCTGGCTCTGCCTCCTGTCAGGTAATGTGTGCAGGCTAATCTTAGAGGGAAACTAAACCAAACTTAATTAGAAAAGTAATCTTCTGGCCGGGCGCGGTGGCTCAAGCCTGTAATCCCAGCACTTTGGGAGGCCGAGACGGGTGGATCACGAGGTCAGGAGATCGAGACCA
>NW_012123487.1:6297861-6382228 GCF_000951035.1 Colobus angolensis palliatus
AAAAAAAAAAAAAAAAAAAAGTAATCTTCTGAGAAGCACCTTCTTTCCCACTAAGCAATGCATCCTAAACTCTCCATGTGAAGGTTGTTCTGTATGAAATAGAAAACAAATACATTTCAAAAGGTAATTAAAAATAGCTCAAATAATCAGACTTCTTATTTAATTACAACTATATTGAAGATACAATATGGGTGTGCGTGGATTCATTTATTCACAAACATATATATTTGCATCTGCAATATGTTGTACATAGTAAGAATAAAACTGTGAAAAAATAGATAGAAATCCTTGCTTTCATGGGGTTTACCCTTGTGTCCTGAGGAGGGGAGACCAGCAAGTCAATAGGTAACATAGTTATTTATGTAGGTATGGTGGAGAACAATAAAGCAGCAAAATGGGGTGGTCGGTGGTGACTTGGGTTGTTAACTCACAGCTCATAGAACCATATGGGGATCACAGTCCAGGGTTTGAGGGATGCCCTGGTGGTCCTGAGCTTCTTGTAGGGTCTGAGACAAGCAGGGAAAAAGGGCATCACAAGATCAGTCCTAAGATTTCCAAGCCAGGCAGTGAGGGTAAGACAGTGACTGTTGGGACAGGAGGGGTTAGGATCTTTTCAGGAGCACCCAGAGTTCTGGGGTTCCTTCTTCAACAATGATGTGGAGATGCAAAGGCCCAAGAAGGTTTAGACTGGGGAATATGAGACTCTGTGCCTGAGGAATCTGAACTTTAGAGTCTCTTGTTCCAGATGTGTAAAACTTCTGAGGAATATAGAGGGATAACCTTCCTAGAGGCCTTCTAGGCTCATCTTGCCTGAAGTCTTTTGAAGGCATAAGGATGAAGAACACACCACAGCTTTGTTTTTATTTTTGTCAGCCTGCACAAAGGTTACACAAACCTGTGCAGGGAATGGTGGTGGGGTGGTAGGGCACAGTTTGCACTGGGATTCCAATTCCCCGAAAAGCTTAGGGTATTACATCCTAATGCTGATGTGAAGTGAAGAAGTGAATGTAACTTCCTAGCATGTCTGCAACAGAGAGGAGGTTTAGATGAAGCTAGGCTGTGTGCCTTAATTTGTGCCTTCAGTGTGAGCAGTGACCACTTGATCTCTGGGTGCCTCTGAGAGAGAGATGGATGTCTGGGCTCTGTGAAGAAGAGCTTGGGGGTCGCTGTGGACTGGAGACTCACCATTCCTGAGACTGAGGAGTTGCATTGCACTTTCAGTGAGGCTCTCCCATAGCCAGCGGTTTGAACCTCTCTGGAGAGAGATTTCTAGGTATTCATGAATCTTGGCAACAGTGAATGCCTTGACATCCCAGTCAGACCCCACTGCATTTAATTCTGAAACTATATCTAACTTCCAAGGTGGTCCCAGTTTCCCATTTTCTACCACGCACACTTCACAGAGGTTTTATTAGAGTCTGTCTATAATCCTAGAAAACAGGAATATTCTATAAAAACCATAATTGAAGAGAGGTTCAAGAATGAGGAAGGAAGTGTTAAGAATAATTCTCAGGGATACACTCAACAGTATGCCTTGCTACTGTTTTTGAGTCTGATTATTTGCAAGATTATATGAATGTTTATGAAAAAATTTCCATATGTATGTGTTCAACACCCTTCCATCAGTCTCTCAAGCTTCCTGCAGAGTGGGGTACTGAACGTTAAAGTACTGCATACCTCTTGAAGAAGTGCATGCAGCTTCCTAATGTGTCTGTTTTCAAGGGAGAAAATATGTGTTTTGTCAGGGGACTGGACTCAACATTTCAAACATTTACATAGGGAAAAAATAGTCCCCAAGTATTTTCCATATCTTAAGTGAGAAATACAGAAAACGTTCAAAATTTTGCACATTAGCTTTCCTTTCTGCATTTTCTCGAAGACCAGGTAGCCCTGATAATTCTAGAAACGGCATGATTAGCAGGAAATGAACGTGGCATTAATTTTTATTGTGTCAACATTGTAAAATAATACTTCTAAAATCTAATTTGCTGATGAATTAAGAGGGAATCCTGTTGATATAAGAGAATATAAACATAAATATTTTCTTTCATATTTTGGAGGAAGCTTTATGAAAGGAATAGGAAATTATTGTGGCTTATTAAAATAGCTATTTATAATTACTCTGTTTTGACAACTAGTTTATAAGAATATGATAATTCTGACCTTCAGTTGTAGAGATGCAGGCTTTGAAACTGCCTTTCATAGGACATGCTTGCATCATGAACTGCTTCAGGGGCTCTGCAGCCAACGTATGTGTGCAGCTGCCAGAAAATATTTCATATTCAGTGTGTTTGTTTCATGTCTGTTATGCTTATCACTAATTGTCTACCTAAAAAGAAGTGAGAACATATTAAATTAAGGTGAACAATTTGCACCCAATTCTCAAATTTAAAAAGCTGGTTTTTCACATAGTTTCATAAAAATGTAAATGGATATACTTAAGTGAATATTTTAGCAATTTCCCTAATAGGTGCATAAAGTGGTCAATGAGGCTTTCTAAATGCTTTGAAAAGAATCTCATAGCTACAGGTGTTGAAAAGTCAAGTGGCAGAAATTATTTGTTGGTTAATTAGTTTATAGAGTACAAATTTTAATAAGTCATAGTATAATTTCTAATAAGGAACATGCTCTTGATTGCTTTTATAATAAAAGAAATAATTACATCATCTTGGTTATAAATTCTATTTTCTCTTTTAATAGTAATTTTAAATCACAAGGATAATATGGACTTGTTGCAGGAAATTTAGAAAATACAGGCTTGTCAAAGGAAGAAAATAAAAATTATTAGCATATAGATTTATATCATATAGAGTTAAACAGTACTAATATTCTGAAGTATTTCCTTCTAGTCTTTTTCCTATATGTGTATTTTATTTTTACTAAAAATAGGTCTCTCTATATATGACCTATAACTATATGTATGTACATATAATATATATGCATCTATATGTATGTGCATATAAGATGTATGCATATATATATATGTATGTACATATATATAGTTTCTGGCTCGTTAGTTTAATATTATAAACATAGTTGTGAGAGAAATGCTTTTTTCTTTTCTATAATATTACTTAAAATGCTTTCTTAGTAGTTCATATAGATATACTGTGGTTTCTTTAAACAATCACTTTATTCTTAAATATTTAGGTTTCAGTTTTTCCAGGTCGTTGCTATTATCAAAGAACTTTATAACAACTATATCCATACACATCATTTAAAATTCTTACCTCATTATTTTTTATCAATTTTTTAAAATGTCATTGCCGCATTAAAGGTTCATACATTTTTACTACTGTTCAGAGAGCATATATCATTTATACTTTTATCAGTACTATGTGAGAATGCTTGCTGCATTTTACCTTTCCTAAATTAGATGTTATCTTATTTATTTTTTTTGTTTATTTTTCTTTCTTAACCTAACTACTCAGCATGGTAGCAATCTTCTTTTAATATGTGAAAAAACTTACAGAGGAAATTATATTTTACTTATACATTTTTTCTTTTAGAAACTATTTGCTTTTATGATTAGGAAGAGCTTCCCTATTCTCAGAACAAGTTAATATTCACAGTATTTTCAACATACCTTCATATTTTATTTTTTAGATTTATAATTTTAATCCAACTTAAATTTTTTTATCTTTTTATATAATAGGTAAGGTAGTAATGTAATTTCACTTTTTTAAAAAAATTGAACTTTTCTAGAACAATACATTCCTTCATCAGATATTTGGATGTCACCTTAATTGTGTACTAAATTGTAATACACACATGGGTTACTTTTTTAGATTCTAGTCACTTCTGTTTATTTCTGTTCCAATAGCACATTGGCTAAAATTACATTTTATATATTAATACAGCTGGTAGGTCGAATTTTCCGATGCCCCAAATGCATTTCTTCATGTATTTAAAATTTTCACAAGAAATATTTATTTTGTCAGCTTATTTAAAAAGTTACATCCCATAGAAAATTGTATAGAATTTCTGTTTAATTTATTGTTAGATAACCTAATATATTTGAGTTTTTACATTTAGAAACCTGATTTGTTTCCTTATTATTTTTAATGGTTTTAATAAACTTTGTGGCTTTTGTGAAATATGTATCCCCCCAAATTAATGTTTATTCATTTTCTCTGGAATGTCTTTTGTAGTTTTTGGCCTATTTTAAAAATAGAGTCATTGATCTTTTTAAAACAATCAATTTCTAAGAGCTCTTTCTATATGAGAATTATGGGATAAAGTAGGTATTAAATTGTTTCTCCTGATTAACTACCCAGTTTCCCAGCACAGTTTGTTCTAAAAACCTGCTTTCCCCCATTGTTGTGAAGTACAACTTCATCGCATACCAAATTTTCATATGTAGTTAGGTCTGTTAAACTTTCTATTACATTTTATTGATATCTCTGCATCATTCACTAGTGCCAAAGTTTTCCTTTAATACATATGTGTTGAATACATATATTAATACATATATTTAAATACATATATTTAATACATATATTTTATATATTTATGTGTGTGTGTGTGTATATATATGTTTTGACATCTGCACATTCATTTTGTACCGTTTTCTCACTAAATTCTCTTGTTTATAGTAGTTTTTGCCAATTTTCTTGGGGCTTTCAAGAATACAATCTCATATCTGCAAATAGTGACATTTTTACCTCTTTCTTTCTAATTTTCCTCTTCTGAATTCTCTTTTCTAATTACGTTAGCTAGTATGAATGTATTCATCTATCTATCTATCTGAAATGTAAAATGATAGCAGACATCCTTGTCTATACCTGACTTTATCGGGAGAATGTCTTTAGTGTTTACCTACTAAACATAATTCTGGCCTTTTAGGCTGAGGTAGATACATTTTTACCATGCAAAAATTGTCCACTTCAGTCTTGTTTTATCAAGAATATTTGTCACTACTTTTTGCGTTTTCATGTATAATGTCATTTTATAGAAATGATAACCTGCTCTTTCTCCTCAATGCAAATTATACTAACAGGGTTCCTAATATTGAACTATCTTTGCAGATCCCTAATAAATCCCACTTGGTTAGGTTGTATAATTATTTTAATCTCCTGCTAGCTTCTGTTTACTAACAAAATATACAATGCCTTTCTCACAACCTCTGAAAATCCAGTTTATTCATGACTTTTTTTTTTTTTTTTTTTTTTTTTTTGAGACAGAGTCTTGTTCTGTCACTCAGGCTGGAGTGCAAGGGTGTGATCTCGGCTCACTGCAACCTCCGCCTCCTGGGTAGAAGCAATTCTTCTGCCTCAGCCTTCTGAGTAGCTGGGATTACAGGCACACACCATACACAGTTTTGTTTTTTTTGTTTTGTTTTGTTTTGTTTTTAGTAGATACTGGGTTTCACCATGTTGGCCAGGCTGGTCTCGAATTCCTGACCTTGTCATCTGCCCACTACAGCTTCCCAGTGTGCTGGGATTACAGGCGAGAGCCACCATGCCCTGCCTTTTCATGACTTTGATAGAAAAACTCAGGTGAGATTAAACCCTGACCTGAGATGATATTAGACTCATTATATTTATCCAGTCTCCTTAGTATCATTATTACATATTTTGTTGCAGAAATGTTCATGTAATTGATTGAAGAATGCTTTCCTAGACCACTAGTAATGTATCATACAATATTTGAACTGCATTTCCTCTGTAAAATCTAGAATTCAGGGATTTAGATCGAGGATTTTGTAATGGTATTTTATTTAAGATTTCCCCATTAGTAATCATAAGCAAGGTAGCTTTTCAGCTTCAATTTTTCAGTTTGCAATCTTTGGTTTGTATCAATATTATACACCATTTAAAAAAAGAAAGCTTTTTTCTTGCCTTTTTTCTAGAAAAATGTCAGTAAAGTTAGGATTATTTTTTTCTTCAAATGTTTGATAAAATATTTTAAATTATAAAAATATAGATTTGTAAAAATTATTTAACAAAGAGGCCTGTGAAATAAAATATAAAATTTCCCTGCTCTAGATTCTTTCTTCCACTTCTTATTTCCTCTTCTGATCACTGGATTACTGTTAAAAATTTGGTGTGTATTCTTTCAGAACTTTATCAATGCATCATGCAAAAATAAAAAGGGGTTTAAAAATAATCTGATTTTTTAGTGAGATAATAATTTTTGTATTTTGTGAAACTTTGTATTTTGTATGTGAACTACCTGTTCACATCTTTCTATTGTTTTTATTGTTAATTTGTAAATATTTAATGGTTTAAAGACGTTAGCTCTTTTCTCTACCTTCTCGTTTCTGCCTAAAACTAATCATCGAATCATTATTAACATTCTATTATGTAGCCACTTACCTTTTTTCCTTTACACATACAAACTCAATATCTATTTAAAACGGTAACTTATTGGCCGGGCACAATGGCTCACGGCTGTAATCCCAGCACTTTAGGAGGCTGAGGTGGGAGGATCACTAGTCAGGAGTTCAAGACCAGCCTCACCAATACAGTGAAACCCCCTCTCTACTAAAAATACAAAAATTAGCCGGGCATGGTTGCAGGTGCCTGTAATCCTGGCTACTTGGGAAGCTGAGGCAGGACAATCACTTGAACCTGGGAGGCAGTGGTTGCAGTGAGCCGAGATGATGCCACTGAACTCCAGCCTGGGTAACAGAACTAAACTCTGTCTCAAAATAAAATAAAATAAGATTTTTATTTTATTATAAGATATACATATTTATCTTATTTTAAATTATGTAACATAAAATGTACACATTAGATATATAGTATACATTATATTACATACAAAATGATACGTATTCTTGTATATAGTTTTTGCTTTATTTTACCTGGCAGTAAAAAATATCAGTAGTCTTTTAAAAGACTGTTTTTATTTAATTACCCCAGTGAAGAATTATTAGGTTTCCTACCAACTTCTCACTCTTAAAATGGCGTGAATGTGGGACAAAGTACAAAAGGTGAAACTGCTGACTTTCAGTGATGTAAACATTTTGAAAGAAAGTGTCTTTTTAAAAGTTTATAACGTTTTCTCCACTCTTTCTTAACTCTTCTCAACTCTTTCTTTTTTGCTGATATGAGGCACCATCAATCCCACATTATCATCAAAAAAAAATTGGCTTCCTATTGTTTTAATTTCTATCTCCTTATCCTTTTGGTGATTAAGTATTATATAGTTTTATATATTTATTAGACGATTCATTTTCTTATGTAAATTTCCTTTATTTGCTCTTTGCCCATTTCCTTCCCTGTAGAATTGTTTTCCTTTCTCATTTATTTTAAAGAGCTCTTTGTATATTAGAGATATTAACAATTTTTTTTTGGCAAATATGTTCTCCCAAGGACCTTTAGAAGGTATTGGGTGGCTGTGAAGTCCCTTCTCTTTCTTATTTGTGCATGGCTTATCCCCTTTGTTGTCCTCTTCTTTTCTATTAATATTTGCCCTTTTGCCTAGTTTATTTTCTGCCTTTTTGCATCACTACTAAACTAGAAGAGAGTGAGGGACATAGAATTAAATATTTGAACAGGGCTTGTGACTTTTAGTTGAAAGGAACTGAAAACTTAATGTGTATACAGGATTTTGTAGGAGCATTCTGTCTTTTCAAATTTTTCATGGGGTAACGTTTCCTTCTGAGCCTTGAATAATGACTGACTGTATATTCCAGTGAAAACACAGAACTCACTGCCATACCAGCTAATGAAATGTAAAAAATGCAGTCTGTCATTTGGATGCTCCAATGATCAAATATTTTGATAACTGACTACATATTTTATTTTTGAATGCAGAGATTCAGCATTCTATAACTATGAATTCTTAATGACTTGGGACAAAACTATTGGCATGTATGAACAACTGAAGAATGAGTGGCAGAGCAAGAGTTTGAAATTAATATTAATTCACATACAAAAATAAATGACGGGTATTCTTTTTTTTTTTTTTGAGACGGAGTCTCCCTCTGTTGCCTGGGCTGGAGTGCAGTGGCCGGATCTCAGCTCACTGCAAACTCCGCCTCCCGGGTTTATGCCATTCTCCTGCCTCAGCCTCCCGAGTAGCTGGGACTACAGGCGCCCGCCACCTCGCCCAGCTAGTTTTTTGTGTTTTTAGTAGAGACAGGGTTTCACCGTGTTAGCCAGGATGGTCTCGATCTCCTGACCTCGTGATCCGCCCGTCTCGGCCTCCCAAAGTGCTGGGATTACAGGCTTGAGCCACTGCGCCCGGCCCAAGAGTTTGAAATTAATATTAATTCACATACAAAAATAAATGATGGGTATTCTTAGCTATATATATAATGTATACTTATAGCCACATTACTAGTCAAATTTATGGTCAGTTTCCAAATGTTTGAAATATTTCTGTGACATTCCAAGCCATAATGTTTTCTTTAAACAGATGCTGTGCTAAATTATTTTTTTCATACCATAAAAACAAAAATCCATAAAGAGTGCTCATTAATTCACATGGAAAGGCCTGGGGCTGAAAGATAGGTCAAAGTAACACAATCTTAGGGAAAGAAAAACAGTCTGAAAATGTCATATTTTTCAGGAAGGCATTTGTATTGCTAGCTCTTGGAGCTGTGTAAAGGAAAGAGAAACAAATGCTTAATATTTTTAGAAACAATAAATTCCTATGTCAATCCCAATTCTCACCAAATAAAAAATTACTCTCATCTTTTTCCTCCTATTATGAGTCTTACATAGACTCTGTCCAGTCATTCATATCTTTCTTTAGTGTTTTTATTTTATTCAGGCTACATTGATAGACTATTCTTGGTGCTAAACTAATTTTAATATGAATAGATTACTGTATATTTTATAGTTTGGGTATAGTCATTGGTAACCATTGAAAATCTTGTTTCTGGTAATCACTGAGACAAGACAATTTAAAACTCTCTATCCAATTAGAGAAAATTCCTGTAAATACTTGTTCTTAAATTTATTCTTAAAATTATATTATCAAGAATAAAGACATGGTACCATTGTTTAGGGAGTAGATTACCCTGCACTTTATAATATTAAAATATTTATTTCTAAAGATAATTGTTTATTTTCACTGGTAAACTGTTTTACAGAAAAACTGTGTACATATTGTTATGCTTCTTTGCTTTGTTTGTTCTTAAATATCAAAACAAATATTTCTGTGTTCGTTGAATGTGGAGTTATAGGGTTAGGTGTGACGGATTATATCACATTCAAAAGTTTATATCTTTAATATAAAGTTTATATCATATTTTAAAAGTTTTATAACTTTAATGCCTCGTGCTTTTGGCAAGTTGTAATTCAGGAAGGGAGAAAAATCAATTTTAATATGAAAAAAGAAAGTATTTGACAGCCAAGGTAATCAGCATTTATGCAAACTGAAAATTACTTGCCTGCCAAAACAACCATTTATGAAGATTTAAGAAAATATAGAAAATGTTATGACTGTTTATAAATTAAAATTCATTGCGTCTACCTTGAATCCATAGGATATATTTTTAGCTTATTGTTGTTTTTAAAAAATCTATGAACATAGCAACTATATTTAAAATAGTTTACACTATAATGGGCATATTTATTATGGTTATAGTTAATAACCATATATAATGAGATAGACTTAAATCATGTGTTGGAAATTTAAGTTATTCCAGTTATGCTGTCATAATAAACATTTATTTTTCCTCCAAATCTTCTCTATGTCATTCATCTGTTTCTCTTTTCTGGGCTAGGCTTAGAATGAGAGTCAACAAAACCTGGGATTCAGTCTGCCTTCTCAGTAAAATTATTGGTACCACTGGTGATCATGGGAGTCTTCAGTGGTTCTTGATATACTCTTCTTTGGCAATGATTATACTTTAGTTTTGGGGCATATGTGACTAACTAGCAGCATTTAATAACAAAAAGATAACATCTCATAATGTTATATTACAATCAGTCCTTCCACTAATTTAAATTCAGATTCATTTCCCTTATTTAAGAAAAGAAAATTTGTTTGAAAGTACCAAGAGGGAACAGAAGTGGCCATTTCATAGTGCTTCCTGATTTAAAAAAATCAGAAAACTTAACTAATATACCTTGTGTACTTAGCATCTGTTTATCAGAAATACCAGTGGTTACTAATTAATTAACTGATTGAACAAGTAAAGTCTATTCATTATACACTTTTGTACAAAGAGGATTTCATTTGGAGAAAAATTTCTACTCTGACATGATTGAGAGAAAAAGGATAATCTTGGGTGACATCAAATTAAGTGTGACTAGTTTGTAGTGGCTGATTTAACATATGACATAGACATTAACTGTGGGTATATTATGGGCTTTAGTGTGGGATCGCTAGAAGGATGTGATAGATGCATGTGTAAAAACTATATTTTAAACATATGCATTACATGTTCTAGTTCTACGAGTATGCTGAAAGTGTCTAGACAAGAAATTTTAACTAGAACCATAATTGTGAGACAAAGCTAAAAGTGAGACAAAGCTAACCAGAGCCACCTGGGGAAGGAAAGAGCCTCAAGGACTTGTTCACACAGTTGTTTCTAAGGGAAAAAAGAAAAAAAAATGCGGTCTTCAGTCCAAGACCTGTCAATCCAATTTTTAAAGATTGATTAGGTAGCTGAGTTTTTCTTCCTTTTATCCTTGGAGAAAATGAAAAATAACACTTTCTCTTCTACTTTAGACTCACCATTCATATACTTTATGACAGTTTGGTCTCACCTGAGCCATCTCTTCTCTAGGACAAATTATGCTAACTCTTTCTGTCTGTCCCCATAGGTCCTATTTTTCAACCATTAAATCATCTTACTGTTCTTTTTTGTATCTTTTCCAGTTTCTTCAGTCCCTTTAAAATTTTGAAGTCTTAAATTTAATATCTTTGCATATACTTATGTTAGATGAGATAGAATTTGAGGAACGTTATTTCTTCCTGCTAAGTGAGAGAGACGGTCACTATGACAGGTAGATTGGAGAAAGGAGATAAGAAGAAAAAGAGAAGCCAGATGAACAACTTAATATTCAAGTTATTGGATTTCTATGATCAGAAATAGCAAAATCTGTGTCTGGAAAATGTCACAAAGGTTTTTAATAAGTCCTTTGGAAGATACCAAAACACAAAAAATTATCAGAAACAACCAGAGCTACTTAAAAAATCTTTCAAAAAGATTTATTTTTTGTAAAAGATAAAAGATACCTTTATGTTTATTTTTACTAATTATCCTTCTGTAAGGGAAAAGATTAGTAAGTGAGCTCTAAATTCAGAGCAAAAAACAGAGAAAGATGGCCACTGCCAACTCAAGAAAAGGGATAGGAATTTAGCATGAGAGTGAGTGAGCTTATCTTAACTAGGGGCTAGAACCATTTTTCAAGCAATATTATTGACAGAGGGAATATTTGTGGAATGTGGCCTAGTAAAGAATTATCTTTTCCTTTTTGGTAGTACATGGTCACAAGGCAAAGTGCGCTATTGGCTCTGTTGATGCACTGTCTTGGGTTTATAGCATTGCATTGTCTTCTCTGCAGCATCATGTTGATTTGGGATGATTAGGATATTATAGTTGGTTCAACCTCTCCATTCCATGAGGGACAAAAAGGAAACTATAATGTTGTAAATAAAAGAAGTTTCCCTCTGTAGCAGTTACTATGAGAGAACAGTTCCACTATAATAAAAACCTTGAATAAAAGCCCTAAACTGTTTAATCTTTATTACTTCAATTTAAGTGCGTTGATAATTTTATTTACTATTTCTTGAATTTTATATTTAACTTTAAACCTAAGGTCTTATCTATGTTCAAAACAAAATACCTGGCTTTTACCCTACTCTATATCCTGGGTCATGTACCACAAAATGGGGTGAACTGCTTCATTGGCTCTACAAAAGAGAGGAATGCAGTCACTACAAAAGGATGGTACTGTATTCTTTCCAATATCCTCCTTTTAAATCAACACGAAATAATAGGGATCACAACAAAGTCAGCTTACAACAGCTTTAATTCCCCAGATGGAAAGCTGCACGATAAACCCACTGCAGCTTTATTTTCACTTTAAGGTGGGATAAAACTATACATCCGCCATGCCCATATTGGAAATCCACAGGCAGATCTTAGAGGGCTGTTGCATTGAATGGTGTGCAGTAGTGAGATATTTGTATTTTGTGCTAACCCCTCTTCGAAAGCTAATGCAGTGTAGTCTTACCATTTTTGCAGACAGGACAACATTGTTCTGGTTCATAGACTGGGTTGACACACTCAGGAACTGCGCAGTCTGCTACAACACAGTGAACTTCATTGCTGGGCTCACAGCGACACCATTCACATGGAGAGGGCTAGGAACAAATCTAAAATTAGCCCCTTTTCTCCTATAACTTAATGCTTGCACATGCATATGCTGTCAGAAGACAAAACATCAGTGCTTATTATTTTGGCTTTACTGTATTAATTCCATTTACCATGTCTATGATCATTCTCCCCCCGTGAAAGGCAACCTAGATACCCAAGCCACAGTGGATTACAACCTGCACTCGGGATGCTGTGAACAAGTAAAGCACCTGTTTATGACTTTTCCTATATCTTATGTTCCTACTTTCCAGAGAAGTATTTGCATAACTAATATGTCATCTCCTGGTTTGTTTTCCAGATGTACTGGTTGCTCTGACCTCATTGGTAAATAGGCATTCTACTGGAACATGTAAGATCATTTTTGCCATCTGTCATTTTATTCTTCTTGAGAAAGAATTACTGAGAAACAAGAAAATGGTAAGTGGACATCTGTACCCTTTGTGTGAACTCTTTTTCAAGCTAACTTAGACTCTAAATGGCATTTTTCAATGTGAATATTAGAGAAGATTGCATTTAGGAACCAAACATCCAGGTACTGCCTCTTGAAAGATTTAGTGAATACCTTTCATCTTGCCTGCTTGCTTTTATGAATGAACAAATTGACTGGCTTAAAAAGCCACTATGTAAGAGTCAAAGACTCTAAAAATGGAACTAAAAATGATAATTAAGAGACAAAAATGAAACATCAGAAAAGAACATTTGTTTTTGCAGTACTTACCGACCGAGAGTGTTTGGAATTTTCTATTTCCTTTCTAGAAACTGCCTATGGCACAAATAATCTAAAGCAGGGGCCACCCTCTGACTTCCTCATCCTTTGTAAGTTCTATCTCTATTTTTCTCATGGAACAGCAGTTTAAAATTCTGGAATGAAAATTTGAAGGTGTCAGAAGTCATACAATGTCCACACTTTTCAAATCAAGCCATTTGTTCTTAGAAAGTTCTGCCTCCAATCTGATGCCACAGATCCTCACCTGCAAATTGTGCTAATTAAAGCCCTCTTCCCTTGTTTCAGTGACTACTGTCCAAAACCCTTGTCAGCTCTTATTTCTTCCCTGGATCTGGCAATCTGTGTAATATCAATGCTTCTTAACTCAGGCAGTCTGTAGGTGTAGATGGCAACCCTTCAACTAATTATTTTAAAAATTCATTTTGTTTTTGCTTTTTGCTTGGAGAATGATAGCCTAACCTTAAATTACTTTGCTTTCAAATTTAGTATGAACAAAACAATTAGCCATAGGATCTGTGGTAAAGTATTGCTATTTGTTAACATGATCGATACATTTTTGAAGGGTGCAGTTAAAGTCTTTACCATGTGGTGAGTTGTGTTTAAAGATTTCAGAGAAATCTATTGCATTCTCAGGGTGAGATGTTTCTGATGCTTTTCTGCTAAATAATCTCAGAGAATTAAGAAAAAGATTAGAACCTACAGTACATTATTTAATGGAGAAAATTAGCAAATAAGAGCTGGAAACTCTTGTTGCTCTTTTGCTCCTTATTTTGCAAACCTCATTGCGATATCTAAAATTCCCAAGCAAATTTGTCAGAATTTTCCCCTTTCCTTGGTTAATTACAAAACAGTATTTTCACATAGCCTTCTGAAATGCAGCAAAGACTTGGACTGTATTTACTGCCAGTATGGGGGGAAAAAGGAAGCCACTAGTATAATCCCTTCCCCACAACTAGCATTGTTTGTTCTTTCTGGTTCCCTTCTTGTTGAAGGAAGGGCTGGTTTGTACAACTCTAGTGAACTGATTCAGGGAATAAAAATTCTGAAGAGAATCCTAAATTTTCAAATTCAAAATGTTTACTTCAAAATAACTATAGTCTTTAAGAAAGATTTGTTGAATGATTAGATTCCCAACTCTGATGAGGAACATCATTCTAATGTAAACACTGGCATTGTACTAAGCAATTTTCCTGTATCTACTCACTTATTTCTTATAATAATTCTATGAAGCAAGACTTGTTTTTATCTTCATCTCACAGATGAGGAAATTGGCTGAGAAAGGTTTAATAGCTTTCCTAGGGCCTATGGTAGTAAGAGGCAAAGTCAGGATTTGAATCCAGTAGCCTAACTGCTGTAATGGACTGCCACTTGATAACAAGAATCACCATTCTGTGTACTGATGCTCTTGCTAAGAAAGAGAAGTTCATTAACTTGGGTGTTTGGTGCATAATGAGATCATTATGGAAATGTAGAGCTTTTTAACTTTCTACAAATGTGAGTTAGAAAACTGTAGTTGCCAACGTTAGGTGGCCACAAGGGTTGCATTCTTGGGGACCTCAGCATCTTCAAGCTTTGGAGCCCGGTAAGTAGATGTGCAGGCATCTGGAGAAGTGTTAACAGGTAATAATCCAGTAAAGACCAATAAAGCATTGGAAACTGAGAAATATTCTGATGAAGAGCTAAGACCACAAGGCTTAGTGATAAGAGTATATCTGATTTTTTGAAGAGGGTTTGAATAGTGAAAAACATAAATGAGAAAAATAAAAACATCACATTAATCATTGGTGGCTTCTCACCCTGCCCTGAACTTGGCTTTATTTATGTACTGTACGCCATCCCTTTCTGACTCAGAATCTCTTATATGCATGTGATTTCCTCTTCTGTTTTCATTAAATTGTTTTTACAAATGATCTGTCTCTATTTTAGTGCACTTTTTCTCGTGTCAAGCCTCCATGTGCCCCTCTGATCCCGCTGTAAACACTCAATCAAATGTAACCCATCGACCTCACGCTAGAACCCCTTTCCATCCTCTCCAGACTTGCCAAGCCTCTTTCCTTTCACAATCTTACAATTCCGGCACTATTGTTGTCCTCTTGCTCAACTTGACTTTCTCCATTGCCCCTGCCTGCCCCTGCATTTGTAAAAAGATATTGCTTGAACAGCAGTAAGTTACTAGGAGTGTGCAGGGTGCTACTTTGACATTAAGTTCAAACTTTAAAAATACTTCCCACTTACAGTGTAAAACTCATGGTACTTTGGATAAATCTTTACATCTTAAGCATTGAGCTGGTTACAGATTTCCTTGTATTGGGTTGTTCCATGTTGAAAACTACAGATTAAACCTGAAAATGTCCCTGTAAAACCAAAGGTTAAAGAATAAAGCTATCCTTAGAGAAACAGAGAATGCTGAAAGAAGTACCTGGAAAAATTATTTCTACTAGCATTTTTTAAGAAGAACATGCGAAATTATGACTAGTACATGGCTTTTGCCAGCTAGAGATTGGTAAGTATGGTGATTGGATTATACCATCCTAAAATTTTATACAAGAAAACTCTTTTTCTAAGAAACCTTTTTACTTTAGCATGCATTTTTATTTGTGAGAAGTGGCACAGCATATTGATTAAAGGCATAAGTTCTTAGGTTAAACTATCTGCTTATAAATCCTCAACCCATCACTTGTTACCTATGTGATATCAGACGAATTACTTACTACTTGCAATCCTCAGTTAATGGCATAATAATAATCATCACTCACCTATGTTGTACAAATGAGAAAATATATGTAATAAGGTTAGCTTAGGATTTTAAATGCAATAATTGATCAGCTAGTACCAGCTTTTTTAGACTGTGAAAAAATTGATAATGCAGAAACTCTTAATTAATTTTAAATGTTATTCATCAAAAGATTGTAACAGAATGGCATATACAAGATAATGATAATAATGACAATTCAGAGGAATATATGAATAAATTTTGGAGGGATTAAGCAAAAACAAATAGTTACTATGATTATAAGTACTTTTTTTGACTTATTTAATGAAAATATTTTATTAGAAAATTCTATTTATCTTTATAAATTATATATTCTTTCTTGCATCTATATAGTCTATCAATTTTTTTTTATTATACTTTAAGTTCTAGGGTACATTTGCACAATGTGCAGGTTTGTTACATATGTATACATTGCCATGTTGGTGTGCTGCACCCATTAACTGTCATTTACATTAGGTATATCTCTTAATGCTATCCCTCCCCCTGCCCCCACCTCACAACAGGCCCGGGTGTGTGATGTTCCCCTTCCTGTGTCCAAGTGATCTCATTGTTCAGTTTCCACCTATGAGTGAGAACACATGGTGTTTGGTTTTTGTCCTTGTGATAGTTTGCTAAGAATGATGGTTTCCAGCTTCATTCATGTCCCTACAAAGGACATGAACTCATCCTTTTTTATGGCTGCATGGTATTCCATGGTGTATATGTGCCACATTTTTTCAAATCCAGTCTATCACTGGTGGACATTTGCGTTGGTTCCAAGTCGTTGCTATTGTGAATAGTGCCACAATAAACATACATGTGCATGTATAGCAGCATGATTTATAATCCTTTGCGTAGTTACCCAGTAATGGGATGGTGGGGTCATATGGTATTTTTAGTTCTAGATCCTTGAGGAATCACCACACTGTCTTCCACAATGGTTGAACTAGTTTATGGTTCCACCAACAGTGTAAAAATGTTCCTATTTCTCCACATCCTTTCCAGCACCTGTTGTTTCCTGACTTTTTAATGATCACCTTTCTAACTGGTGTGAGATAATATCTCATTGTGGTTTTGATTTGTATTTCTCTGATGGCTAGTGATGATGAGCATTTTTTCATGTGTCTGTTGGCTGTATGAATGTCTTCTTTTGAAAAGTGTTCATATCCTTCGCCCACTTTTTGATGGGGTTGCTTTTTTCTTGTAAATTTGTTTGAGTTCTTTGTAGATTCTGGATATTAGCCCTTTGTCAGATGAGTAGATTGCAAACATTTTTCCCCATTCTGTAGGTTGCCTGTTCACTCAGATGGTAGTTTCTTTTGCTGTGGAGAAGCTCTTTAGTTTAATTAGATCCCATTTGTCAATTTTGGCTTTTGTTGCCATTGCTTTTGGTGTTTTAGACATGAAGTCCTTGCCCAGGCCTATGTCCTGAATGGTATTGCCTAGGTTTTCTTCTTGGGTTTTTATGGTTTTAGGTCTAACATTTAAGTCTTATCGTGGTTAGTATCCCTGCCTGTCACTCACTACTTTTTCATTAATTTTAGTTGAAATTAGGATTAGAGGTCCAATTTATTTGTTTATACATATATTTATATATTATATGTATATCAGGTGGCTTGAGCAGTGAATATATCTGTTTTAAATTTGTTATTTCTCCAGCTTAGTGTTTTTAAATAACTAATGTGGAAATCCATTTAAGCAATTTCTGCTATCTCTGAATACATATATACATATTTTTTTTTCTTGAGATGGAGTCTTACTCTGTTGCCCATACTGGAGTGCAGTGGCACAGTCTTGGCTCACTTCAACTTCTGCCTCCTGGGTTTAAGTGATTCTCCTGCCTCAGTCTCCCAAGTAGCTGGGATTACAGGTGCACGCCACCAGACCTGGCTAATTTTTGTATGTTTAGGAAAGACAGGGTCTCACCATATTGGCCAGGCTGGTATCGAACTCCTGACCTTATATTATCCACCCACCTCGGCCTCCCAAAGTGCTAGGATTATAGGTGTGAGCCACTGTGCCTGGTCCTAAATGCATACCTTGTATGGCAATTCCAAATGCTCTTCCAGCTGGCCCTAGATTAGAAAGGGATTTCCTGCTACATACAGTAAAGATAATAGGGCAAAAGGAGACTCTTTCATAAATATTGGTTTAGGTGACTAAAATCAAAATTGTTATTAGAAACCTCAGATAAAGAGTAATTGTGAATGGTGAGACTGGTCATTATCAATCACTAAGGAAAAATCAAAGAATGAAAAGCAATGAACCCATTTTCTTTTTCCTGAAGTCTCATCATCTAGGTGTCAACTCAAATGCCACCTCTCCAGGGAGGTCTTCCGTGATGACTCAGGTCATCCAGCCCCTTCATCTTCTCCGTCCATCATGTCAACCATTCAGAGCTCTCATCAGTCTGTGAAATGATCTTATTGATTTGTTTACATTTTTTGGTAAATTTGCTCCTGTCCTCATAGATTCTAATCTCCTTATATACTGTTCATTGTTGTATTCTCTGCACCTAGAAAACATCTTAGCACATGATAGATACTCAACAAATATTTTTTAACTAAAATGCATAATCATTTATGTATAATCTATGTTTTCTTATTTGCTAAACCATATCTCTGGGCGGCTTCATCTGTGTTTATTATGCATGTAAATAATTTTGAGTCAATGAGATGTTTGTGCCTTATTTAAATATTATAAAGGGCACTTTGGGGAAAAAGGTTTCCGACTGTGAGTCATGAAATAACTATTTGGGTTCCAACATTATGGCAATGCACATAAACTCACCATCCAAAGGTAATTTTAAATTCATAATATTCATCATGCAGATCACAGGTAAGTCAATCTTCAAGCACTCCATTGACTGGGCTATCTAGCAGTAGATGATTACCGACTTTTATTGCATTAGAAAATACCGTGCTAACTAAATTTGGACAAGAATATAGGCAGAGAAATTGCTAAAGGATCTGAGAAAAAGCTAGTCTCATTTTATAATGTGTATCAATTTTAATGGTTGCTTATTAAGCACAACAATTTAGTATAGTAGAAAATCTTTTTTCAGAAAAGTCCTAATTTTAAACATGTCAATTTTCCAAAAGGATGGGATAGAGTAAAGCTCAACAGCACACATTTTGAATATTCTGAGAAACAACACTCGATTCTTAGAAAGTTCCCTGTGAATACTGTTGAAAGCTGAAGGGATGGATACACAAATAGATGGGATATATTCTAAGAGCCAAGTTTATACTTACTAACCCTATAAATGGGTTTCCTTTTGATCAAGTGATAAGAGGCTTCAGAGACCAAGGGGTACTTCATTTCTTTCATAATAAGCGAAAATGATCAAAGAAATACATCTTTGTTTACTTTTCAAAAAACTCCCATTAAACAAGTATTTAAAATCTAATCTTTTCCACAAAGGAAAAAACACAGCTTTTAGAAGCACTCTTCTTTTAGAG
Organism: Colobus angolensis palliatus; assembly: GCF_000951035.1. Taxonomy (NCBI): domain Eukaryota; kingdom Metazoa; phylum Chordata; class Mammalia; order Primates; family Cercopithecidae; genus Colobus; species Colobus angolensis. Next base: position 6,317,088 of record NW_012123487.1, read on the forward strand.
ATAATTTATGCCATAAATTTTTATCACTTTAAGGAACAAATCTCATTACTTTCAAACTGTATGAAAATTTGGAAGACTCTGTTTCAAAGTTGCTGATGCCTCTCAGGAATGTCGCTGTTCACTTCATTAAAATATACATTAAATTACAAAGTGCAAAAGTATTTAGCATCCACTGCCACTCTCGTAGCCAGTAATTTGCATGCAACAGATGTCACCTAATAATCAACTGATCCAATGGGTTTTAACCAAAATTCACAATCATCTAAAAGATGACCCATAGCATCACTGATTAAAATGCTCCTCACTGTTCCTGGTCTAATGAGATTGTGATGACCTCTTCAGCGATCCGCTCTATTGATTGGAGCATATTTGGAACACTGAGGTTGTAACTCATCAAATTATGGACATCAAGCTGAAACTTCTTTAAGAATTTTAATACTGAGGAAGCAAATAATAATAAAGATGCACAGAGTTTTTTTTTTAAATAATCATCTCAGTTACTCAGCAAATGTATATCGTGGTATTATTATCTGCATTATGAGTTAAGTAGTAACTGTTCTGGCTTTTTCTGGTGGAGTTCGTATTTTGATAATACATTGTGGAATATATTATTTTCAGTGTGTCTATCAAAAAACATTTCATTTTTGATGAAAATATAAGCATTTTACTGAAATGATTGCAGAGTGCATGTAGCTTTGCCCATGTAGATATAATAAACTAGGTAGGTAATAAACTACAATTCAGAAATATGATGTCTAATTTAAAAACATATTCAATATATTTATTAAATATACATCGTATACAAAGTAGTATATATAAGGTATACTGAGATGAACTATATATCTCTCCTATGCCAATAAATGAAATTTAAAAGAAGAGTTGAAATATTTTTAAAAACAAATTTTAATATTTGTAAAAAACAAATACCTTTTCTGTAAGAATAACTGATGGTACTGTTACAGTAGAAAACCTAACCACTGGATTTAATCTTTCTATTTTTATTCGCATGCACTCTGAGCTAAAGTAAAATATAAGAAGACTGGAAAACATTGATGAAGTACCCAATTGTAATTATTAATTATCAAGTAAAAAAAAGTTTACTCATTCTTGAAATTTTGTCATTGTTGCTACACAACAGTGACATTTTATCAATGTTCTAGCTTTTTTTCCCTAAAACTACTTTCTTCCTGGCCAGGCACGGTGGCTCACGCTTGTAATTCCAGCACTTTGGGAGGCTGAGGTGGGTGGATCACCCGAGGTCAGGAGTTCGAGACTAGCCTGGCCAACATGGTGAAACCTCACCTGTACTAAAAATACAAAAATTAGCTAGGCCTGGTGGCAGGTGACTGTAGTCCCAGCTACTCGGGAGGCTGAGGCAGTAGAATTGCTTGAACCCAGGAGGCAGAGGTTGCAGTGAGCCAAGACTGCCTCATTGCACTCCAGCCTGGACAACACAGTGAGACTCTGTTTCAAAAGAAAAATAATAATAAATAATAAAATAATTTTTTCCTAAATAAAGTTTTAAAAATATACTTTAGTATCTATTTAAAGGCGGGTAACCCATAATTTTATTCTGCCTATACCAACAAACTGATGGTGTGAAGAACCAATATTTTTCCTCAACATTTTCAAGGAGTCTCATGACAATAAAATGCCGCTTTTTCCAAAATATGAAGAAAGCATATAAATGTAAATTTTAAAAAATGTAAGTAAGGCGAAGATAAGCAACAATATCTCTTTATTTACAATCAAAGATTTTTTTTTTAAGTAGGCACAGTATACTTATCAAGGAAATACCAGGGTATATTTAAGAGAGGAAAAAGATAATTTAGCTGCCTTTATGATCATCAAAGGAGGGCCCAAACATACAGACAAAAGCTTGAGGATTTAATATAAAATCAAGGTTTTGATGATCACACCTATACTTGTGAAATACTCTGGAAAAGCAGCAGTCCTTAGTCCTTCACTGACAAGCTGGACTGACAGTTGGCTTTGGTACAAAAAACATTCTTGACAATGCAACTGAGTACTGTCATCAGAACCCATGTATTTTCCTGCTGAAGGTGCTACATTTATCACCCATTTATGCAACAGGAAAAAAGTGAGCAACTGTATAACTTCAAAACTTTTCTCTTGACACTGGAAAGGAGAGATTCTTGATATCAGACAAAGAATCAGTCACCTACAACAGCAATAAAACAAGGTCACATATGGTTGGGGAAGAGTACATCACTGTGAGAATTCTACAGCCTGAAAGAATCATAGGAGATGAATATGACCTGGCCTATTCTTCAGAAAACACTGCAAAGAAGTGATAACAGAAAAGAGAAAGAGCCATAACAGCCTGCTAAAAGTGTGTGGATGACACTGAATTCAAGGCCTTTTAGGGTCTAAGGGGTGGGAGTTATCACCCTGGAACAACCAAACCCATTTGTATTGGAAGTGCTCATCAGATTATTTCTCAGGAACTCTACCCCCTTTTTTTCTGCCACTGTCTCGGTGCAAAGATTTTCTAAAAATTGAAATTTTTTCTTCATTGACTATTTGCTGATGTCATACGTTGACAGGTTATGAAGAAAGAGTAATTAAAATGTAATAATAATAAGTGCTTTATAACTGCTGGTATTGAAATATATTTCTAATTTTTAAAGTCCAAACAGTAATTTCCTACTGAATTTGATAGTCCATTATTTGATGCTTAGTTCATAGCTTACCTCACTCCACAAAAATATATTGAGATGGCTTATAGGCAGTAACATGAAAGCATATTTTAATTTAAAAAATCTTGACTGAGTACTTTCTTGATAAAACTCTCTGCTTTAGTGTATAACTTTGGGACAAGGTGTGGCAGAAGCAGGGATAATTTTGTAACTATATATAAAAATTGTTAGTGCTATCACCCAGTGGAACTTGGCTATATGATAACGTGAAACAAGCACATTTGTAGCTGAAATCCTGGCATGAGATACTACTTGCTCTTCTACCTTGGACAGGTTACTTAAACCTCTTGAGCCTGGGTTTTTCATTTGCAAGATGGAATTAATAACATAATATTAAAAGTACTCTAGTTTTCTCATTGTATTGTTTTGAGACTAAATGATATAATATGTGAAAGCACATGTAAATGATGCGGCACTGATTACATGACTGTGATTGCCTTCATAGCTTTCAACTTCAACAGAGTTTCCTTCCCCACTCTTTGTCCATTTGCAATGGCTGTGTATTCCTCAAGGGAGCATATTAGTTATAACTTACTTTTATAAAATTATGGCATAACGATATTCATTATGAATTATTTGAAATGTTGAATTTATAGAAGATACAGTCAGCCCTTCATATCCGTGGATTTCATATGCATGAATTCAACCCACTGTGAATCAAAAATACTGTACTGGAGAGGAAATGGATGGTCGTCTGTACTAAACATTTACAGACTATTTTTCTTACCATTATTACTAAACAATACAGTATAACAAACTACCACATAGCATTTACATTGTATTTGAAATTATAAGTAATCTAGAAATAGTTTAAAGTGTATGGGAGAATGTGCATAGGCTATATGCAAATACTAATCCATTTTATGTAAGAAATTTGTATCTTACAGTTTTACAGAGTATTTGCAGATTTTTGTATTGGAGAGGATTTGGAGCCAATCCTCTGCAGATACCTAGGGACAATTGTACATCTTTCAGAGTTTTGAAAGCAATCTGTGTTACATCTCTAAAACACAGCAATGTTTGCACTCAAATTGTGGTTCGATTGAGAATGACATTGGACAGTATTTTTAGATAGTTAATTAGATTCTTATTTACAGAGATGAAACTTCAATCTTTAATCAGAATCTTGCCAAAAACAGATTTTTAACAGGGTAACTTTAGCTCACAGTTTTTGGAGTCTTGATTTAAGTATCTTTTAGTTTCAATGTGAATGTCCTAGAGTCTCATTAACAAAAGAAAAATTCTCTGATTCTCCTTTTTGTCTCTAATGAAGCTTTCTACATCTCAGCGTCAAAGGTTTGCAGTTTTAGCAGGATTTTATTTTTAATGTTGGGGGAAAATTAAAGTTACACTGAACAATTTTATTCTTTTCTCTGTCATATTTAGGAGAGAGCAATAAAGCTAACATGCAGTGAAAGTAAGTGAAGTATTAGAGAGCTGTAGCTCTTCTCTCACTATAAAACATGAGTTCATTTGGTAATCATGAGTTTTTACAATGGCAGAAGTCTGCATTTCTAAGACTGCAAGAATCATTAACAAGTTTTGTATTTTCTTTTTTAAAAATTTGTATTTCACTGATTTAGAATTGTGTTTTTAATCTCTAAATTGGCAAAAATAATCCTGGCCAATCCTCACTGCATTCAGAATGCAGTTTGTTTTTTAAATGGATAGGAATGTGCCTTGGAAGCATACTTCTTTTGACAGTGGGAGCTTTTTATAATGAAACCAATCAAGCCCTATAAATCTGGAGCAGGAAAAGAATTTTCCTTATGTTAGCAATGTGCCACATTTCTGTGAAAAAGAGGGGACTAAACATGAAATAGACTTATAATTGAACACATTCAACAATATAGGAAATATATACACCCAAAATGAAAACTATAGTATCTCTACCACATTACTTGCATAATGTTCATAGTGAATTAATCAAAGCTGATAAGATACAAGAGAAAACACCAGAGTTAGAGTTAGAAGACTTTTCTTGATCTGTCAAGTTTGATAATCTCCATTTATAAGACAAAGACAAAAGCACAAATTTCTCTGAATCTCAGTTTTCTCATTTGTGAAATGGGAGTGAAAATATTTTAGGATTCAATAATTTAATAAGGAAACGCACGATTCAATAATTTAATAAGGAAATGCACGTGCAACATACTTAATGAAATTGCCAACTATTATTGGTATTTGTTTCAGGTACAAATCTAGTTTTGTTGCTTCTTTGATCTAAGCCCTTTGGTGGCTGTCTACTCAGTTCAGACTTTGACCCAAGCTCCTTAGCCTAGCATTCATGCTGTGAACTGGTCCCACGCTTCCGCTTCACTCTTATTTCTCTCTAACTCTCTCTACCCTATGCTCTTGTCACTCAGGTTGACACGGTTTCTCTAAGCTTTGCCTTTATGTTTGCAAACTTTCCAATTTTGTCTAAACTGCTTTAATGCATTGAAACCCCCACTCTTAGCTATCTTCCTTTAGTTCTTAAGACTGAATTACTTTTTTTTTTTTTTTTTTGAGAGAAAGTCTCGCTCTGTCAACCAGGCTGGAGTGTAATGGCTGGAACTCGGCTCACTGAAACTTCTGCCTCCGGGGTTCAAGTGATTCTCCTGCCTCAGCCTGCCAAGTAGCTGGGACTACAGGCATCCATCATCACGCCAGGCTAATCTTTGTATTTTTAGTAGAGACGGGGTTTCACCATGTTGGCCAGGCTGGTCTTAAACTCCTGACCTCAGGTGATCTGCTTGCCTCAGCCTCCCAAAGTGCTGGTTTTACAGGGGTGAGCCACCGTGCCCAGTCTGAATTCTTTCTTCGTCTGAGTTCCTAGAGCAGTCATCACAAGCCACTTGTCATCAATGGTACCTGTATTATTCCTTTAGATAGACTAGGAGCACCTTGAGGGCCAGATTTCTGTCTTCCATATTTTGGTACAGCCCACAAGATCTACCACTTCTCTATATGAAAGGGATATTTATTTAATGGGATCAAACTATGGATTGTCTAGGTAAGCTGATTTTAAAAATGTAGTAATGGACTGAGTACCTAAGTAGGCAGAAATAATGTATACATGTTTTCACTTAATATAATCCTGAGTATGTCTATTATATTAAAGACAACTTTTTGACTTATCAAAAGAGAACACATGGGATATAAAAAAGATAAAATATTAATCTTTATCTGTTTTATTTGAGAATTTTCAGAAAATGGAAAATTATTAAGTTATACCACATCAGTACAAAGAGCAAAGCTATACTCTTCTGAGTCAGGAATGCAGAGAAATAGGACTTAACATGCCTGCTGTTAAGTATGTATACATTTAAAATAGGCAAATCTATAGGCTTTTTGAAATTTACTTGTGTGAGAAGAGATCCCTGAGACCACGCACTGCCGAAAGAGAACTGATAACCACCAGTACCCAAATGACTGTAACCTTCAAGAGTGCAAGTTAGAAGGATTTGGTGACAGCACAGTTTGACAGAAGTAGAAAGGGAAGAATATCTGATTTTAGATTAGGCAAGGATCAGCAAACCTTTTCTATAGAAGGCCAAATAGTAAATATTTCAGATTTTGTGGGTCATACAGTGCCTGGAACATTCTAAAAGCAACCATAGACAATATGTAAATGAATTAGCATGGTTGTGTTTTAATAAAGCTTTATTAACAAAGTGGATTGTGAACTGGATCTGGCTCATGGAGCATAGTGTGTTGACCCTTGTCTTAGATAATCCATTATTTGTAATTGATATTACCACTATTTTTTAAAAAGTCATTTTCAACTAACTTGTTTTTTGTAACACAAATTAATAAATTTCCATAAATAATCACATTAAATACAATTTTGGGAACTAAAAAAAAAATATACTAAAAGATAAGCTGAGAAAAAAATAGATTTTCATCATTAACTGCCCATAAAAATCAAATAAAGGAATTATCCTATCTTGAATCATTAGCAAAATATTTCTTAAACTGTGTTTCACTGAACTTTTGTGAACTTTAAGATGTTAATAGATGTTCTGAGAAAAAAAAAAAAGTGTTCTACTGTCACATAAATTTGTGAAATTCTGGATTAAATATAGTTTAGTATTAATAGTAATAGTAGTAAAAATGTCAGGTAGTTTTTATAAATCACGTGGTGTATGCGAAGTACTATCTACTATAATCTCTCTTTTATAGATGTGTACATGGAGACATAAAGAGAAAAGTAGTATGTCCTAGGTCAGTTGGCTGGTAAGTGGTAGGGTCTGCTTTAAAATCCAATTTTCACCACACTTTTGAGTTCTCAGCTGTTGAACTCTACAGACTGACTCTCAAACAAACCTACTTTCCAATATGCTCAAGTAGTCTCAGTATACTAATGTGTACTGCTCATTTCCAAGAGAGGTTAAAGGATGCATCATTTCTCAAATTTATTTGACCATGAAAAATCATTGAAATCCTTATGAAGAATCTAGTATTCCTTAGAAAACAAGATTCTAGTATTCCTTAGACAACAGTCTAGAAAAGGCTGAATTATACCAGTGATTTCCAAACCCTGCTGAGAATTATAATAATCTCAGAACCTTTAGAATAACATAGATTTAAATGATTTAAATTGGAATTTAAGATGGAAAGGTGAAGGAATCTGAATTTTTGCAACATTCCTTCCTTAGATGATATTGATCATCGGTCAGTTTAGAGATTTTTGTTGTTGTTGTTCTAATGCCACAGAATTAGAGATTTCTGCATATGCCATCTATTTTGCACACTCCATTCCTGCCATCTAGTGAGAGGTGAGAGTTTGCTAAGTGAAAAAAAAAATGGGTCTTCATTTTCTAAAACCGTCAAAATACATGAGTAAGCACAGCTAATTTTGCTCCTTTGTTACGTCCAAGTATAAAGTAGTCTCAGTGAAAATAAATAGGTAATGTTTAATGTAATATATTTTAATTTTATTTTGGCCTATATTATTTGGTTTAATTACATAATTTTTCTGTTTTAGACAATGGGCCCCATTTTTATTACAGCCTTTGGAAACTTAGGCTAGTTTCACAAATTGTACTCAGTCTGTATCAAAGACTGATTTCTGATATGCCAATATTTTATTGTTCTTGTCTACTTGTAACTCTATGTTGTCATGGTGATAGGTCCTCATATCACATTTCTATAGACAATTGGCTGAGACAAATCATTGCATTCCAACATATTTATTGGAAAAGAAGATGCAATGCGCTGGCATTTTTCTGTTAAACCTGAAGGTAGTAAAATATAGAAAAAAGATCACAGGAAAGTGATATATTAATAGCCTTTGCAAATAATGAGCTGTGCCATTATGGTGTTATCACTAAGTTTCTGTTAGTCTTTCTTTTATCACCTCTAAAATAAGGGAGTTAGATAAAATAATTTCAAAGTGCTATTTCAGATCTAAAATTCTATGGTCAGTGCTCAAAAGTAGAAAGGACCTAGACTATGAAAAAGAAACCATAATGCCTGCCATTTTACAAACAGAAAAATTTATATAAACGCAGATACTAGAAATAAAATCCTAAACCAAGATGTAACAATGGTAGTGAAAGGTAAATACTAAAACAAAAATTACTCAAAATCCCAACCCAATAATGTTTAATTAAAAAAAAACCTTTTGAGCAGTGGTAATTGTTATAAATTGATATGTAATACTATAATCTTCAAATCTTCAATACTACGTATCCTTCATAAGACATATATGGTCTCATTATTGTATCAATTCTATAGATAGAATAAAAGTATATCAAGTTTTGTTCATGGTTACGTGACATAACGGGAAAATTAAGAGTTGTATTCAGTGCATGTTTATACACTGCAGACAACTTTATGCAGCCATAGAATAATGTCATCTGAAAACTTTTTCAAGAACTGAATGATCTTTCTTGTCACTTTAGTACTTTATTCACTCTTTCCATGATGTCATTAAATCTTTGCAAAGATGGCTTTATTGTGATATGCTCTACAGCAGGCTAGAGGCAAGGAAATCAACAATGAAAGTGTATTAGACTGAAATTACTGATGCTAATCAGTAGTGATGATAAAACCCAAAGTATAGACTCTAAAATAAGCCAGTTCCCAATTAATAATGCCTATTGTTTGAGAAAGCAAAGACATTGATCACTTCAACTCTCCTCTTAGTTATTTGTTTCAAACGCTTCCCTAAAAGACAACTAAAAAAATACACCGATAGGTTTTTCTTGTGCTGTCCTTCATAAAACACACTGCCTGATGTATAAATTGAGATGCAGCATAACAAAACAAAGTGAAGATATGTTCATGGTGATTAAGAAGTAGGAACAAAAGATTTAAATAATCTTAAAATAAGATTTTCTTAAAGGAAAAACACTCTTGCTCCCTCCAGTTTAACACACACACACACACACCCAAATTAATGTGTGTATGGAGCAATTAAAATCTAGATTATAGAGATTATAAATTAATCTGCAAAATTTGCCAAAGATATGTAGGCCTGTGTTATGAAATAAGATGTAGGAAATAGAAAAATAATTATGCTTGTTCATATCACCCTATTAACCAATTCTGTCTTTTGGTGAGGAAAAACAAGAAGAGGCAATTTTTTTTTTAACATATCCAAAACCTTGTACAGTTGGAGTTAAAATTTGGAAGGGAGACTACCAGGTCATTGTTTTTTTCAGCTTCATCTTCTCTCAATATTGGTGAGTCAGTAAGGAATGGGCAATCATGTCTGTAAACTACCGATGACTCACCTCAAGTCTGGGGTAGTCACTAACAGTGACAAGCTCCGCAAATCTCACATGTGGCTGCTAATCAACGCCGGTCTCCCAATGTGCACAGGGCGCAGAAGCCCAGTCACAAATCTCGGTAGTCATGCTTGTCACACGGTTATCACCATTAACAGGGCATCTTCCAATATGAAGGACAGCAATAATTATTGGTAAGTAAGTATGAAAAACTGCTCCTATGTATAACTAGTGAAAGGGCTAGCTGACCATCAATTCTCTTAAAATGTAAAGTAAGAGACTGTAATTCTGACTGTAAATGAGCTAATTCACTCCTTTGGGAATTAATTTGGAAGCCATTTATTCTTATAATTCTACTCTATTTTAGAAAGTACTTAATATGAAAAGAATAACACTCAATAATCAATGGAGTTTTTTTAAAAAATAAATTATTTTTAAAATTTGATTTTTTTCCTAGCTGTCATGTACTTCTGTGAGTGCAAAAAACTTTGTGTACTTTTGTGAGTGCACGAAGTGTGCAATGAACATTATAAATTTTTTAAATGAAATTGACTTCTAATCTCTGAAATGAAATCACTCAGAGAGTATAAAAATTAACTAAAGGTTCCCCTGTTACTTACAAAGATGGGAATCCCCCTTTGAGAATATCCACTTTGAACCCACTCATTCTGCATGCTGAGGCTGAGCCTCAGATAAGCAACAGTAAGGTCTCAATCACTGTTATTTTGTAGCAACTTGAAAGCGGAAGGCATTCCTTTTAACTCACTCAAAGCCATTTTAATGTTAAAAGCCACAACATGCTCTGCAAAACAGAAACTGCATTTTGTAGAGCCAATAATTATGGAATTAATCTTCTCAACCTCTTTACAAAGATCCCCAATTATCTTTGCCGCATAAAATCATGATGCTTTCTAGTTCCTTCTTGGGATAGTATCTTAAAAATGCCACTGGTGACTCTACTACCCATTTGTTGAGAAGTGAAAATTCTCTTTTGTATAAAATTCTTTAAAAACTGCACCTATATTCTCACAATCCACTGATTTCTCTGTTATTAAAACAAATACAGGCTTCATACTTCAAAAATATGCTTTTTGTACTCCTTTGCCTTGTGTAAACATCTGACTTAGTTCCTGTGCTTTTCATAGACAGAAATGGCAGGTGGGTAAGTGGGTAGGGGGAAGTGAATTGTGCTGTGCGAAGTGTTACCTACCTGTTAGTCCCCTCAAATGAGGTATCTCTACAGCCTCTGGTTTTCCCTGTTCTTTCATAAATCTGGTCCTCAGCTCCTAGAACATGTTGCCTTCCATTTTCTTCTCCATATTAAAAAAACAACTAGACATCAAATGACTCTTCCAAATCTGAATTCCAAAATTCTTCCCACTCAAACGTTTTTACAGATTTAATTTTACAATATTGGACATTAATGATGTAGCACCTATTAATGAGAAGGTTGAAAATTTTATCTCTATGTGAATATACCCATTAAAGGGCAAATCAATTCTAAATCCATATTGGCATCAACATTTTTTATGAGTGTAATGATTTGGAAAAATAATCCCACTGCTTAATTTTCTTTTCTCTTTTTTTTCTTTTTTTCTTTTTTTTTTTTTTGAAACAGAGTCTCCTTCTGTTGCTGAGGCTGGAGTGCAGTGGCGTGATCTCTGCTCACTGCAGCCTCTGCCTCCCGGGTTCAAGCAATTCTCCTGCCTCAGCCTCCCGAGTAGCTGAGACTACAGGTGCCTGCCAACATGCCCAGCTAATTTTTGTATTTTTAGTAGAGACAGGGTTTCACCATGTTGGCCAGGCTGGTCCCCTTTTAGTCTCTTGAGATGTAAATATTAAGTATAAAATTCAGGGCAAAAACTTGGCGTCATGAAAACATGCTCATTTTTATAAAAGCAACAACAAACCCACAAGATGTTCGACCTCAAAAAATATGCACACTGCACCTTTCAAATATACAATTCAGAGACCTGGTTCACTGTCTTTGGCCCATAGTGGGAAAAACACAAAGGTCAGTGTCAGCAGGGAAGAGCTGGTCTTGGGTAATCCAAATCCTGAATTAGGGACACGGGGAATTGACTGCGGAAAATCACTTTAAAATAAAACAAGCTATGCAAAAGCTGAGAGATTTCTTTCAGCTGCATGTAGTATAACCTTCATTGTATGACCTATAACTAAATCAGTACAAGTTCTAAAGTGTAAGGAAATAGTCAAAAAGGCTAATTCTAGCAGAATCAGAGTTATAAAAATACTGAGCAAAATAAATTCTTCCTTTGAGAAACTCAGCATAGGTAAAGCCTACATTTCCAATGAACTTTTTCTGGTAGAAACTGCTATTATAATTTATTATTGATATGCTTTATTTCTCAAAAAGTAGGTTCCAGTGTCATATCGCCCGGGTGCACATAAAAGAAAGATGAGAGAACCTACCATACAGTGACCTTTATCTTAATACAATATTACCAGAACACCGGAGAATTTAGAGTTTTCAAAAAGAGTAGAGAGAAATTCACTTTCAAAGCTTGCATCAGTAAATGAAATAAAAACCCCACAACCTTTATAAATGACATTAGTTTTCCTATCAGGTGACACATGTGGATCAATTTACATTTGAATTTGGTGATCAGAAAATATTGAAATGTGACCTATGATTTGCAACTGCACTGGGTGAGACAATACAGCTAAAACACTGGGTAGTCATTGCGATGCTGGGATGGAGACAGAATCCAAGACAACCCTTGGTAAGGAAGGGGTCAAGCGAGGAAGAAAGTAAAGGCAGGATGAAAATAGGCACTCTTATCATAAGAGAACAATGTGTGCCATTTTAACTGCCCAAAGAGTATTTTTCATCTCAACTTTCAGTGCTTCTTTAATTAAAATGAAGAGATCAACACATAAACAGAAACTAAATCATTCTAAAGAAATTCTAAGTTCTTTATCCTGTAAGTTTGATTACAATTTGACCTGGTATGCTACTCATCAAAAAATGTATTGAATGACTGTTACGTAACTCATATGGTGTTGGGAATAGAAGGGAAAAGAAAAAAGAAAACAGTGTCCCTAGCCTTAAAGGGTTCAATGACTAATGGAAGAGACAAGTGGTTTCACATATTATTTCACATTATATTTCATATGATTTAATATTATTGCAGTGTGATGTATTACATTATTGCTGTGGGATAGAACAGTAGAAGTGGTGAGGAGCTTAGATTCTACAGCCAAGCTGCCTGGCTTGGAGTCCTACTTTTTCCTCTTTCCAGCTGTATGGTCTTGGACAAGTTACTTACACTCTGCTGCTTCAGTTTTCTTATCTGTGAAACAGTGCTAATAAAAGTATAATTCTCACAGTGTTATTATAAAATGTGTGATAATATACATAAAGCTCTTTACAGTATCAGACAACAGCTACTGTTCTTGTAATGATGGTGTGTACAGCAGGCCGTGGGAACATATGGAAGGAGTGATACAGTGTGGGAGATAAGAGGTAGGACAGACAGAGAGGGGTTTCCAGTTGAGGTGAGATTTAAATGGAGCCTTGAAGTGGTCCAGTAGGATTTGAACAGGGAGCAACATTGAAAAAGTGTTCCACACTGTGGAACAGCAGTGCAAACAGACAGGGAAGAAAAGTCACCAAGAGTTTGAGGGATTTGGAGAGGCTGACTAGAATCTAGGCTACAGTAGGGAAATTAGATTTTACCCTGAAAACTGTCCTGAATGTCTTTGTCCTTATGCACCTCATTCTCTTTTTTTCTGCAACAGACTTCCTTCCTCCACTATTGATTTCCCTTTACTTCTATTCAATTCTGTGCTTGGATATAGGACATTCGTTTTTATTTATGTATAACTAGGTCATCTATGTGCAGAACAATCTGCACTTTCTTTCATGTTATTCTTCAGATGATTCTAAATATTTTGGCCCAGCATTCAAGGCCCTTCCATCCACTGTCCACCGACACATATCTGAAGTTACCTCTTACTAGGGTAGCCTTTTAGTCATAGCTAGCTTCCAATTACACCCATCTCCCTCCTCTTTGCACATTGTATTCATCCTAGTCTCTGAATTTGCTCCAGCAGTTCCTCCTTGGAGTTTCAGTCTCCCCAGATCAATTTCAAGTACTTCTTGAAGAACAGGCAACTCTACAAGGTGTATAGGGTGAGCATCCTGAAGACAAATCTCTTGCTTACCCTAGCCTCATACTGTGTTGATAAGCTTCTGACATCACAATCCCTTGGGAGTTACAATGGGATTTTATAATCATATACTTAACTTTTTACCTGCTTTTTCCCCTTCTCTCTTCACATCGATCATGTCTTTCTTGTGAGCAGAGATTTTGGTTTCTGGATATCCTACTTTAAAATATAAGTACGTCTATAGTATCTTATCTACTGAACAGTCTGATAAATGCTTGTTGGATGAATATATTAAATGTAAAATCTCATAACACAACCTCCCTAATTAACATCAGTATTATTATATGAAAGTTTTATGCATCTTTAATAATTAATGACTTGTTCCTTGCAAGCTGAGTTGGAAGAGAATCAAGGTGACAGATTATGACTAATATTTACTTAGAGTTATATGGTTCATATGGATAAGTAGAGCATTTTAAAAAGGTATTAGAATTCTTCATTTGAAAGTCTTTTAAAGTTAAACTTTCATTATAAAATATAGGCAAAGCCATAGAGGAATTTAGAATTTAGAATAAATCCCTGGATATTAGAGTTAAGAAGGAGGGGACAACCATTTATTTAATACCTATTGTGTACCCATCATCACAAGGTTAGTGACTTTAGAGAAATTATATGTTATTAAGAATTTCTGACCTCTCCTTCCAAAGGAAGTGATTATTACAATGGCTATTTTATAGTCAATACCACTGTGGACCAAAAAGTTTAAGAACTCCATTCAAAAATTTATATCCAAGTGATGAATTCAGGATTCGAATTCAGGTCTATCTGACCTTAGTGACAAAGTGCTTTGAGAGATCATATAGTATTGTTAGAATGGCAGCATTTAGAATTAAGGTAAATAACTTGACAGTTTTGGATACGTAATTTATCCAAAACTGGTCTCAGTTTCTCATTCTTGTACATTTGCCCTATATAGTCTCTAAAGCTCTTTATGACTCAAAATTCTTGTTAAAAAAAGTGATATCTATTATTTTAAAAATCACATCAAAAATTTTATGACACAAAAAGCAAGGTGAAAAAGCTGTGCATATTAATGGATCATACATTAGGAAAGAAGTAGTAGGGATTAATTAGATTATAGTAGGGTTATAACTAGAAGGGGTACAGAAATTATTAACTTTTTCTTTAAATATCTCTATATTGTTTGACATGGTAACATAGCTATACCATTGTAGTGAAATCTAATAAATAGAGGGAAAACGATAGCATTTTTAATAGTTAATTAGACAATCTTTTTTCTTCATTAAATATGGATTACCAAATTATATAAATCTCAGAAACTTATATTTTTATTTGTGCTAGTTATGAAATGCTGTTCCTACAATACCGTTTTGTATTCTACTCTAGATATAAACACGTTAGAAAAGGGTGATATGACTATAGAACCATGCCTAGAATCAAATGTGTTGAGTACTTCTACTTACTTCCATTAAGATGAAATTAAAAATAGGTAATGTCAAAGTATATACAATATTTTAGAGAGATAAAACCATTAATAAATATACTATACTCTCAACTATTATTTAGTGTCAACAATGAGACTTTTACTAGACTCTTATGTTTTTACTTCTTAATTTTGTGCAATAAAATAATACACGAAAGACAAAAGTTGAGAATAACACATCTAAGAAAGTCGAATGTCATAATTAAAATTTCCCTTTTGTCCTAAGGAATCTATTTTCTATGACTGGGTATTCTTGGGTAAATCAGAACTGGCTTGAACACATAACCTGCTTCATTCCTGGTTAATAATGAACCAAATACAATTAACTATGAATACACAGATTACGCTAATGATGATCAGTTGAGACCTTTTTTCTACATACTGATTTCTGGCACCATTTGACTCTTGTGGTGAGAGAAGTTGGGTCAGTGTTAGTAATGGAAATGTCTTCTCTCATACATAAACACCCACACTGAAAACTAGCTATATCTACTTTTACCTCTAAGGTTTTGAGCACTTGTCACAGAACTTGGTTAGATGAAATTGGAACATTTTGTATAAAGCTACCAGTATGACAGACACTCCAGGCACAAACTGCCATTACATTTAAGGTGGACATTTTTCATGTATTCATACCTTCAGAGTTCAGATCATGCTTGTAGGATATCCCAATTAAAACTACCCATTGGGGAAAAGAAAGTCCAATAACGGATAAAAATGAACTCTAAGCTACTTTGAAAATATGACACAAGCATAAAAGAAAAACTAAAAAATACCATGTAGGCTGAAAAAAATTACAGTCTTTTTTACTATTATTTACTTGGATTGTGATAAAAATTCGGTTCTCTGTGGAATCCTGTAAGCAAAAAATCCAGCGAGCAGAGAACAGAAGGGGGATCTTGCTTGACAATAAGTAGGCCCAATGCATTTTCTTGATATGAGGACCACAGCTAAGAAGTGTATCTCTGCAGCTTTTCCACACAATAAACAAATAATTCTAGACTATATTGTTAAATGACTTCAAATATAGGCTAATAAGCAACACACAAAACTGACACAATTTAAAAATTAATTTAGGAGACACACTATACACAAAATTGTTCCCCTCAGAAAACATATTTTGTAATAACAGAGAAGAAATGTTTAAGGGCAAAAATAAAAGGTGTTAGGTATGCCCCAGATACTTCTGGGAAACAAAGAAACGTTACTGTGAAACTTAACAAATACGATCAGCAAATCAATTAGCCATTTGTTGACCATGGTGCTACTTATGGTAATTAGAATCAAATTGCTGTAATTTAAAGGGAAATTTACAAGTACATTTTTCCACCTCTGACTTTAATGTAGCAATATACTAAGCACGTGGTATGAAAAGTTGATATTCAAGAAATATGGAGGGTAACGCATACCTTAAATTCCTCCAAGATTTTGTAATTTTTCCCGTGATATTCACAGAAGTTTTTTACTTCTTTGCACTCAGGACAGCATCCATTGTGTTCCACTTTAGTGCACTTTGGGTGAATTTTAGGGCATTCTGGTTGGTCGCAAACAGGTCCATCTAGAGCACAGACACATGGACAGTTGGAATGCCCGGGGAAAAATCGTTCTCCCAACTTGTATACAAAGCCGCTGTCATCGACACACCCTTTCCCTCGATAGTCATCAAAGATCAGATTGTCATTACTGGAGATCTGGTCACCTTCATCAGCAGGATAGTCTTCATGACTGATAGCAGCAGAGGTGACCAATCCAGGGATGACCAACAGAAGTATGCAAGCTTCATGAATATGAAGAGCCATCCCCCTCTTCAAAGACTTCTGGATGTACTCCTAATATTAAATACACTCAGCTCCTTCCATGGGAATACAAGAGGGGTAGGCTGAAAATAAATATTTAAAAAGAATAATTTGACATATATAAAATGAAGATAGATTCATTTAAGCCCATGCTCTTAAACTGTTTGGGATCAATTTGAAGATACGAAGGCCTCAAATAGACTAAGTTGATGCAACTATCTATGCCATATTGTGAGGTTTGGAGAGTTGATACTTTGCAATATATGCATTAAAATTTGTCCTTTTGGATTATTTTATATACGAACCTTCAGTTTGAATATTCCTTCTGAATTTCAAAGGTCTGGCTTTTTCTAAATTGCAAAGAAATGGTTTTACTGAGCCCCAAAAGGTGATTACAAGGAGTCACTTATAAATAGCTCGAGAATATTTGAACTCACATTTTCTATTATTCTTTAAACTGGACTAGTCAGTGATGGAACATATGTTATAATTATCTGTGTCAACTCAAGAGATTAGTGTGAAAAAATCTAATTCTAAAGGAAAGGGAATAAACCAACAGTTGAATATAAATTATATTTAGGATGGAGCTGCTATAAAGAATTTCCTACTTATTTATGCCCATAACTGAAGAACAACAGTGGTATCCACATCAGTTACCTGTTTCAGTGAACATGAATCTGGATTTTTGAAATATAGTTGATAACAAAAACAACAAAACTATTCCATGGTGTTTAAGAAAATTTGAAATAATAATACAAGAGAATTCCATGTGCTTAAAATAATGTGTTAAAAACAAATTTATTTGTATTATTGTCCACATTATTTTACATAGGAAGTAAGCTCCTAGTGGGCAGGAAAGATCTATCTATCTATAAATTTATTTCACAGTAACTTGAATCTAGTATATATGTAATTTGTTTAAATTAAATATTTCAATATAATATAAACACAATTTATGAGATCTTGAAAACATAACTCTTGAAATGTCAAAAATATTTGCATGTATGCAATCTGCACAAAGATGCCAGCATAAAATTGTTTATGGAAGTTGCTTAAAACAGTAATTAAGTGTTAACCATTCATAGAAAATATGCCTTACTAATTTTGTGACACTGACTCTTGTAAACTCCACTTAGTATTGGTGCTTGATGTGAAGTGTTGGGAGTGGGCTCTTATTTAAATATTTAGAGTAACTAACTCACACAGAGGCTCTGGGGAAACTGTGAGTTTAGGGAGTAATAAATAAGAAAAAGTATTGTCAAATAGCTCATTTGTTTATTTAAATGCTATTGGCTTAATGCCAATATCACTAAGATTGTATATAGGACATTTTCAGGTCAGTTATAAATGTTATACATTGGTTTATTTTCAGATTATATTAAGAGCAATGATAAATCATCTCTTTTCAGTCTAACATATACAGATGATAACTTAAGATAAAGATGACATAAGGAAACTTCATAAACTATTATATTTGCATTTTAAGGTAGATATGCAAATTCTATAATAGTAAAATGGAAGGTAGTATGCCCTCTTTCCAGAGAAAGCTGATATTAGAATTCCTCTGATATCCTCTGATATTAGAATTCCCTTTGGGTAGGTAATAAAGCTGATGATTTCTTATAAAATATGTCAAAAATAATGAGTCATGACAGAACAAGAAAATGCAAACCTATAATTCTACTGGAGAATCTGGAAGCTCCCTTTGACAAAGCATTTTTTTCTCTCAAATTACTACAGAGATAACAAACATAACAGAAGCTTCTGAAAAAGCATAAATATAATTTACCAATTAAAGCAAGCATTTATACATCATATATTTAGAAAGTTTATCTTGGAGGAAAAGAAAGCTACTGTGCTTCCTTATAATATTCCAGCAATATCTGTCAACACATGCAAGATAAGCCATATAAAATACACATATGATTCTGCTTCAAAGGGACATAGACAGAAAATGATCTCTTTGTAAGCCACAGGTAGGCATTAATGTGTTAGGTTATGGTAAATGTAAACTTAGAGGTAAAAATAGGAATGTAATATCTACTTTATACAAACATTAAAGATGTTTTTATTATATGAAATATATCTTAAAATCTGCATGGTAAAACAAGATTTTATTTTCAATATAACAAAGTTCTTAGGCTATTTTTTAAAAAAGCCTTCGTAATTGAGCTGTCCTAGTACAGTTTAAGATACTATTTATTTTAACAGAAGAAACATGGGATAAATCAAATATAATGTTTACCTGAAGATTTTTATAAAGAAAACAAACACTGCTAAACTGAGAACCACTTCCCAGCTTAACTTTCCCCCCTCCCCATATTGCTATATATGATTTAAAATGATTGCATCTATTTCTTTGAGAAAACAAACATAACTCATGTCATAAGATACACTTACCTAATCACTCTGGAGGTTAATGGTGGTGGTAGGGGTCACAGCCCAAAATGAACTAAAAGGTCAGCTATGTTTTAAGAAAGCAGTTCCTCTTTAATTACCCAAAGAATACATTTTTAGGCATGAATTAAAGGCAATCCATTCTTTCTACCTCCCATTTCAAAACACAGTAAAGAAGCAGTCTCCCGCCCTTCCAGAAAGAAACACAGCAGAAACACATAAGAAATTTGCTTTGGACCTGTCTTCAGAATTCAAAGCAAGAAGCAATGCTGGTCCTGTAGAAATCCAGACCCCAGTAGCAGAATCATGTTGAACTTATTTTTAGCATTTTCTTAGATCCTTCTATGAAATTTCCCGGCTGATTACGCCTCCTCCACACATGAGTTCACTTGCACAGTGTTTGCTACGGCAGTAGAGGTGATTTGGCTAGGCTCGGAGGATCACAAACAGCAACAGCATGCTGTAGCTTAAAGCCCACTCCACTGGCAATACCATCACCATCGTCCACAGTATGTTGCTTGAATCCCTTGTTACACACCGGAAAATACTAACTGTGGACGTGAAGGAAAGGAGCAACTTTAGCTGGGTTTCTGCATCAGTAAGAGCAGTTTGCAGATTGCTGATTTGGAGCTCATTCTGCCGGCAGCCGGGAATTCCTCAGCACCACGGACAGCGCCAACAACTGGCTTCTGAACCCAGCTCTGTCGAAATCCCCGAGCTGCTTTAGACGAGGCTGGAGTGCTCTACAAGCAGTCGCACTTTATACAGCGGATGCGTGCATTAGGAGGGGTAAAGACATTCTACGTGCGAGATACTTATTTGCATTGAAATTACAATTAAATTTTTTTTTCTAAAAAATTGTAATTACACCTAACGCATTCTTGGATGGACTGCAGAGATGAAAGTTCCAGAAGAGGCTTGCATTTAGATTTAAGCCATCTGCAGTCCCCGATTATTATTAATAGATAAAGCATAATTATTGTCAAACTATCTGTGAAAACGTATGCTTGTCGATTCTATTTGACCCTTTGGTGGCAGAAAGACTTCCCCGGTGTTGCATGATTAAACTTCAGGTCTTCCTGCAGCTTGGATCTGATTAAAAAAAAAAAAAAAAAGAAAAAGTAGCCAGGTTTGCCTGCAGTTTGTTCTCTAACATTAAAAATCAATCTCCTGTAATTCATCTAGTCTGTCATTAGGCGTCATTGTAAAGCTGTTTCTTTCAAAACCCCTAGCAAAGATGCCGAGTCTCTAAATTCTTATCAAAATGAGACAGAAAAAAGACTCCGACACAAATGGGTGAGCATAAAGTGTTTTTTTTATTAGTAACAGTATGCGCACTAAAATACATGTCCAAAGCATATTTTAAAGCAGACTGTAAATGTTACCTGCCGGCACATTTAACCAGTTATTTGCTGGTTTGGGACTACAGGAAGCATTTTCAAGCCTTAAAGGGAATGCCCTCTGCAGCGGGATGTGCTGACAGTCAAGACCACGTTCGAACTGTGCCGTCAGAGCCTCCAGAAAACAGAATCTCCCCGTCGTGAGAAAACACAACCGTGTGTGCCTCGCTTTCGTGGCCCATCAATTTGTGAATCTCCCCAGATTTAAGATCGAGCAAATGGATAACACCATTGCCACTTGCCTGAGCTAAAACTTGACCTGAGGGAGACAGAGAGGAGAGAGAATGAATCAAAGTTTTATTTCAAGTGTTCACAGTTTATAAGCAACGAAGCATTCTATTTTTTTCAATTATTCTGTGTTAGGGGTCAGTTATTAAATATGAAGTAGCTCCTGTAGGTATAAGAAATAAGTTGAGTCAAAATTAAGACACATCAATAATTAGATTACAAAATTTTCAAATTGGGACATAGAGCCTAATTGTCTACGTCCTTTATATGCAGATTTCATCAAATATCCTACTATTCTTTTATATTTGTGATTAATAAAGCATTTTGAGGAGATGAGATTGAAAGCAACTATGCAGGGCAACTTTCTTTTTCAAATAAATTACATGTTAAAAAGTTTTAAAAGGCAAAACTTTCAAAATTTATGGAAAAACATACCTGTGTATGGATAATTTGTATTTTAAAATTTGTATTCTTCTTTAAACTTATTTATAATAATTATGTTAATCATTACTTACAACTCAATATACATTCCTGCTGTAAAAATTGTGATACTCATGAACTCAACAAATATTTTTTTGAAGCTGAAGTGGAAATAAATATTTCCATTTCAAAATGACTTGGGAGTTTTTACTCTAGCTTAGAATTCAACTTTTTATAAATTTTTGTTACATAAGATGGCTAAATACAGCACAGGGTATTTGCATAATTTTTGTACCATTTATTTTTAGTGGCTTATTTCCTCAGAGTGAAAACAAATCAGGGATCCAATTTTAATTAATATTTTTATTAAGGAAGTCCAGTAACAAACTATCATGGGACTTGGAGGTAAGTAAAACAATAGGCTATGTTTACATAAGCTCAGTACTTAGTGTAAATAAGTATGACATTACTACTATCCGTGGGATTATTTAATCATACTTAGAAGGCATAGTATTGTTCCAGTAATAACATTTAACATTTATCAAACCCTTTTAATGTGATAGATACCATATTTAGTGCTTGATATGGATAATTCTGTATGATCCTTACAATAATCTAATGATAAAGAAAATAGTATTAACTCCTCTATGTAGGTGAAGAAATAGAGGCTTGGAAAGGCAAAGTAACTTGCTCACAATGACACCCTAGGTATAGGAGGAGCTAGCATTTAATCACAGCACTTTGAGTCCAGAGCCTGGGCTTTTAGCCATTATGTTTTCCACAGCCAGCATAGCATTGTTATCAATGATGCCTTCTTGACAGATTTTGGGTAAATGATATATTGTGAAAACAGCATTGGCTCATTTTATAATAAGAATTCTAGAATGATATCACCATAAAAGCCACAGTGAAATATTTAATCACAAATCTTACCCCCAATCATCATGAATACCTCTAAAACAGAGAAAAGTTATAAAAGTAAAGCTAACCATGATAAATACAGTCTATTTTCAAACCTTTATAACTACTGGGCTTCTTCATATAGAACAAAGCCTGACACAGCAAAGAT
Organism: Colobus angolensis palliatus; assembly: GCF_000951035.1. Classification (NCBI taxonomy): domain Eukaryota; kingdom Metazoa; phylum Chordata; class Mammalia; order Primates; family Cercopithecidae; genus Colobus; species Colobus angolensis. The sequence goes on from NW_012123487.1 coordinate 6,339,472, forward strand.
CCTTAGGATGGATTAGAGTGTCCAAAGCAGCAGATGTGAATATTTATTATAAACCCTTTTCTACTAAGTCTTTGCTGACAGAGGCATTACATATGGATTTCACTTCCAACTTCACTCTATAGGCAATTGCTGTTTGTGACTTTCCCAAGAATCAAACAAATAACTTTTTTTTTCTTCTTGTCTTTACACAACAGCTGAAAAGGTGGGTAAATATTCTTTTCTATTTCTGAAACCAGACAAAACCAGACAGAACCAAGTCCATAAAGAAAAAGAAAAATATTTAGCTTTAAATCATTCAAATCTGTAAAAATGATAATTGGAAATATTTATAAAGACTCTAGTAATTTCTGAAAGTTTGTTTAATAAAATACAGAAAATGATAATATTGGAACCTAATATTAATTCAATAGCACCATGCCTCAGGTGTTTCAAAAATTTGTTTTTTCAAGAACAGATTTGGGTCAGCAAATTTATTATGAGGTTTCTCAGGTTCTCCTGAACTCATTTTCAGAAGATTGCAAGGCTGAGCATGTATTGTAACTAATTCCTAAAATGAATATAAATTTATAATCATGTTCAACTTCATTTAAAGTATATTGGATTATTACACGGCATATAAGGTGTGACTTAAAAATTAGTTTTGCTGGGAACGGGGATGTTAACCTCTTTCTAAGTTAGAAAATGTTCAAAATTATTTACCAGGGCATGTTAATTGCTACATTAGTACTTTAGTATCCAGTTGGTGTGAGAGAGAAGAGGTACTCTCAGAAACAAAATAAAAAATGCCACAGCCTCATTACTGGTAGCATCTCCACAAAGTGTAGCATTTATAGAGAAGTGTTTATGGAGAAGTGCATGGGTATCTTTTTCAATCTCCTGGTGATTGGCAATGAAAAACAAACCACACTGCAAATCACTTGTCATCTGAATGTCAGGGTCTTAATGATAAATTTAGGGAGAATAAAAGATTTAACTATATCAGAACTTGGTCAATGGAATGAAAATATGGTAGAAATACAATTTTAAATAGTGTCATGAGAATTTATGTGAAACCTGAACTAATAATGTTCATGTTAAAGTAAATATATATCTTAAAAATGTGAAATTAAATAATGTATTTTTACTTTAAATCTTTTATAAACATATTAAAAGCAAAATATTGTCTTGTAACATGTAATTTCTGAACAGATTATTACAATGTTATTTAGCATAGTTTTTTAACAAGAATAATTGTAACAATTTATGAATACACACATTCCATAAAAATCACATGAATTAAATTTGTGATTAAAAACAGTATAGGTTAAAAATAAAAATGGTCAAAATGGATTTATAAAGGTATTTTAAAATAAAGATAAATGTTTAAACATCTGTTATGTAAAAAATGCCTTGCTTTTTTTCTTTTGTTAACATTCAAATTATAAGGATGTCCACACTTTTCACAGAATGGAAAGAAAATAAACAGTCTAGGGAGAAGATTGATTTAATTTTGTAACTGCTATTATTTATATAAATAACTCAGTATATATCAACATTGAGTGATTATTATTCCTTCATATGTCTTAAAAATGTAATCAATACTTATTTTTATCTACCAAGACTTTAGAATATTTTCATGTTTAGTAAATGAATACCTTTTCTGTTGACCAGTAGGACTCAATGAGGAACATATGGTGCTGTCTATTTTACTCTAAAGGATGAATTTGCCAACTCCTTTTGGCTTTGAAGACAAGAATTAAGTTTCTCCTAACCTCAAAGTATTGTTCTGCTATTAAATGATCCAATCAAATTTTATAAATTGGAGGGTCTCTCAAAGTTAGTTCCAAATAAATTTATAACTTTCTTAACACAACATAGTTCCTTTATATGCCATATTTATTTTAAGAAATAGTTTCACTAATATCTTAGGCATAACAGTTTCAATTGAATTTGGTATAAACACTTGAGTATTTGAATATACTTATTAATTTAAGCATTACTAGCAATAGAATCCCTTGAAGAAGTTTATAGAATGAATTAATTGAATGGTACAAATTTTATCTGGGTGTAAAAATCACTTTATATAAACTAGCATAATTTGGAAACTCTTACTCTCATGCTAATAAAATGTGTAATATTGACACTTTTTCTAGCTATAATTTTTTAAACTTTTCAGTTTTCATTAATTTTTATTAAATTTTTAATTAATTTTAGAAACACATGTGAGAAGTCAATTTGATTTTGACAGTGTACACCTAGAATAACCAGGAGTTATCTTAAACCTTTCAATACTTACTTTCCTTCTCATGTAGCCAAATTCTCCTTAAGGTTGAGATGCACGCTGCTTATTATTGCAATTTTTTTTATCATCACGGAACTTGACCTATCAGTACTTAATACATGCTTGTTGCATGAAGAGCCAGTGTGTTACAAGTAGGAGCACAAAAATCTTTATGACATTTTTAAATAGAAATGTTTGAGCCCATTTCTTTGTCATCCAGGATTACTGGAATGAGTTGATGGTAGCCCTCATTTATTGAATGTCTAGAGCTTTCTTTTTTACATCACATGTTTTTCACTCAACTCTGTGATGTAGCTATTCTTTCCTCCTAGAAAATGAAGGAGACTCACAGAAGGTTGACTTGGGATTTATTTATTTTATTTTATTTATTTTTTTGAGATGGCATTTCACCCTTGTTGCCCAGGCTTGAGTGCAGTGGTGCAATCTCGGCTCACTGCAACCTCTGCCTCCTGGGTTTAAGTGATTCTCCTGCCTCAGCCTCCTGAGTAGCTGGGACTATAGATGCCTGCCACCACGGCCAGCTAATTTTTTTGTATTTTTAGTAGAGACAGGGTTTCACCATGTTGGCCATGCTGGTCTCGAACTCCTGACCTCAAGTAATCCACCCACCTCAGCCTCCCAAAGCGCTGGGATTCCAGGCATGAGTCACCACGCCCGGCGTTGAATTGGGATTTGAATTGAAAACTTTATTACTCAAAAAGTCTTGCTTCATTTACTGGCTTTAGAAATTCTTACATAAATTAAGATTTAGGGCCAACTGGGTTTATGCCTGTAATCCCAATGCTTTGAGAGGCCAAGGCTGGAGGATCACTTGAGGCCAAAAGTTTGAGACCAGCTTGGGCAACATAGTGAGACTCCAACTCTACAAAAAATTTGAAAGAAAATTAGTCAGGCATGGTGGCATGCATCTCTAGTCCTAGTTACTGTGGAGGCTGAGGCAGTAGGATTGCTGGAGCCCAGAAGTTCAAGACTGCAGTGAGCTATTCCCACCGTTACACTCCATTCTGGGTGGTACAGCAAGTCCCTGTCTCTAAAATAATAATAATAATAATAATAAATAAGCAAAAAAGACTCAGATAAGTGTCACACTTTGGGGCTTCTTTATGAAGATCACTGAATTCTCTAGTTGCATAAGCTCTTAACTTCAATGCTCATGTTAATCTCATAATTGTTTTATGTAATGTTTCTACTCCTTTGTGAAACTCTGAAATGAAAACATTCATGTTCTTGCAAAAGTCACTGTTTATATATATCCATTAATCTCTAAATACATACATTCTAATGCATATATAACATGTACTAAAAATTGTACCCAATAACTAAAAACACTCATTTTACATCTCTTTCCATATCTCCAGCAAAATTATCTCCCTGGTTCTACCATTTCTATTATGAATACTAATTATCTTGTTTTCTAGACTCCAAACAGTAATAAAATTCATTTCTAACTTTGCCTCCCTCTCCATCTTCAATCCAAGTCCTAGCCATTCTTTTTTTAAACCAATTTTCTATAATCTAGCCCAGCCATTTATTACTATTTCCAACTGTTATGTCCACAATATTAGTTAAAATCCTTTTTTTTTAAGATACTAGGACCACTGAAATGATTCTCAAAATGATCTTTTCATTTTAAATCTACCTATATTAATTCCTGAGGCATTTCTTCAGTAATGTTACCCTCATCCTAAAATACCATAAATATAAACAACAATGAAAGCAATAGCAGCAGCAACAACAACAAAGAGGCCCTTTTCATCTCTGACATCCTCAGGTTTTGTTTTGTTTTAGATCTAACCATCTTATGTTACAAATAAAACAGCTGAACTGAAGTGACTTGGCCCAGGTAAGAAAATGCACATGTGGCAGTTGCAGAATATGGCTGACATCAGATCTTTGGCTCCTAAATCAGTTGCTCTTTTTACTATTTCTTTCAGACACTGAATAATGTCCAAGTATCTTAGCAAGGCTTTTAAGATCTCTACACTCTGATACAAATCTGCATTTGCTAACTCAAGTACACTCTTACATGAACTCTGTGCTCTCCATCAAACAATTTGCCATCATTTCTTGAATATATTCTTCACTTTCCTACCTTTGGATTGTTGTTTCTGTAATTCCCTGTAGCGGAATATTTTTCCTAGTTGTCTCCACGGTCCCCAACCATTACTTCCTAACAAAAATCAACCTACCTATTAAATCCTAGTTCAAAATGATTTTCTTCACCAAGTTAGTACAAGGGATCCCTAGTAGAAGATTTGCCTTTTCTGAGCACTTACTGCATTTCATTCATACCATTCATGTGATAATAAGATGTCAAAAATTCTAGTCAATTATGTATTTGTCTTACGTTCTTGACTTTGTAAGTACTCAGGAACAGGGGCCATGGCATATATTTTTGCATTCCCCCAGCATAGCAAGGAAGCCATTATAGCCAATATCAGTGGATAATAGTAGCAGCTTTCACACTACCATTTGTAGTACTTATTATTTACCAAGCACTGTTCAAAATCCTTTACTTGCATTATGTCATGTTATTCTTCAATAACCCTAAGGGGTAGGTTATACCTGTACTATCCATTACAGCATCCATGACACACATGTAGCTATTGAGCATGTGAAATGCGGTTAGTACAAATTGGATGTGCTGTCATTGTAAAATGCTCACCAGGTTTCAAATGAAGAAAAGTAGGCTATTAATCATTTTTATCTTGATTACATGTTGATATGATACCCTTTGGGGTACATTTTATAGATTTTAATATATATTTTATATGTATATAATTAATAAGTATAAATATATTCACATATATAAACATAAATATATAAATAAATATATCAATTTTACCTGTTCTTTAAAAATGTGGCTATTAGAAAATTTAAAATTATCGACTTACTATTATCATAGTATATATATCACATATCACATATTTGCATTAGAAAATACTAGCATATACTCTGCTTTACAGAGGAGGGAAATGAAGTTTAGAAAGAAAAGCAACTTCTCCAAGGCCACACAGCTTGTAAGTGATGACATCCGGATTTGAGGTCTATATGACTCCAAAGTGCATGCTCTTAGCCTTTATGATATGCCCAGATGAAGTGGGTTTTTTTTTTATTTTTATTTATTTATTTATTTTTTATTTTATTTTATTCTTTTTTTTTGAGACGGAGTCTCGCTCTGTCGCCCAGGCTGGAGTGCAGTGGCCAGATCTCAGCTCACTGCAAGCTCCGCCCCCCGGGTTTACGCCATTCTCCCGCCTCAGCCTCCCGAGTAGCTGGGACTACAGGCGCCTGCCACCTCGCCCGGCTAGTTTTTTGTATTTTTTTTGTAGTAGAGAAGAGGCTTCACCATGTTGGCCAGGCTGGTCTTGAACTCCTGCCCTGGTAATCCCCCCCCCCAGCCGAAGTTTTTTTTTTTTTTTTTTTTTTCCTGATTGACTCCATGTCATCCCTTCCACTTTGATTAATCTGCCCTTACTAAAATGCAACATGACGGAGAGATGCATCTATCAAAGACTCTCTTGAGTGTGCCACTCCAGTTTCCAGTGTGAATCTATGCTCATCTCTAGGAATATATTTAAATTAATTTGTATGTAAGTCAAAGAAATATTTCAAAAATTTTTTATTCACGGTCACCCTAGTGGCATCTATTGATTCCAAGAATCTGATTGTACAACTAGTTTCCTGGGAGTAAGTGAGAAACTCAGGAAGGCTGCCCTAATCTTTTAGAGTTTCAGGAGACCATCCGATGTACCCAGTGCTTTAGTGGCCAGAAAAAACACTTCACATCTTTAGGTAAGTATTTTATATTAAGATGTTATTAAAAAATTGTCATTTAAATTTTGATAGAGGGGAAACAAACCAGACTATATTTTCTTTCCAATGCTTATGTTTCCTATATTGACAAACATCCCCTTAGCCTCCCCCAAATAATATATTTGAATACAGTGAACATATTTTATCCAATTCTTTACACTAATTGTTCCTGAAAAAAAAGTTATTATTTTGCTGAGAGGTCTCAATTTGTTTTAAGAATTAAGAAAATACAAAATTAATTTGATAGATTGGTAAAGTAAAATCATCTAAGGTAGACAGAGGTATTGGACCTCAGTTGTCAATATGAAAATTCCTATTCCCTGAAATTCCAAGGAAAAATGGCTGAGAGGCCTGAAACTTGTTAATAAATCCAACTTCGAAGAAGTTACCGGTTGAGGCACACTTACTGTGGTGGTGTATTAACTGGCCAAATGATGTCATTTTTTAATGGAGCACCCTATGTTATGAAATTTATTAAATCATGTTGACAGAAATATTTGATTTTTGTTAGAGGAATAATTCACAACACTAGTTAATGTATCAAGAGTTAAGAGTTGTATTTCCTTGGGGGACTCTTTAATTGATCAAATACAATTTCCCCAGTGAACCACCAGTTATCAGGTACTGTTAGTTAAGATAACTGTGGATATATAAGTCGATTGGGTTAATTAAACACAGTCATTTTTAATGAGAATTATTAAATGTTATATCTATCAAAACTTTAAATTTCTTTATGTTCAGAAAATTGAGAACATCTATTTTTCTTATTACTCTATGTCTAAACACATAACACATACACGAGGAAAAAAGTTACAAAATTCACTTATAGGTTTGAACATGTTACATTTTCCAGCAATATTATGAGTCAGCAATTGACTAAAACTATGCACTTTTCTATTACTTATACAATCAGTAATAGTGTCATTCTAGATTAGAGGCATGTGTCTGCATGAATGGAGCTTTGTTATAAGAAATAGAAGCAAACTCAGATCCTTTAAGCTTATTATAAATAATAAAAATGTGAATGAAATACATCATTATGTTTCTCATTACAATAACTTCAGTAATTTCTCATAATTATTCATTATTTGATTAAATTTTGAGCAATAGGTTTCCCCAAAGAAACAAAAATACTCATTTTACATTTTAATCAAATGAGTCTCATACACAGATCATAAGAAATTTATCACAAATATACAAGAATAGAGACAAAAACCATTGTGTGCCATATATGAAATAACATATCAGAGAGGGGAGAGAAACACTGATCAATAAGGAAATGATTTTTATACACATCAGAACCGATTTGAAGCAATTCTCTCAATCAATATAGATAGGCAGAAATGCTTCTGAGCATTTATTACCTGTGGAGAGTGTTATTGATTAATTTTATTGATTTTTTTGAATGCATGTGGAGAGGCATCTGTTGTTTCTTTAAAAGATGCCTCAAAATGAAAAGTATCAAGAAACTACTTAAGTTTTGAGGATTTGCATTAATGGCTCAACCAGGGTCGTTACTCAGAATTTCAAAAACACCACTGAAGGAGATGTGAAATGTGATTTAGTTTATTTTGTGCCTTACTGCTGATCAATGCATTTCAGAAAAAAGTACTGCTTGTGAATTTAACTTGCCTAAGTGCTAGTAACAATTTAAAAACTTTTCCAGTATTTTTTACTATGTGTATTAATGCTAAAGGGTCCTAACTTTTTTTTGTGAGCAAAGATTAATTGATATCAAAGTGTAAAACATAGAGTATATAACAAATGCATTTTAAATTTATCTTGGTAGAAGGTCATGCACAAAAATGATAACAGAGAAGGAAGAGAAGGCTTCAGTATCTTCAGAGCTCTAGTCAGCAGATTTGTTTACCTTGTTTAGAGTACATAATATTTAATGGACATCAAACATATGGAAGTTGAGGATAATCTAACATTATGTGAACTTGGTATAGAATGTGACCTACTAAACAAGTGAATTTTATGCACAGAGTCTGTTTTAGAAGTTTGCCATAAACAGTTTTAAACAAATATAAGTTGTTCCTCTGTATCCGTGGGGGTGTTGGTTCCAGGTCCTTCCCAACCCACAGATACCAAACTCTTCAGATGCTCAAGTCCTTTCTATAAAATGACATAGTTTTTGCATATAACCTATGCATATCCTCCTGTGTACTTTAAATCATTTCTGGATTGCTTATGCCTAATACAATATAAATACTACGTAAATAGTTGTTATATTTTTATATTATTTTTGTTGTACAGTTATTTTTTATTTTTTGAATATTTTCAATCTGTGATTGGTTGAATCTGTGGTTGCAAAATCTGCATCTACATGGGGCCAACTGTAATCTTTTTCTGTCTCGAACATGAAATCCATGTCTTTCTTAGGAAGGCAGTTCTTTGATCCTCCAGAAATTTCTAAAGTATAGCATGTGAATAAAAAAAAAATTAAGTCTACCTTGCTACGAACAGAACTTTTGGCCTTACTATGTGTAGTTTTAAAAATAATTTCCCCCTACTAGGAGAGCATGAATGATGATCTTGAACAGGTGCTTTCCTACATGGGCTACCTTCTGAATATTACAGAAATCTCTTGTGAAATGCACTTAAAGTCCTAAAAATGTTCTAATTAATTACTGAATCTATTTAAAATATCAACAGACACCTGCTTTCATTAAGAAATCCTTGTAGACCTGTTTCCTAACTTGGTCTTCACCTACGCAGCTGATCAGTGTTGGAATAATATTTATTCAGGGACCCCATACATCTGGAGCTTTGCAAACATTTCAGAAAAGCTTTTGCTGATGTCAGGAAACGCAAGTTCCAGTTCAGTTCTGAGGATTCGATAAGCCATCACAAAACATAATTCATAGCAAATCATAGACTGTGATATATTCTTCTTCGTTGTTTAGAAATAGGCAAAGGAACAAAGAGCTTATATTTAGTATCAAAAATTTAATTAAAAATTAATCATTTTTGTCTTACTGTAAAGTAATAAAACCACCCTTAGTATTGCTCAGATTTTACTATTCAAACCATAACTGCATTTTAAGACTAAAAGTCAGAGTTACAATATTTTGGGAGTTTTTCTCTTAGTGTCCATTGGTGTCAGAACTAACTTCATTATAAAGGAATCCTCTTTCTTGAATGTGGAGGTTTGTCTGTGGGGAAAGCCACTGTCAGAGTCTATTAGTTAATGTTCAGGTGGTGAATTGTTAATAATTAGATCCTAATTTTAGAACTTCATCCTTTCCTACTTCAGGGCAACATTGTTAGGTAAAAGAGGCTAAGTGATAAATCAGCATCACTATACCATTAATAGTTATAGTAAAAAAAAAAGATATGCAAATATGTGATAAAAGACTTATAATTGAGATGGATACCCTGCTCACAAGAGGAAAAGAATGGCTGGAATATTGAATGTGAAGGTCTTGTATGAACTGGGAATGGCTAAATTAATTAGTTTAAATGTAATACGTAGTATAATCTGATGATTAAAAATGTTAAACTCTCTGAAATCATAGAGATTAGCTCTAAATTTTATATATGTCACTGTTTATTACCCGAGTAAGACCCACAGACATAATACCTAATGGAGGTTTCCTTTTAAATAATTTGAAGTGGTTGATAATAAAAGAGGGAACCACTAGCTTGCAATTACTATCTCACTTTTTCCCAAATATTTCACATCTGCTGTATTATGTAATCCTTACAATCAAATGCAAAGGAAACATTATTATTTTCATTTTACAGAGAAAGATATTGAATCATAGAGACATGAAAGACCTCCTCCTTTAAGATAACAGAGATATGATTTGAACAAGGATGCCAACCAAGTATGTCTATAAAATTTCTTCTATCCTGCAGCCTAAGGGGAAACAAAAGTAGTTATGCCAGAAAGTTAAGCTAATTTGGCTGCTACATGAACTGCTAAATAAATTTATATTAACTCATAATTCTGTGAAGGCATCTTTATGGAAATTTCAGCTAATATTCTATAATATTATATTCCGATGACCTGGCTTTATGTCTCATAGAAAATTTAAAGCAACATGTGATTAGTTTGTTCTTTATTCAGCCCCTCTCCATCATACTTTCTCACTGTTAACCTCTTCATCTGGTAGTCCACTTGGATCAAATGGACTTTTGCTAAAAGCTAGTGGACAATTTGAGATGAAGGGCACTGATGAGTACTTGGAGTTAAAGTAATGAGGCACGCATGATTTAGCTGTATACAGGAGGCACAAAAATGGCAAAGTTGGCAGTGCAATTATTAGAAAATACGGAGTGTGACTTGTCTGAATAAATGGAATATTAGGGTATTTTCAGTTGGAAGTGAAGGAAAGTCAACTCAATGTGGCAAAGGGAAAATTTTTTTTTAAGTTTAACAAATACATTTATCACACAGAAATACAAATACACTGACTCCAATAATGGCTGGATCAAGAGGCTGGAATGATGTTATTAGGATGCCTTCTTTCATTGTCTCTATATTCTGATTCCAGCAGTGTAAATCCATACTGAGGCAGACTCTATCCACTTGGTAGTCTGGGTTCAGGTTCATGGTCTACCAAATCCAAATTCCATGGAAAAAGTACCTTTATTGCCCAGCAGTCTCACAGCAGGTAAAAATTTTCCCTTATTGGTCAGCTTGGATCAGGTGGAAGGGAGTGATTTACTAATTCACCAGGCCAGGAGTAAGTGCTGACCAGAACAAGTGACAGTGCATAAGGAGAATTACCAAAATGAAGAACAAGATGCTGTCATTTTAGGAGGAATAATACAAGGCATTTTAAAAAAATTATACTTAAGATAGTCATTCCAGATGTGCAATTCAGAGTCAATTTTTGTATTAGAGAAGAAAACAAAGATATAATTAGCCACACTGTAGGTCATGAAAACCGTGCTTTACCTTCTATTGTCTTTACATTTGACAATCTATCTATCTTCTTGCCTTCTAAAAGACTTATGCAAATAAATTGCATCTACTTTTATCAAGAAATCAGCTCAAGTATTTTGTTAAATAGACTACAAATGTTTGGGGTCCCTTGATTTATGGTGGGGCTATTAAATGCAAAAACTGCCAAGGAAAAACTGCAGGGAATGTAGGGGTAAAGTGGGAATTATAGTTGCAAAGGAACAGAAAAATTTGAACACCTATATAACAAGCAATCTGCATTAGAAAATAAAAGAATATGGCCAGGCACGGGGGCTCATGCCTGTAATCCCAGCACTTTAAGAGGCCAAGGCGGGCAGATCACAAGGTCAGGAGATCGATACCATCCTGGCCAACGTGGCAAAACCCCACCTCTACTACAAATACAAAAATTAGCTGGGTGTGGTGGTGTGTGCCTATAGTCCCAGCTACTTGGCAGGCTGAGACAGGAGAATCGCTTGAACCCAAGAGGCAGAAGTTGCAGTGAGCTGAGATTGCACCATTGCACTCCATCCTGGCAACAGAGTGAGACTCTCTCATAAAAAAAGAAAATAAAAAAAGTATATAAATTCAAGCTTTTTTGCATTAACTAGATACTATGATTATTAATATCTCAGTGACATTCATACACTAGAGTATCTCCCCAAAATAAACAATTACAGCAAGCTGCATTGGATTTTATTATATTAAACAGAATAAAATTGTTATAATCTCTAAAATTAGAAGTACACGGTATAGTCTTTATACTTTCCTAATAATCCCAGTATTTCTAGGAAAAAAGCTAAAGAAAATTGCTTTTTTAAGGGCTATTTATCAAAGATGATACATTTTATGTTTCAGTGGCAACTTTGCACATGTTCAAAAGATCTTGATGTGAATCTATCAAAAGTTCTGAATACTAAAGAATTTATTTATTTCTAAAGAAATCATTTTTAAAACAATATACAAGAACTTAACCAAACAGATAAAAATTACTTTGTGGAGTCATTTTGAGAAACCACACTATTTTGCTGTTGTCAATATTTACATTTAAAAATATATTCTTTGGGAATTCAGAATCTTAAGAACAACGCACATGAACATGTAAGAAGAAGGGATTAATGAAACAAAACTGACAAAATATTAATAGTTGTCAAACCTGGGTAGTGGATAAATGGGGCTTATTAGATTCATTTGGAAAATAAAAATAAAACTTTAAAAAATATTAATCACAGGTCACCATTATTACTGTGTAGTCATTTCTTATATATAGAACTAAAAATTTTGAATTATCAGAGAAGTACAAATTATTCTAAAACTAGGTATATATACAATGTGTCTAAGAACTTTTAGCAACTGCAGAGAAAAATAGTGATAAATGAAGATACTAAATATAATTTAAAAAACTGGAGGACTTTATTAAAATAAACAATAAAAAGCCAAGTCACAGCCTGGTACAAAACATTTGCAAAAGACATACCTGATAAAGGACTATTATGCAAACTACACAAAGAACTCTTAAAACTCAAGAATAAGAAAACAACCAAATTAAAAAATGGGCCAACATTGTGGAAAGCAGTGTGAAGATTTGTCGAAGAACTTGAAGCAGAATTACTATTCGACCCGGCAATCCCATGATTGGGTATATACCCAAAAGAATATTAATCACTCTACCATAAAGACACAGGCACATGCATGTTCATTGCAGCACTATTCACAATAGCAAAGACATAGAGTCAACATAAATCCCATCAACTGAAGACTGGTTAAAGAAAAGTGGTTACATATATACCATGGAATACTATGCAGCCATAACAAAGAACGAGATGTCTTTGCAGCAACATGGATGGAGCTGGAGGTCATTATCTTAAGCAAACTAACACAGGAACAGAAAAGCAAATACTGCATGTTCTTATAAGTGGGAGCTAAATGATAAGAACACAAGGACAGAAAAAGGAAAATAAATAGACATCAGGGCCTACTTGAGGGTGGAGGGTAGGAGGAGGAAGAGGATCAGAAAAAAATACCTATTGGGTAGTATGCTTACTACCTGGGTGATGAACTAATTTGTACACCAAACTCCTGTCACGTGCAGTTTACCTGTATCACAAATCTGCACACTGAACCTAAAATTTATAAAAATATTTAAACATGGGTCAAATACCTTAACCTTACCAAAGAAGATAGACAGATGGTGAATAAGCATGTGAAAAGAGGCTCAACATCATGTGTCATCAGGGAAATGCAAATTAAAACAGCAGTAAGGTACCACTATACACCAGAACATTGATAACACCAAATGCTGGTGAGAATGTGGAGCAACAGGAACATTCATTCCTTGCTGGTGAGGATGCAAAATGTTACATCTACTTTGGAAGATGCTTTGGCAGTTTACTTACAGAAGTAAACATACTTTTGCCAATTATTTCATAGTTGTGTTCCTTTGTATTTACCCAAAGGAGCTGGAAACTTGTGTCCACATAAAAACTTGTACAAGAATGTTTATAGAAGCTTCATTCATAATTGCCAAAAGTTGAAAGCAAGCAAGATGTCTTTCAGTAAGTGAATGAATAAAGCGTGGTACATCCAGACAATGGAATATTCTCCCATGATAAAAAGAAGTGAGCTAACAAGCCATGAAAAGGCATGGAGGAAACAAATGCATACTACTAAGTGAAAGAAGCCAATCAGCCAAGGTTACATACTGTACGATTTTTACTATGTGACATGTTGGATAAGGCAAAACTATGGAGATAATAAAAAGATCTGTGGTTGCCAGGAGTTGTTGGGAGGTAGGGATGAATAAGCAGAGCACAGAGGATTTTTAGGCCAGTGAAACTATTTTGTGATACTAGAGTATCATGATGGATACATGTCAATATACATTTGTCCGAATCCCTTTTGTAGGATAATGATGTGTCAATTAGGTTCATCAGGTTTAACAAATGTGCCACTCTGGCAGGGGATTTTGATAATCGAGGAGGCTGTGCATGTGTGGGGACATGGGGTATATGGGAAATCTCTGTACTTTCAATTTTTCTGTGAAACTAAAACTGATCTAAAAAAGCAAAAAATAAAAGTTTGAAACCAATATGAGATTAATAGCTAATTTTCAGTTGGAATTAAAGGTAAAATACCTCTCACTTAGGATATTATCCTAAATGCTCAAAGTAGGTGCTTTAAAATGTATTTAATTTTTTTTTACTCAAGTACATAATTCTGAATCAGCAAAATAGTGTCTTCTCTCAATTGTGAACCCTATAGATGATTTTAAGTAAATGAAATAACTCAAATTTGTACACTGGTATAGGGAGTAGCTATTTCCTCAAAAAAAGAAAAGTAACAAGCTATGCTGATATTAAATAGTAAAGCTCAAATTATTAGACTTCTAAAATCATCACTGTATAGCTCTTACTTGACTTAGAAAGAGTAAGAAAAAAGGCACACAGAAAGAAAAAGAGCACAGACAGAGAAATAGAGACAGAAAGAGAGACAAAGAGAGATGCCTATTTAGATGAGGACTGTAAAATGGAAACTAATACAAAGATTTTCATTAAGCAACACTATCCATCACAACCCAAAAGCAGCTTGAAAACACAGAATAAATTTCCTGGCCCATATTCTGTGTATTGGCCAATGGTAGTGCCCAAATACACCAGATAATTGCTCCACCATCTGCTTCACATTGATTACATAGTTGTGGTGGTACATTTCCTATGACTGGAGAAAGATTCCATTTTAAAAAAGAGACATTATTTGAGCTTTCTAAATTAGGAATCTCTTCAAAATAGCACAATATTCGCCCTTCAAACATTTTTAGAGCGAATCTAAAGCTTTGATATGTTTCTTTTTCTAGAAATTAATAACTTCATTATTTCTCATGTATAATATTTTTGTTTTTTTTTTTTCCAATTTCATGTTATGAGTGTTGTAAAGCATTGGGGGTCTAAAATATCCTTTGTTCCAATCAAATGCAAAAGAGATACAGCATCATGTTTAATTTTGCACAAATGACACATACACATTTTGACTTAAATGATCTTGATATGTATAACAATTTATTTTCATTAATTATATTTTATAAAATTATATTATTTTATAGAATCGTATTTTAGCTTAATTATTTTGCTATTTGGGGAAAATATTTATAAAAAAATTGTTTAGACCTGAAAATACTAGTTTCCATTGAGTACATACTTAAATAAATATCTTGCCTTTTATGTTTATTATTCAATGGACTAGTCTAAGATTAAAAAATAACATATTAAACTCAATTTGGGGCATCATTGAACAAAACTTCCCTGCCTGGTGATAGATGGGACATGGCAAGACAAAGCCAAATTTTGTGTATTTCCTTCAGGGGCTGACAGCCAAAGAGTAGGGCATAAACTATTGTAACATTCAACCAAAATAAAGATAAGTTACTTACCATAAACTGACTGAGATTCACAAAAATATGTTTAATCTAATTTCAAGAAAAGAGATTAGATGACTGCTTTCATACAAGATATTTGTGCTTCAATTTTAACTTTTGTTGAGAAAATATATGACATGATTTAAGAAATCAAGTTCTAGAGACCTACAGTGAAAAATAATTTATGCCTTAAACCCTTCCACCACGAAGTTTCATTCCCAGCAATACCTACTTTAAATTATTTTAGCTGCTGCTTTGGAAAATAATATATTTTGGATAATAATAAATCCCATTAGTATTAATATATCAATTTCAAACATTTTCTATGGACTTCCTATTGAGAGAATATTAGACTCTTATGTAATTCTACCCAGTTATCTCTCCATTCTTTCAACTAATTTAGAACACAATTCTAGGTTCAGTATTAACAAATTAGCAGCTATATTATTATAACTATGCACACACATTTCTATGGAAGTCTTTCTCTTAGGCGTTTGGGTCTCTGCTTCTCCCACTCTGTTAAGTTAGTGACCACTCCATGATCTTTTTTTTTTTTCCTTTGTAGGTTGGTTTTCTTTCTTTTTTTTTTTTTTTTTTAATTATACTTTAAGTTCTAGGGTACATGTGCATAACGTGCAGGTTTGTTACATATGTATACTTGTGCCATGTTGGTGTGCTGCACCCATCAACTCGTCAGCACCCATCAATTCATCATTTATATCAGGTATAACTCCCCAATGCAATCCCTCCCCCCTCCCACCTCCCAATGCAATCCCTCCCCCCTCCCCCCTCCCCATGATAGGCCCAGTGTGTGATGTTCCCCTTCCCGAGTCCAAGTGATCTCATTGTTCAGTTCCCACCTATGAGTGAGAACATGCGGTGTTTGGTTTTCTCTTCTTGTGATAGTTTGCTAAGAATGATGGTTTCCAGCTGCATCCATGTCCCTACAAAGGACGCAAACTCATCCTTTTTTATGGCTGCATAGTATTCCATGGTGTGTATCTACCGATCACTAATTACTCCTAAACTCTTCTTTAGAATTATACAACTTCTTTCAATACTATTCTTCCCCAGGTCAAATGCATCAAATTCATTTTTTGGATTATTTCTTAAGGATTCCCAAACAAGGGCTTGCTGGCATGGGAAAAGCTCACCTTCTGGGGGTTCCTGAGGAAGGGTGAGTACAGGGATAAGATTCTGAGGCTCGGCACCGTGGCTCTTGCTTGTAATTCCAGCCTTTGGGAGGCTGAGGCAGGTGGATCACTTGAGATCAGGAGTTCGAGACCAGCCTGGCCAACATGGTGAGTGAGACTCAGTCTCTAATAAAAATATAAAAATTAGCCAGGTGTGGTGGCCGGTGCCTGTAGTCCCAGCTACACTAGAGGCTGAGGCAGGAGGATTGCTTGAGGCAGAGGTTGTAGTGAGCCGAGAGCATGCCATTGCACTCTAGCCTGGGTGATGGGAGTGAAACTGTATCTAAAAAAACAAAACAAAACCAAAAAACCTGAGATTGAGTGGCAAGTTGACATTTTTAATGTGTGACCCTCAAATGTCAGTATCTGTAGGCATTTTCTTTGGGTTCTATTTAATTTCTTCAGCAATGAATCTTGTAGTTTGCTCACTGGTGACCTGTGTTCCAGGAACTGGATGAAGGGAAAGATGGGAGAGAATTCTCTTGCTCTAAATCTCTGCATTGTGTTCATATTTTGTGCCTTGTGTTCCTGAGTCCAGGGCCACTTTTGATTTAATTTTTCTGAGGGACAAAGCTCCTTTCTCTTTGAGAACTGTGGTTCAAAGAGAGTTGCCTGATTGAGCAGGGTTGGAGAGAAGGTCTAGGGGCTTAGAATACTCTTTATACAATGTGTCAGATCCAAGCTTCATCCTTAAATTCTTTGTAGCTGGTGACATCAATTCCAGAATCGCTAGGGAGCTTAGTGGTGGAAATTAGCTCATTTATGTGGAAGTCTTCTTCTTTAGGCATTTGAGTCCCTACTTCTCCTACTCTATTAAGTCAGTTACCGCTCCATGATCTGTTTTCCACTGACATTTCTTTCCCTTTGTTGTATCCTCTGTGTTTTCTTTGTCCTTGTGTGCTTATACCCATTTCCTTCTTTACTGTTACTAAAGCTTTGGCATTTAATCGACCATATTTAACCCATTCTTCCATGTGATATTTTCATTTTGGTGGATAAAATATACTGCCTATTTTCCCAATTATATTTTATTCAATAAATTAGGTAATTTAAGTTTTAAGAATATAATTTGAAATTTATTTCATAAGATCAGAAGAAATATGTTTAATGAAATTTTGAATGAAACAGATGAAGCAAAAATATTTTTATTTTTCCTTCTTTGACCTTCATTTTCCTTAAGTGTTTTACATGTATTAACCAATTTCCTGCTCAAAATCATTGTAATAATTATCCCAATTTTATAGAAGAGGAAATTGAAGCTACAAAGCTTAAGGAAGTTGCCTTGTATCATATAAAACTAGTAAGTAGTAGGGTCAAGATTCACACCCAATATGTTTGGGTTCAAGGTTTCTGCTCAAATTCATATGCAAACAGCCTGTCTACAGTCAGGTCATGATTTTGTGATCTCAGTCTGTCTACAGTCAGGTCATGATTTTGTGCCCTCCATTGTCCTTAAGATCTTCTTAGAACCATCACATCTACAGTCACAAATACCTAATCCTCTTGCCCACCCAGATGCCTCTTCACAACCTTAGCAATATTTCTTGGTTTTACTCTGCGCTTGTTTCAAGATTCTTTTCTCATGAAAATCTCCTTGTTTCTGCCTATCAATTTTGTACATGGCCTTCTCTCTTTTGCCAGACCTTCTATAGACTGGCAGCTCAATTTCAGATCATCTCTGTGACATCGATCTGGCTCTCCATTGGAACTATGCTTCTAGTAACTTTCCCCTTGGCTCCACATATTCCATCCAGTTGGACTTTAGCACCATGACCCACACTTGCCTCTAGAACTCATGCTGTGCTCCCCTGCCTCTCCCACTCCATTGGGAGTGTGGGGGGAAAGGGGATGAATGCTCCACTATGGTCCTAATTGGATGATACTAGATTTAAACTGCCCATTCAGTTTATATCTTTTAGTCATATTTAATTCAGCATTTGGATTATGACTGTTTTTAATCAGTTTGTGCTCAAAGTGAGCCTGAGATAAAGTGGGAGCTGAGTGGTGTAGAAGAATAGTCAATTGTTTGGCCATCCAGGAAGCCAAGTTTAATTTTAGCCTTGAGGGAATTTGAAATCATTATAATTACATGGGTATTAAAGCACACGAGTGAAAAGGACTTTTTTTTTTTTTTTTTTTTTAAAGCATACCCATTCATTTAGCATCAATTCACAACTGGCAGTTCACCCTCCCAAATGCTCTACCACTGAGCGTGCATACAGAGTTGGAGTAAAACATTTCTGGAGGAGTTCAAATACCTAGGAAGGAGGCCATTGCTGGAGGTGTAACATTGAAACTGTAATTAACTTGAATACTAGAGAAATGCAAGAAATATAAAATGTGTATATATTTTTGGAGAGAAAAATTGTATTGTTTCATACATTTTATTTGTGGTACAGAATAACTGGACAATTGGCTTAAGATAATTACAAGGTATCCTGCACATAGTGTCGGGCTTCAGTACAAATGTTGGCTAATCACTATTCCTGAGCTTGGGTTCCAAGGTTAATTTGAAGTGCACTCCAACAAAAAATAGGCAATCATTTCACAGTCACTTCAACATTTTACATAGGTTCTGCCCTGGTCCAGACTAATGCCCTAACTGAAGAATGTCAATGATATGATGGAATGAGGTATCTTGAAAAACAGATGAGGCAATATAACTGGGAGTTTAGTCTTCTATCCTTGCAAATGACTAAAAGGTATTTTTGTAATATTTAGCAAAAATGGATTCAAAAAATTGGAATTGGGATTTTCAGGGGAAAATGAAAGCAAGGACTCTTCTTTTAACATAAGCAAGTTATTGTCAATAGTGGCATCTCTATTAAGCTTGTTCTCTTACTTAAACACTCCTATTACTGTCATCTCTCAGGTTTGTCATACCCACTGCCCTGACAATACAAACATTCTACAGTAAAATCTGTCAAAGAAGCCAGTTGATTTCCTACATCTTCTGACACATGCTGCTCTTTAATATCAGCCTGTCAGAACACCTAAGAGAAAGGCATCTGCTTTCATGCTTGGAGCTGAGGCTAGGACTGCCATCATACACTGCAATCATTAGCCTTGTATTGCTATGAAATTCTGCCTTTTGGAACCATAGAGTCTCCTGCTGGAAAATATCGTTGTCACAACTCTATCATGCACGTTAGATTGCACACATTTTGGTAGAACTAGTTAGTTCAAAAAACATTTTTTTTCCTAGTGTGAATTTGCTTTAATTTCTTTTGTGATGAGTTGTTTTGAAATACATATTGGATTTGTCTCAGCCACAATCAACTGGTTCCCGCATGGATGTCTAGAGAAATATTTTTGACTTGACTTGTCTTGATTATATTTTATTCTTGTGGGTTACATATGCCTTTGTATTCATCTTGTGTTTGTCTTATCTATAGAGAAATGTTTCTCTTGATTTCAAAACAAACATGATTGATTTAAGTGATTTCAGGGTGATATAGTGGGCATCTTTTATTTACCAGAGATCGTTTCCCTGGCACCCCATTGGTAGGTCACTGAGCTTTTACGTTCTCTCTTCTTATCTGATTCTCTTGTGGCATGTGTTTATGAGAGGCCTGGGGAACAGTCTATTAATACAGGCGATGTTCTCAGAAAAGAAAGTGGCTAATTTTGTATCAAATATAGCAGAATGTCAGAAACCTATATATGTGGTATATTCATATAGTAACTTTGGGAAGATATGGACTTTTCCCAAAGACATCCAAAAAATTCCTTTTTTGGAATTCTTTCACATGCACATGCTTTTGTTCCCCACCCAGTAAAGTTTATTTCGGGATTGAAATTTAAAAGTAGTGCATTATCACTGTAATGATGAAAATGTGTCTAAAAAATAGTCATGCACACACACCCTCCTACTTTATCTTACCCTCAGACTTAATTTTCTCTGATGAAGGTGATTTTAATAATTTGGTTCTGCATTATTCCAGAGTTTTCATTTGCCCATAAAACATATACATAACATAAAGCAGTTTAATTTTTTTAGGAGAATGTAAAGATCATATATATTCTTTAACTTTTCCTCTTCCCTTTAACAATACATCACAGACACAGGCAGGTATACCGTGAAATTAATGAACCATGCACTTTAGGGCCCCTCACTTGTATAGGCCCTTCCAAGGCCTTAGGAGGGAGAGGACCTAGCAATTTTCTATTAATAATTTTCTTTTTTTCTTAAATAGGGACCCTGCCATTTTATGTGCTAGGCTCCACCAAACCTGTATCTATTCGTGAGCCTGGACATTTTTCCAGGTCAGTAGATCTGGAATATGTGCATTCTTTTTGTTCTAGCATTTCCAAAAATGTGAATCTCTCCAACAGGAAAAATGTATCAAATACATTCCAAATACGTGCTAGGATAATTTTAGCATTTTAAGATTAAAATATATATAAAAATACAGCAATAGTAGGTATTTTTTTTCATCACTTGGAGAGAAATTTAAAACTTACGGTATAACCACATGATATGGTTTGGCTGTGTCCCCACCAAAATCTCATCTTGAATTGTAGTTCTCATAATCCACATGGGTTGTGGGAGAGACCAGGTGAAGATAATTGAATTGTGAGGGTGGTTCCGCCATCCTGTTCTCCTGATAGTGAGTGAGTTCTTATGAGATCCGATGTTTTATAAGGGGCTTCCCCCTTCACTGGGCACTCATTCTCCTTTCTGCTGCCCTGTGAAGAAGGATGTGTTTGCTTTCCCTTCTGCCATGATTGTAAGTTTCCTGAGGCCTCCCCAACCATACTGAACTGTGAGTCAATTAAACCTCTTTCCTTCATAAATTACCCAGTTTCTGGTGTGTCTTTATTAGCAGCGTGAGGATGGACATACACCACACTTTTGAATATTTCTAAAGGTAGATTTTATTTTTTGAAAGCACCAAAAGGTATTCAGAATGTGGTGGAAAGTAAAAGTCCAATTGGAATCATATCACCTTTGGTTAAAAATTAGAATGTGACTATAAATCATAAAATTATCTTATTTGGTCAGTTCTTTCCCTCAACAGATATATATTGAGATGTTGCTTTGTTTCAGGTTCCTGATGGATCAAACATAGCCCTATTTTTAAAAGTGGAAATAACATATATATGACAATTCTACTTTAATATAGAGTATTAGACAGCAGAAATTCAATGAATATTTGTTAAAAGAATAAAAAATAAATCAATAGAATGCTCTACCAATATTATGTACATGGCATCTTAAGAACACAAAAGAGGGAGAGATATTAAATGGCTAAGGTGTCAGATAATGCTTGCTTCACAGAGGAGATGACCTTTGAGCTAAATCTTAAAATATAAAAGGAAGTTGAAGGGAAAAAGAGTGAACATAAAACAATCTGGTTAGAAGGAAGTAGTAAAAATGCTCCAGGTAAAAAGATAATGTGTCAAGAAATTTGGCTTACTTGGAGAAGTTAAATTAATTGGGTTTGGAGGGCAGAGTACCTGTATATGACTGTTAGAAGCTGAGATGGACAAGTTATGCAACTGTCAAAAGCCAAGTAGTTCTCGCTATTTCATAGTTTATTAGGTTTTTTTTGTTGTTGTCATTTGTTTTGTTTTGTTTTATTGAGACAAAGGTCTCTCTCACTCTGTTCTGGAGGCTGGAATGCAATGGCACAATCTTAGCTCACTGCAGCCTCGGCCTCCTGGGCTCAAGTGATCCTCCCACTTCAGCCTCCTGAATAGCTGGGACTATAGATGTGTGCAACCATGACAGGCTAATTTTTTTATTTTTTGTAGGGATGGGGTTTCTCCATGTTGCCTAGGCTGGTCTTCAATTACTGAGCTCAAGTACTCTACCTGCCTCAGCCTCCCAAAGTGCTGGGATTACAGGCATGTACCACAGTGCCTGGCCTGTTTCACAGTCTTATACAGTGTTCTCATTTTCATTCTTCAGTGGTCCTTGTTAGAACATTTGATAAACTATTTGATAAACTTTGTTTTCCATATTTCCATATTTAGCTGACTCCACAGAGAAAAATTTCTTTAAAAAAAATGTTCACAAATTTTGTCTTTGTTTTTTTCTTTTTTCTCTTGAGACAGGGTCTGGCTCTGTTGCCCAGGCTGGAGTACAGTGGTGTGATCTTGGCTCACTGTGACATCACCTCACTGCCACCTCTGCCTCCCGGGCTAAAGCCATCCCACCACCTCAGCCTCCCAAGTAGCCAAGTAGCTGGGATTACAGACAAATGCCACCATGCCCGGCTAAGTTTTGTATTTTTTGTAGAGATGGGGTTTCACCATATTGCCCAGACCAGTCTCGAACTCCTGGGCTCAAGCGATCAGCCTGCCTCAGCCTCCCGAAGTGCTGGGATTACAGTAGGAGCCACCTCACCCCAGCCCTACTTTCATCTTTTCAAGTCGTTTTATGAGGTGGTTATTATAAAAGGCACAAAATATGTGAGAGCCAAATTGGAGCTAAGATCTGGCCACCACACTCCAGCCTGGGGCACAGAACCAGACTCCGTCTCAAAAAAAAAAAAAAAAAGAAAAAAAAAAGAAAATCAAGATCCCAAAAAAGAGACCATGCGAAAGCAAATGGAAACCAGCAAATTCAATACAATGACTTTACTGTTGGACTTCAGATTTGGATCTGTGCTTGTTGTCAGCCAACTCAAAAAAAATAAGTTTAGAGTTTTTTGTTGTTCTTGTTTATTTATTATTTTTTGAGACAGAATCTCGCTCTGTCACCAAGGCTGGAGTGCAGTGGTGCAATCTCAGCTCATTGCAACCTCCACCTCTCAGGTTCAAGTGATTCTCCTGCCTCAGCCTCCCAAGTAGCTAAGACTACAGGTGCACGCCACCACACCCGGCTAATTTTTGTATTTTCAGTAGAGACAGGGTTTCGCCATGTTGGCCAGGCTAGTCTTGAACTCCTGACCTCATGTGATCCACCCACCTTGGCCTCCCAAAGTGCAGGGATTACAGGCGTAAGCCACTGTGCCTGGCCTAGAGTTTTAATAAAACAAAGATATAACCCTAAAATAAAAATATTCTCTCACGAGTCTTTGTATAAAGAAGAAATCATTAAGATCATAGGCTCTAGAGTCAGAATGCCCTTGGTGGTAGTTATTTAGCCCTCTGTGACTCAGATTCTTCATATATCAAATAGAGATTTATGTGGTTTAAATGAGATACTGATATATAAGATTTA
Source organism: Colobus angolensis palliatus (assembly GCF_000951035.1). NCBI lineage: Eukaryota > Metazoa > Chordata > Mammalia > Primates > Cercopithecidae > Colobus > Colobus angolensis. The sequence continues at coordinate 6,363,259 of NW_012123487.1, forward strand.
CATAATGTTGACCGTGTGCCGGGAAGTGATCTAGGTGCTTTGTATATATTAAGTCATTTAATCTTCACACTAATCCCAAAGGTAGGAACTGTTATCTTTTACCCCATTTTACAAATGAGACACTATGAAGTCAACTCTCTCAAGAGCACACAACTGTTGAGTGACAGATTCAGAATCTGCACCCAGGCGGCTTGGCTGAACCATGTACTGAACTTCTAGCTATGCTGCTTGTCTGGAACAGTGAAAGCTGTGCCTAGCACATCATGATAACTTCCTATCTAATGACTATTAGTGTTATGGCAGAACTAAGAACATTTCAATACTATTTGATAGTAAACGTACCATGGGTTTTCTAGGGTTATCTCTTGTTGTTAATGGTGAAAATATAACGTTAAAATGGATCTCAGTGATAGTGAATATGGAAAGGGGAAATCTAATGTGTTTCAAGTATGAAGACTTTAGGAATTCCAACTTGACTCAAGGATAGAATTAAGTACATGGAGAAGAATGACTCAATTCTATGTGCTTTAGTTACTCTCTCCCTACATATGACTTCTTTTAGTTATTCTACATTGCCACTTGAAGTAGCAGCCATATGCTTTGGAAAACAGCTCAGCAGATGGCATGTTTGATGACCTATTGCAGAAATTAGGGAAATGAAAAAGAGTTTTGCTGCCTGGAAAACATGTTATGCCACTGGCATGTAAGTATATACCCGCTGCCTGGTGAAGGATACAGATTGTTTATCCAGGAGGCCATCCAAGATGCTTGAAATTCTTGTATATTATTCATGGGATAGGGAGGAAGAAAGCAGAGATACTGGTTGTGGAGAGGAAAATTTGTCAGACCTTCCTCCTTTGTATGAAATATGGCACTACTCTGAAACCCAACACAGTTTCCTGAATACAAGCTCAAACTGGAGACATAGGTATTGTTGGTAGTACATTCATATTAACTATTCTATTTAACTTTCATCACCTCATATTTCACAGGATTATCTATAGCATCTCTAGGGAAAAATGGATGCTAACAAGTACCAATAGTATTTAAGTAGGAAAGGAAAATTCCACTTATGAAACAACAATGTTTGGGGGAAAAGCATTATAACAAACATAGTGCAGTTAGGCATTGTCATGCCTTCATGAATAGCAAGTCCTTTCAGACAACTAAAATATCTTCAGTGGCCAAGATTAAGGGGAAGTGTACTTTATGTTAAATGTTTTAATAGGTATATTTATTAAAAAACAGATTTGGTTTTAAATTGAAATGTTCTGAGATGGTCTTGGACACTTTAGTAGCTCGTATTCAAAATAGTGATGCTATCATAAGCATTCTGGGTCCGGTGTCTTAAATATATATTAATCACCTGGAGTAAAAAAGTCATATGTCAGTGATAACAGGCTGATGGGCAAGGTTGTTTCATCAACAGAGATTTATAGAGGGTTTGCCATGTCCGTGAATTGTTGCAACAGCCTCTGCTTTGGTCTAGAAACTCATCTTTTTCTGAACAATGATGTACACAATAGCCAGAGTGAGTTTTAAGAAATCTAAATTCGATCATGTCATCACTTGTCTTTTGATGACTTCCCATTTTGCTTGTGGTTTACATAATCTCTCTCGCATTTACTTTTCACAACACTCGCCCTCACCCAACTCCCACCTCTCAGCCTTAACAAGTTAGATTCTGTCTGGCTGGAATGGTCTTCCCTCTAAACACCTTGTTATCCTCAATAAATGAATTTCTTTCAACTTCTAGTCTAAATATATCTTTTTTTTTTTGGAGATGGAGTCTCACTCTGTCGCCCAGACTGGAGCGCAGTGGTGCGATCTTGGCTCACAGCAACCACTGTCTCCTCAGCTCCAGCGATTGGGCATGCCTCAGCCTCCCAAGTAGCAGGTGCACTACCGCCCGGCTAATTTTTGTATTTTTAGTAGAGACAGGGTTTCGCCATGGTGGCCAGGCTGGTCTTGAACTCCTGACCTCAGGTGATCTGCCTGCTATGGCCTACCAAAGTGCTAAGATTGCAGAGGTGAGCCACTGTGCCCAGTGTAGTCTAAGTAAATCTTTTGGGGGCCTGTTTTGATCTCTTAAACTATGCTGAAGACCCCTTATTATATGCCTTCATTGTATCAGAACCTCTTTCCAGTGCCATCCAATATATAATCACTTAATTATTTGTGATAATCTTAACAAAAATGCCTATCTTCCCCATTGGATTATAAGTTCAGTGAAGGTTGAAATGTGTTTTTTCACCTCTATTCTCAGGGACAAGCATAGTATGTTGTAAGAAGATAGCAGCTTTCAGATGAATGGAGTTGTATTTCGTGGGACAGGAGAGTGAGGCAGGGGGATGAAAGTAGAGTGGGGGCTTCAGCATGAGCAAAGGTACAGGCATGGGGGATAGGCATGGCCTCAGTTGTGTGACACTCAGAGCTCCTTTATGAAATGCTTTAGCAACAGTCATGCTTAGAGGCAGAAGCCCAAATAAGCTGATCTCATAAAGCTCCTTCTACTCCATGATGCTCTGTACCTGGCATATCTTTCCATTACTCTCAAAGGAAAAAGCCTATTGTCTGACTGCATATTGAACATTTATTTGGAGATACAAAGGGACAGGAAAGCAATGCTCTTCATTTAGAAAAAGGAGACTAGGATTCAATATGGAAACTTTCAGTGAGCATAGACCAATGTCATATACTTGATGGATACTCAATAACTGAGCCATTGTTGCTGAGAGAGGATGGTGCCACCTCTAAGAATCTCTCCACCACTATTATCTTTTCAAGCATGCCCTCCTCCATGAAAGAGTTTAAGTCTGAAGGCTATGACCTGCAGAAACAAGATCTGTGCACATGGCACCAGCTGCCATGAGTTATAAATGTACTTATTACACTAATGTTGAGTCACTGGATAGGGACCCACAAAATCTAAGGTCAGGTTATGAAAAATGTAGGTTCCATTTTGCAACAAATATGTTTTAGTTTAGAGATACTGTGCATTTCTTCACAATGAAGTTATGTTAACAAAAAGCCATTAGGCAGGGATGAATTATGCTTCTTTGCACATTTGTGATGGAATTTAGTTCTTAGTCAAACATGAAGCAGGTTAGAGTCATTTCTTATTAATCAGATTTCTGTAAGGATTTGATCTTTCTGGTCACTGGCATCATTCACATGGGTGAGCCATAAATATTTTAATTATTTTCTATTCATCACACAGCATTGACTCTGGTTACTGGAGGGATATTCAATGATTCTATTGCTGCAAAACTTGGCTAACAAATCACCGTGATATTTACTTTTCTTTTTCCAAATCTACAGGGAAATAAATTTATGGATCACTTAACCTTTTGCCCAAGGAACAAATCCAAGTCAGTTCTGAATTAATATTGCACTGAGGATGTAAAGCGAGTCCTGGTTTTCAAAGCAAAGCTGAGGGTTAAAGCAACACTCCAGATAATAGAGGCAGAACTGCTTGTCCTCACCTGAATTAAATGGTGTTCTAGCCCTTGGTGTATTTGCACAGACAGCTAATAGAGTGTTTTTGTTTTCTTTAGCTTTGCTTTGTTTGGATTGGATTAAGTAACAGATTGACTACTACTTTGAATTGGGGTCTCCAGGGCCAGAAAAACTATGGTCACCAATGTCTCCCTGGACATGGCACAGATAGTGAGTGGCTCTTCACCTGGAGTCTCCGAGCTTCACCCACAGAATCCAGCTGCACTCATTGTGAAGAATGCATAAACAATTTTGTAGATAATTCTGATTTCCACCTTATATTCCAAACTTTGCTAAATGTGCTGTAAATGAGACGTTCCAGCTTCCTATTCAAATAATGAAATCTCTTGGGCATTCCAAAAATGTTTTACTGTAAATGAAAAATGTTGGCTGAAAAGAGGCAACATCTTTGTGAATTATGTCTCATCATATCTTATGCTCTATGCAGAAAGAACTTGCCCACATGGAAAGGTATCATTGTTCTTTCACACTTAGAGTTACTTTAATTGAAAGAAAAGCACCTCTTGATTTGATCGAGGATCTGATTTGATTCAGAAATGGTAGAAAATTTAGCATTAGCACGTGTTTTCTTCATAACAACTAAGCATTTAAAAATATTTAGAGAAGGCGCATGCTTTGTATATTCCTTTGAACTATTCTCTGTATAAGCCCTGAGTATTCTTTAAAATCATGCTAATCAGTACTTTCAGAGGTCCTGCTTTGGAGAATCTTTTTCATTAAGCATACCAACTTTTCTGAGAAAAAAAGGTAGCATTCTGCTTTCCCTTGCAAAGAGGAAAAAGGGTTTTAATACATGCAGCAGGACCAAGAATTCCCCTAGGATCTGCAGGAAAATCGAAGTGATTATCCATACCCAATGGATTCAGTAGCAAATCGGACCCCTTTTCCCTTATTTACTGAAATTGCCTTAATAAATTCTCCTCCGGAGAGCAGAAACCAATTACACTAATGTAGACGTGGAAGCAATAATTGACTTCACATGGTGGAAAACGTCCACTGGAAACAGTGATGCGAACAGTGGTGTCCATGTTCAGCATACGGCTGCTGCCTGACATGCTGTGGTGCTTATCGCTTCTATTCTGTGATTTAAATTCACAACTGCCGTGAAAAAAACAAAAAACAAAAAACATAAAACGTTTTGTGAATCCTGAACACCTCTGAGCCATCTCCTTTTGAAGATATGCTCTATTTTAACTTTTTTATGTGTTAATTTGTCTTTAAATTAGAAATAAATTAAACAACATACATGCCAGTAAGTTATCCCTGGAAACGGACTCTAACAGGGTCTTTACATTTTTATTAAAAAATAAAATAAAAGAACCTTGGGTTCCATTCTGTTGCTCATTTTCTGCATATTAAAACTCTCCCTCATTATTAACAGTTCTTGAACAATAAGGCAGAAGCAATCACACAGGACTACATAAAACGTAATTTCAGTAGAGCTCAATAGAAGCGTTTCTGAAAACTGTTTTAGGCATTTTCTTGAAGATTGCCATGACTGGAAATGCTTTTCGAATGCTAACATTTTGCAAAACCTGAAAATTCATATGATCTTATTGGGTAAAAAGGCCTCTAGTTTCTACCCTGTGAACACCAATAGTGAAATTTGCACTATTTTAAAGGCCATCACTATAGATTTGGTCTACCTTGTTTAAGGAAAAGTGTTCCATAAGTTTTGTTGAATAATGACATAAATCTAGCATCCTTTACCACCATCTCACCATCCTGTTCTAACCTCCTTCACATAACACTAGTGATTTGCCAGGGGGTCAGGCACTATGCCTGGAACTAAGGATGCAGTGTGTATACGATGCAGTATGCCCTCATGAACCTTAGAGCCTTGCTTATTTATGTCCATTAAGTCTGGAGCTGTTTCCTGGAGGCCAGTGCTATCCTGAGCTATATACATGAGTTGGGGTGATTTGTGTGTTGTTTCTCAAATGATTTCCAGAAACAGAAAGATATTGAATAAGAAGAACTCTCTTTGATGTTAGTCCTCTGCAAATGCTTAGGGCCATGGTTGAGGAAAAGTATGCCCACCTAGCAAGCCAAATTTCCCTAATCAATCCTGATGATCAATGTGACTGCACTCAGGTTTCCCTTACAATTAAAGGAAAGAGCAGACCTAAGGAGATCATTAAGCGATTCGATCTACTCTTGCTTTCTTCTGGAACTAGTCTAGAGGGATCTTCCTCATCTCTATCTCTAATTTACATAGATTTGGAGAATGTCTGATGTCTTCAGACTTCTTAGCTTCCCTGTAAGACATGAGGACCAATTCTGGAATAAGCCTTAAGTCACATGGAGAGTATTAGAAGGAGGCATTTCTTGTAGGTCAACTTTATACATATATCCAACTCTTGGAGTGACCCCAAGGAATACAAAAGGAAGAGCATGGGCTTGGGAATCATACTTCCCTAAGGCTAATAACAGCTCTGACATTTATAGGCGTTGCAACTTAGTTCCTAACTCAAATTTCCTCTTCTGTAATATTAGAAAAAATAATTCATTGGAAGTTGGAGATTAAATGAAACAATTTCCCATCTGTCTCTTTTTCTTCCTGTTACTTTGACTACAGAATTGGTTGGGTAGGAAATTCCTCAAAACTGTCATGTAAAATATATTAAGAAGCAAATTTCAATCACAGAAGGATGCAGAAATGTATATGTAGAAATGTATGAAGAGTTAGCAGTTAGGGATAATTCACAAGAGGCTATCTGATGTCAATCTACTCCAGAGTTCAGCGACCTGCAGCAGGTAAGCCAGACGGTGGTATGATGAGCCAAGGTGCTGGGCACATTGCCATTCCCCAGGTGGAAAAAAGTCCAGTCTAACTGCCAGTCTAAGTCTGGCAGAACGAGTCATGAGGTTTTACTAACTGCTGCTGCTCATTCTATTATACAACTGTCCTTATAGAGCAAGGGGAAACATTGCCAAGTAAAAGCTGGAACTTGTTTCCTAGACCTGGGACTGAGGGCACAGTGTCCCTGGAATTTGTTTAACCACCTTTATTTATCCCTACACATTCTTGGCACAGGAATCTGTGACATTCTTTGTGGTGCATGGCTAATATACCCCCTAATATACCCCCTCTCTCCGTTTCCTAATAGGACCCAGATTTTGTTCAGGCATGGGCCCTATGACAGGTAGCCCTTAGGGGGAGCTCCAGGGATGGGTCCTGATTAGTCCAAGTCTATCGAGGTAGATAATTATGAGAAGCTGGGCTCTTTCCTGACAAAAGTGAACAAGGACAAATTTAACTCCAATTGCTACTGGCAGCCTTCCCAAACTTACAAGGGAACCGGTTGCAGGATAACATCAGTGAAACAAATACAGGGCAGAGATAGAGACAGAAGTTAAGTGGCATTACTGATGATATCATTGAGCCAATGGGGCAACTCATTCTATCCCATGTTAGGCATCCTAATATCTAAGCCAATGCATTTTCTTGCTATCCTATTATTTAAACCAGTTTGAGTTTCCTGCCATTTGAAGTCCCAAATTATCCCCAGTGATTTGCCCGATGTATTAGTTTCCAATTGCTGCTGTAACATATTGCTACAAATTTAGTGGCTTAAAAGACACAAATTTATTGTCCTACAGTTCTAGAGATCAGAAGTCTAAAGTGGATCAGTAGGGCTGTGCTCTATCTGGAAGTTCTCAAGAAGAATCTCTTTCTGCGCCTTTTCCAGCTCCTACAGGCAGCCTGCATTCCTTGGTTTACAGCCCTGTGTCACTCCCACCCCTGCTTCTGTCATCACATCTCCTTTCTCGGCTCTGATACTGTTACCTCCCTCTTTCCAGGACCTCTGCAATCGTATCTGGTCAACCTGGATAATCCACAGTAATTTTTTCTTCTCAAGAGTTCTAATTTAATCCATCTGCAAACATCTCTCTCACCAGATAAAGTAACATATTCTTATTCTGGGGATTAAGACAGGGATATGTTTGAGGGGTCATTATTCTGCTTGCCACACCTGCTTAACATAGCTGTATGGCTACATTCCTGAGAGAGATCTTTGTGGTCTACTACCCATAAGCACTACTAATATCAAGTATGGCTGACCCTTCAATACTTAGGGGTTAGGGGTGCTGACCCCACACAGTTGAAAATTCCACACTTAAGTTTGACTCCCCCAAAACTTAACTACGAATAGCCTACTGTTGGTTGGAAGCCTTATCAATAATGTAAACAGTCAATTAGCACATATTTTGTATGTTACATGTCCTACATACTGTAGTTATACAATAAGCTAGAGAAAATAAAATGTTATTAAGAAAATATTAGGAAAGAAAATACCTTTACAATACTGTACTGTATTTATCAATACCACAAATTCACATTGTCTGTTTACAAGATGAATCATGTCTGAAACGGTAGGCAACCACAGCCGCAGGCCTCCATCTATGGTACATATCAAACAATTCAACTTTTTCTCATAATGTTAAGATTTTTCTCTGCTTCCTGGGAGCACTTTTGGCATCACTAGTGGCACTTTGTATGGGTCCCATGGTGTTATTAAAGGTTTACGGTATTGCACAAAGCACAGTGAAAAATACACTAGAATCGGGAGAGATCACTTTTTACTGGGATCTGCAACTTACTGGAGAGATGAGCTGCTCACAGGGAGACGATGAGTGTCACATGGTGTTTTAAGTGGAAACTCACAACACTTGAGCTTACCACAATAGCAACAGGAAGTGGCTATGAAATAATTACAGTAGTACAGGGTGTTCTAGAGTTAACTTTATGTAGTTATTATTTCAAACTGTATCTTTACATTTGTTTCCATTTCTCTTCATTGGGAATGGCACCATGTGTGGTCTGTAAGTTCTTGTGTGTATATAGTTTGCTAAATTTTAAATTTTTATAATAGATTTGCATAAGTGCACCGAGGCAGTTCAAACTTGTGTTGTTCCAGGGTCAACTGATACTACATTGTGAAAATGTGTCATTCAGTCATGTGATTTACTCAACATTTACAGAACACTCAATACTAGGCATTGTACTAAGCATCTCAGTTACAAAGATGAATGAGACCTTTTCCATTTTCAAAAAGGTCAAACAGACAAGTCATTGGGAGATCTTGTCAGAGAATGTTCAGTGCCATGTGAACACAGAGAAGAACCCTCACTCTAAATGCTTGGTGAGGCTGGCTGTAATATGGTTTTTTTAATCTGAGATATCAAAGATAATATCACTGCAATACAAGAATATTATCAAGAAAATATTTACATTTGGTCCTATTATTTTGAACTATTTTTTTTAGATTGCCATAGGTTTGGTTTCCTTAGGTCAAGCAGGCAGAGTTTGAAGAAATGCTTAAGAAATCTGAGAAACAGAAAACATGGTCTAGTTGATTTTGCACAATATATTTAAAAGCTAACTTACTTCATCATCCATTTATTTAACCAATGTTTACTAAGTTACTAAGTTGTTAGCAGACAATATGCTGTATCCCAGAGGCAATTCAAAGTTGATTTAGATTTCACCATCTCTTGTATTCTAATTTGAGATGAGACAGGTATACTAATAAGTTAAATACATTTAATTCACCTTATAATATTTAATTCTGCCATGAATTGTTCCACTATAAGCTTCTATTCTGTTTCTCAACAATTTGTCACATTTTCCTTTTATTATTTTTCATTCCTCCTTTGTTATCTAAAAACTTTAAAAACACCTAAGATCATAAGAAAGCAAAAATCACCCATATGCTACTGCTTTAAAAATTGCATATTTTGCAGAATCTGAAGCATATAGATCTTAAGATCACTGTTATTTTATGTGCCACCAAGAAAGAAGAAAGAAAATAATCTTCCAATTAAACCAACACACTATCAATTGTAAAACAATTTCCAGTTGTAGAAATGTTAACTTGGGAAATTGATACAAACATAGTGAAATCTTCCTCTTCCATTTCTCTCATTCCAGAGGTAACCACTGTGCTTAGTTCATTACCAACTGTAGATATGTTAAAAAAGAAAAAAGAAAAAAAAAACACAAAAGCACAGTGGGTATGATGCCGCATGGTTCCCAACTCTCCATGGCTAGGAATCTACATACCTCAAATCTATAGATACAGTGTTAGACAACAAAGCATACCTGGTTTACTCTTTCTTTTCTTCACTAAGTTACTACAACTTTACCATATATGTTCACATTTCAGGAACAGTGTTGTTGCACAGCGATTTTTTCTTGTATGCAGCGTATAAGTGTGTGTGTTTGTGTGCATGTGTGTGTTGCAGGTGAGCATGGACAAGTGTCTAGCATGCACTCTCATGCTGGTTGAGAGACTATTCACTGTAGGAGATATCATGAAAAGGTATATGCTAGTCTCAGGTAATAAACAGAGAATATGAAGGCCAAGGTAACACAAAAATAAAAGAGGAAAATTTTGGCCCCACTTTGTAAATTGTTTTTTGGCAACTGTTATAAGTTTCCAGAATACTAACATTGCCCATTTTAGAGACACTTCAACTTCCACATTTTCTAACAATTTCACATATTTTTCTTGGAAACCCAAGCCCTTTTATTTACACTAGAAAACCACTTAAATTGAAGTTCTGTTTCAAAATTGGTTGAGGTCTGGAAAGGTCAGTTAGTGCAAGCTAAAGGAAGTGAGCTAAAGCTGCTGTCCTTCCCTAATCTTTAACACGTACCTGCCTGAAAATTAGTTCTGTGGCTGATTACAGATGAGATACCCTGTTCTGACACATGTTCAAGACCCAAATTCAAACTTTTACTGACAAATACCATGCTTATCTTAAGGGTATTTTAAATATCTGAAAGCATGGTGATCTTTCTACCAAGTACTAAGGACTGAGATGAATAGTTGAGGATATTGAATCATACAGACCACATCTCCATGTGCCAGAAACTTCAAGCACCAAAAATAAAAAAAAGACACAGTGCCCTCTCCCAGGAAGAAGTGCTTACTAAAAACCATCTAATGAGCTAAATGATTTTGTGATGTTTTAGTTAATCGAATGAGGTATGCATCTACTTTGATGCAGCTTTGTTGCAGAAATCAAATGTTCTATTTCATAAAATGATTAGCTGAGTAAATTACTCTAGTGCAGCTCTGTTTGGGATCCCTGATTATTCAACACATTTGCTTTTGGGGCTGCAGGTGCAGGCTGCCTCTCCAGCATTTTGCATATTTTTGAGAAATTTAGAGTTGTTGCTGTTCTGCTTCGTTCCGTTCTATTTGATAAAAGAGTTTATGATACCAAATATTTTAGAAAAACAAGTTTGTAAGGCAGCAAGAGCTAGAGGTATCAGCTGGAAAAGGATGAATGTGAACAGGCATACTTTTTATTTTTCATGAAATACCAGAGGTTCATATTCTTAAGCTGGTAGCTCCTAAAATTCCCTGTCCTGTGCAGTGTATCATCAGATATATTTTATTGTAAGGATTAATTTTAACCTCTGGCAAATAGATTTTGGACAAATTTGCTTACTTGGGAATCTGATCTGAGAAAAATCATTCTGGATATTTTTAGAGTCATTTCTAGATTCCCTTCGTAGTATATTGCTGCCAAACAGACACTTTTGGAAGTTCATTTAACATAATTAGCATAAAGGCAGAGTTTACAAGTTGCCCATAAGATAAAATCCAATCTCTTTGTCCTATAATTCAAGGTAGGTTCTTTGCCAAGCTGGCCTCAACCTACCTTGTTAACCCCATTGCCAGCCACTGCTCCTGACTGACTTTCTATGTTTTGTTATAGCCTTAGATCCTACTATATTCTAATTTTTCTTGCTTTGGCTTTCATTAGACTGACAAGCACAGGGATAAAAAACCATGTCTGTGTTACTTGCCTCCATATCCCTGGAACATGGTTCAGTTCTGTGCACATAGTGTGCACTCAAAGATTGTTGCTAAATGATCTTTAGTTGAAGGAATCATTCACATTCTTTCAAATATAACCATGATTTATGAGACTGTTGCTATGAGAAAGTAAAAGCTGAAGAATCTTCTATTTCCATTCATCATTGGAAGAAGATAAGAAAAAGGTATGCAGCAAAAGTAAACTGCTCACCTTCTCCACCTCTGCCTCTTTATTAAAGAAGGCCTCTCCTTCCCAGTTTGCACTCCCATCAGCAAAATCATCTCCCTCATTGAAAGACCTACCAGAGCTTTTGAATTAGGACGTAAGAGCTATTGTTCTGATAGATTGGGGTCTTTGCTCTAAGATTTCTCTCTCCCTTATTCTATACATGAGTCATTAATAAATTGAACATTCCCTGCCATGGACAGCCTACTTAACAATTTATTTCTATTTCTAACATTAATAAATAATTTATTACCTTTGATCCCACACACAAATACACTACCTTTGGTATTGTTCTGAGAGGATAATCTGCATTATAAGGTTTAACCAGACAATGTATGGCTCTTGTGATCAGTTTCATTGCCTTTCAGTTATGTCTCATGTAATGAATAGCATCATGAAAGGAAAACTGTAATTCTATATTTTTGCTTTGCTATATAGCACTGCCCTATTATCTTGGTACCTGTTGGTTGGTAGAGAGTGACATTTTATTAAAGACATTATAAAATTGCTCAAACAAATTCCTCAGTATTATAGTTTATTCCGAAAGTAATTTTTTTCTGAAGCAATTATTTCCCTGTATTAAGAAAGTGCCAGTCTGGAGACGTATTTCACCTCACCAGGATTTCATAAATATGAAAAACATACAATTTTACTACATTCTTTGGCATACTCTCTGATTTTCCCAGAGACTTGGAGCTACCTAAAATATTCATCATGATTTTCCTTCCCGTGTGAATACTGCTTTGTCATTGCAGAGCATCAGGAAATGCAGGTAGCACCATTTGCTGGTACATATATTTGAATATTTCCATTTCAATACAAGTTTTATTTCTAATCTTAAAAACAGGCTGAGTGACAGAATGTCATGGCATTTATTTGGGGGTGGGGTGGGGAAGTAGACAGTGATAGCAGAGGAAGAGATGGGATTTTCTACTACATGTTGGCAACATATATACATATATCCCATTTCCTTACTCCTTTTATCAAGAAGTAATGGTAAAACACTGTACATAGTCAAATGACATATTATCTTGCCCTAAATTGTAAACTTCTTGGGACTATGTCTCTGAAATCCATATAATCCTCTCCGGGCATGTGGATACATAACACAGAGAAAGGGCTTATGTGCTGACCTTGACACCTACCTTTGTATTCTCAACAAAAAATTGGAGTCTTAAAATTTGGTTTAAAACAATTCTCAGAGGTATATTTCAAATAATGTTAAACAGGAAGATTACTTGTTTTATTCTTTTTTCTTTCAAGCTTTTGTTGTATCCTTGACTACATACAATTTGATTTTTTTTGTTTGTTTTAGTAAAGAAAGTCTGATCTTGTTTAAATTTGCAGCTTCAATGAGACTTGTTTCTTACACTGGTATAATGCTTCAAGGAAAGCTGAAATCACTATTTGTCCCATTTGGCCACGGAAAGGAAATAGAACACACTACAGGCTGTTTATACAATTTCTATAATAGAGACAAAACATAAAACAGCATGAAATTTAGGTCCCTAATCAGCTTTATATACAATTGTTGAACATCAAACCTCCTGTGTAAAGAATCACTAATATCTGATTGCTGTATGAATCTGTTACCTGGTATATCAATTTTATGCAAAAGAGGAGAGACCCAACAGGAGAGAACAATGAGACTGAAATATTCCCAAAGAGAAGACAAGAGAAGGTCTAGTAATGAGCTATATATAGGATATATATAATTCATAATTTATTATATATAGGCCGGGTGCAGTGGCTCATGCTTGTAATCCCAGCACTTTGAAAGGCCGAGGCAGGCAGATCACTTGAGGCCAGGAGTTGGAGACTAGCCTGGCCAACATGATGAAATCTCATCTCTACTAAAAATACAAAAATTAGCCAAGTCTGGTGGCAGGTGCCTGTAATCCCAGCTACACAGGAGGCTGAGGCAGGAGAATCGCTTGAACCCAGAAGGCAGAGGTTGCGGTGAGCCGAGATCATGCCATTGCACTCCAGTGTGGGTGGTAGAACGAGACTCAGTCTTAAAAAAATTATTATCTATAACTATATATTTATAATTTTATAATCGATATTGTTTCATATCTTATATAATTTATACTGTTGGCTTATATGAATTTATCTTCCTGGAACCAAGCAAGTACTAATGAGTGATATATACTTCTTTTTTTTTTTTTTTTTTGAGAAGGAGTTTTGCTCTTGTGGCCCAGGCTGGAGTGCAATGGTGTGATCTTGGCTCACCTCAACCTCTGCCTCCCAGGTTTAAGTGATTCTCTTGCCTCAGTCTCCTGAGTTGCTGGGATTACAGGCATGCACCACCATGTATACATGTACAGGCATGTATTTTTAGTAGAGATAGGGTTTCTCTATGTTGGTCAGGCTGGTCTCGAATTCCTGACCTCAGGTGATCCGCCCGCCTTGGCCTCCCAAAGTGCTGGGATTACAGGGTGTGAACCACCGTGCCTGGCCAACATATGCTTTTTAAAACACTGAGTAGGCTGTCATTTCACAGGTACAACACATTTTCCCTGTCGAGTATATATATTAAAGCAACCTCAATGAAGAATGTCCTTAACATTAGTCTACATTCTGGAGGCCTCCAGTCAGACGTGATGAATTACCCCAGTAATAGCCCACCTTAGTCTCTGAAACTGACAATACCTCCATTAAAGTGAAAGCCCCTTGAGAACTCTAATGTGACTTGGAGCAAGCATAGCAGATGGGGACTAGAGGCCTGGAAGTGGAACATTCAGCTACAAATAGGCCTGAGAGAATCAAGAAGTTTGGGCATAGTATAGAGACTTGACCCAAGTATGACTTCATATGTTCATCCCTTCAACAGAATTGTCTTATTATAGTTTGCTGTAACATATGCCTAGGAGATATACAATGGATTAGATTTTTCAATAAAATAGCATCCTTAAACAAAGGGAAATATGTCTTGTAACTGAAAGCTTGTACTCTTTGATTAACATCTCTCCACTTCCTCCACCCCAGGCCCTGGTAGCTATCATTCTGCTCTCTGTTTCTATGAATGCAACTTTTTAACGTTACATATATGTTAGATCATACTATGGTTAATAATACTGTATTTTATACTTGAAATTTGCCAAGAGAGTAGATCTTAAATGTTTTCACCACACACAAATACACACACACACACACACACACACACACACACACAGACATGCGCTCTCTCTCTCTCTCAGTGAGGTGTTAAATGTGTTAACAATTTGATTGTGGTAACAATTTAACAATATGTATGTATATCAAGACATCATATTATACACCATAAATTTATATAATTTGTCTATTATACCTCAATAAAAATAGGGAAAAAAGATCAATACATGTTATGGTGAGCACTGCTGTTTTAACATGCAGCAGAGCAATCAAAATGAGAGGCATGCTGGAGACTGGATGGCAGACACGGATAGGAGTGGACACATAGCAATAACTTTAAAATTTTGTTGTGACTTCTTTTTCTTAAAACAACTCTACTGAAAATGGGTAGAATTCCATTTTATTTACATAATGTCGGTTCAGTGTGGGGAGATTTGTGGTGGAATTGCAGAAGAGCACCCGGTAAAGATGGATAAACAAGGTTACTCAGGAAACTAGGAGGGAAAAAACCTGGAAGAGAAACATTATAGACACCACAGGAAGATAGTTAAAAGGGAGGTTCTGGACAATATTATGGGAAACTGCAGAGAGATAGAACCAAATGAAGGGTCAGCATTTGCCAATGACCAGATCATTTTTGACCTTTGAAAAAAGAGTTTTCAATATTCCATACTGTGGTGAGGGGTAGAAATGTATATTTTCATTTTTAATTTTTTTAAAGGATGAAGCAGATTAGTTGAGTGGGGACATGATCCAGAGGTGGGAGATTACTAATGCCAGAGAATAAATCACTGATAGAATATCATCTTAGCAGAGGCAAAATATAAAATCAATATTAGTGATAGACAGTTTGGCCTTGAAAAGAAGTTACTTCTTCCCCTGAGATCGCAGGGGCAAATATCTAGATAAGTGTGGATTGAAAATTGAGAGAGTTCATACCTCATGACTTAGAGTCTTTTAACTAGAAAAAGGAAAGAAAGAGGGCATGCCACTTGTTGAGAATCAGGAACCAGGTGTGGGGGCATATGTCTAAGGAAAACATTGAAGTAAATTATTGTAGAGAATGAGAAAAAGAGTCAAGGAAGAATATTGAGATACAGTTAAAAAGTGAGTAGGTCCCAGACCCTCTTTTAGTGGAGAAGGAGGTAGAAGCAAGCAGAATCATTATTTATCAAGTGTCTGCCCTGAGCCAGGGTATATATGTCATGTAGCTTTCATAAAACATAATATGAAAAGTTACCTTTATTTTATAGACAAGAAAACGGAAGCTCTTAGCATTACAAAACTAGTAGTGAGTTGCAGAAGATGATTCTGATCCACATTAAACCAAACTTCTTATTTTTCTTCATATACAGTGTTTATGTTGAGACAGCACTTAGATTGATACAAGGTGAGAGGTTGTCAAGAGGTGTGCCCATGACAAAGGAACACAGCATATTCAATGCATAAATGATGTAATGCACAAATCTTAATTTCATACATATTCATTAAATTCTAAAATCTCCTGAGTTGTCCACTGGAATTCTCATTTATGGATTATAAATGGATATAATCCATAAATGAGAGTATGTATATACAACAGGACTGAAGGGCTAGGCAACAGCATGTGAAATATTAAACTATGGGCTTCTATTGTGGAAGGTGAAAAGCAAATTCAAAAGGGTGAAGTTGAACGACATAAGTATTAAGGAATTCAGATGAAGATTTTTGATTAAGGGGAGATGAAGGAGAGTAGAGGTGATGAAGAATTGTAAAATTAAGATATTATAGACAGAGATTGGAATTTCAGAATTTAGATTCTTAGAGGTATAAGGGTTTCAGCTAATTACAAAGGTCCAACGTGTGATTATGTGAATTGGTTTTTAAACTGACTTGAATTTCTGTCATTGGAGTACAAGGAATCAAAGACTGAATTAGATTCTAATCTAATTAGATGGGCCATCTTCTACATTCGTTCAGGATAATAGTAAGAGTGGAAAGAGGGTAACTGTGGACTAGGTACTGTTTTCCAAAAATAGAGAAGGGTGACCCAGAGGTTTGTGATTGAGGTGGGATTTAGTTGATATGGGTAGAAATTTTGCTTCAAAACAGGGTGGACTACTTTATGCTAACCTCAGATGAGTAGTATGAGGTAGGATGAAGTGGAACAAGAATAAATTTCTCCTTATGCTGAGAAAAGATAAATGAAGTCTCTACTTGTGAAAATGACCTATTGGGCCTTACTGTGAGAGAACGCCATATGTTAATGAAGCAAAGAGTTAGACAGGAAGAAAATGTTCAGGTTTTTCTTGACCACAGACTAGGAAATCAGAAGAGATATTATAGTAGAAAAGCTTGATAATAAAAGAAAGGAAAAGATAGGGTTGGAAGCAGAATGAAATGTGGGTTGCAGGTGTGAGTAAAGAAGAACACGGAATATCTAAACAAATGTGACAGTTTAGGAAAGAAACATATAACTAGTGTGATGAAGAAAAAAGTGATTTCAAAAATATGCTAATGACAAGGGATTGATAGAGCATTTTAATGGTTTGCTTATGTAACTAAAGGGAAGGCTCCGTAGGCTTCGTAGAAAGTAGAAACTACGATAGGAAAAATTCAATATTGAGATCATTGTCTTTAAAAGGAGAACATTTTTGTTTTTTCCAAACAACGGGGCCGCAAAAAAACCTTCAAAAGTTTTTTTTATCATGTATTTATATTATTCTAACCTTCCAGTCATAGGTCAGAGAATTGGGGGGAGAATGTTCATATATTGTGAGAATGACATTTATCATGGGAACAGATGCAAATGGATAGAATTAAAACATTTAGAATGACAATTCAGTAACAGAATTTTCTTTAAGGAAAAAAGTGGAGCAGGTTGATACAGCATGATTGTAATCAGAAGACAATGTGTCACACTGGACAAGTGGTAGGGAAAAAAGGGCATGAGAGAGTTTGGAGTTTATTTATATGAAACAGCAAAATCATTTCGTCTACAGAATTTTTAAAAAGTATGTTGGGAGTAAAGTCATTATTTTATGTAGTCTATCTACGTTCCCTGAAGAATCTTCTCTGAGTTCAGAGAGATTTCATCTTTTCCCTCTAGAACTGCTGCTTCCAGTCATGCATCATAGAAGCCTTTTCTGCTTTTAGGTGTTTACTATAAATGAATCATAAGTAACTAAAATGTCATTAATCCATTAGGCTAATTAGGGTCAGTTAAGTTTGATGTAGAGTTTCTTTAAGGTTATAAAACTGTTCCTTCCTCTCATACTAGAACAGGTGGTTTCAAACATGCGTGAAAGATAATGAAAGTATGCTTTACAGGAAATCAGTCAGTACAAGTGCAGCTAACTGAATCATTTGCCTTGTTATAATAGATGTGAAGTTTACTGATCACATGAATTGTTTAAGTAGGTTACAAACTTTCCACTCTTGAGAGTCTAGCCGTTTGGTTCTTTAAAATTTGTTTTAAATATTGTTTTCATCACTCTTAACCTTTTCTGTATAGAAACATTAAGATATCACAGATTCAGTTCCTTGATATGGCATTTTAAAGCAACAAATCTCTGCCAACTTCCCACTCCTGTCCCCCACTAATTCCCTACAGGAATCCTCCTCCCTAGGCTGACCAAAGAGGTGCAGTTGGAGAGAGGCCAAGAGCAATAGAGAGGCCAAGATACAGCTCTCTCCTTCCTTACCACCTCTATTTAGTTGTGCTCGAGAGTTTAAGGCTTCGATCTGAAAAGAGTGTAACAGCCTAGGAAAGTTTACTTGGGGGCAGCATTCATGCTGACAAATGTGTTTTTTTTGTTCAACCGTATCAAGCTGTTTAGGTACTACGCATAGTCTCAGTTAAAGCAGATGGCAGGAGCTGAAGCAGTGGGCATTTAATTCCATTACTTATCTCTTTGTGTATTTACCTTTCCCTGCTGTGTTCCAATTGTTTTCCAATGATTAGAAGCTCGTTCAGGCAGCAGTCAAACCATGTTTGGTTGATTTTATGGCAACTCAAACATATTCAATGCATAAATGATATAATGCACAAATCTTAATTTGATACACATTCATTAAACTCCAAAATCCCCAGAGTTGTCTATTGGAATTCTCATTTATGGATTATAAATAGATATAATCCATAAATGATAATATATAGAGACATATATATTTTTAAACTTTCACTTTACACTGTGTTGAGTAATTGTTCTCGAAGAAAATTTAAAAATATTTCCAGTCTGAGTAATGCTTTACAGAAGTAGGTCGTACCAAAACTCTCCTCAGTAGTGGAAAAGTC